>NC_092086.1:83508003-83816134 GCF_045679555.1 Salvelinus alpinus
CATATTCAACAGCGTTTAAGAAATATATTACCGTCAATAGTGTTATCATGTGATCAAGCCATCCATTTCTTGGTGTCGTAAAAATGTTAGCTAACAGGTTATCAATTAGAATGTTTGATATTTCAGTTGAAATGCTACTTTTATTAGCTTTTTGACAAGTGGTTTAGCTAAAACATACATCCCATAGTATCGGCATACTATCCCCAGTCATTGGCCACCTTATTATTTTGTTCAATTGCAAGATATATCCGTTAAATTTTGTGTGTTTATCAGATAGTTGACTAGGTGGCTAGCCTTCCAACTTTTAATTGCGTAGCCCGGTTCGCCATCCTGTGGACTTAAACATTTTTATTTTTCAGTGTTTTAAGCAAATAATGTCTCATAATTTGTTTTACAGATTAATCTTATGTTTTGAGAAAGTAGCTAATAGTTTAATACTAAAATATAAATTAGCATGAATAATTTAAATCAAATAAAACTTTAATTTCAGTGATGTGCATTGACAAAAACAATAAACTCTTTTGGAGTTTGTGTTGCAGAGATACACTTGGAAAGTAAAGGAGAAATACACAAGATGGGTTGAATAAATATATATATTATTTTAGACATGTCTTTTTTTTACAAATAAATAATTGCATATGAAAACAAACAAAACAAATAATTACATCAACCTCCATCCCTATATTATCACAGAAATCACAATAAAAGCAAGCTTCAAATCCAGCTTCACATTGCAGTTCTATAAAACACATAACAAACAGTAATCTTTTTCATACTTCAACATGTGTTTACCTGTGGAGGTGGCTGTATTCGAATTGCTGGGGGCAGGAACACCACACGAGGCTGCTGTGGTGATGTTACCAGGGTAGAAGGAGTAGGCGGTTGGTCCAGAGGAGGCCGCTTTGGTGGTGACAGACAGGGGGGTGATGTGTGCACCGTGGTGGTGGTAGACGAAACCACTGACGATGAGTTGGAGGAGCAGATGTTTGTAGTGGTGGGGCTGAGAGGCTGACGATGGTGTGGCTGAGAGAGCAGGCACATGGCCTTTTTCTGCAGCTGCGGGCTCCGGAGGCTCCTACAGGAGTTTCACACTGGGAGGCACTGGCGGTGGTGATGCAGCTGTGAGGAGTGGTTCCAGTGGGGGGTCCAGCAGAGGCGATGGCATTGGTCTCATCCATGGCAGCCCTCTCATGTCCTGTGTTCTGAGGCAACCCGACCCTCTTTTTCTTTGCTTTCCTTTCTCACCCCTCTCCTTCCACTGGCACGTGTATTCCTCCCTGGTGAGGCATGCGGCGACCACAGGGAGTCTTCTGTATCGGTCTGTCCCCAGGTCCTTCACTATCAGCCCCCCCCACCCCCCACCCACTATCCAGGCTATATCACATCCGGCCGTGATTGGGAGTACCATAGGGCGACGCACAATTGACCCAGCGTCGTCTGGGTTTGGCCGGGGTAGGCCGTCATTGTAAATAAGAATTTGTTCTTAACTGACTTGCCTAGTTAAATAAAGGTTCAATAAAAAACAAATACAATATTAGGGGGTGCTCTTCTAGGGCTGGGACTGGAGCAAGGGCTGAGGGTCCTCCTATGGTCGTAGGGAGGCGGTGCTTCCAGGAGAGGCAGTGCTGGGACCCAGTAGGGACCGAGACAGTATTCAACAGGACCCTTCGGCGTTCAATGGCACCGGAGGGGATGGCTGACGTTTAATGGGCTTTTAACCAACCGTGCTATTTTATTTATTTTTTTGCATTGTTTGTAACTCATTTTGTACATAATGTTGCTGCTACAGTCTCTTATGACCGAAAAGAGCTACTGGACATTAGAACAACGATTACTCACCTTGAACTGGATTAATAATTTTTCTTTAATGAGTCAGAACGAGAGGGATTTACTCCAGACACCCGACGAGGCCCTCATCCACGTCATTCGCAGGAACAAGACGGAGATATCAGGGACGGAGATCGGGGTGCCTTGTAAGGATTCAACAAAGAGTGGCAAATCTGCCTTTACCATCGGTACTAGAGTGCCATTCGCTGGATAATAAAGTTGACGAACTACAAGCACGTATATCCTACCAACAGGACATCAAAAACTGTAATATCTTATGTTTCACTGAGGCGTGGCTGAACGACGACATGAATAACATACAGCTGGCGGGTTACACACTGTATCGGCAGGATAGAACAGCAGCCTCTGGTAAGACAAGGGGTGGCGGTCTATGTATATTTGTATACAACAGCTGGTGCACGATATCTAAGGAAGTCTCGCAGTTTTGCTCGCCTGAGGTAGAGTATCTCATGATAATGTAACGTCAGGTGAATGATGGGTGTAGAGTCAGGCGCAGAGAGAGCAAAAGTTTTACGGGAACAAAACGCTTTAATGTCCATAGAACACAGGAACAGGTACAAAGGGGTGACGCCAAAACACAGGCGTAAAACACTACCCACAGACCACTGTTTAAAATATGAACTGGACAGCGAAAACCCACCAACAAATAATCCACACCCGAACGTAACATGAACACACGAAATAAGCCCGCACAAACACTAGCGGGCGAAACTAACCTAAATAGTACTCCTCCCAAAACCCCAACAAGAAACAGGTGAAACCAATTAGACATACATAAACGAAAAGGAAAAAGGGATCGGTGGCAGCTAGTAGACCGGCGACGACGACCGCCGAGCGCCACCCGAACGGGAAGGGGAGTCACCTTCGGTAGTATTCGTGACAGTACCCCCCTCCTGACGCGCGGCCCCCGCAGCGCGCCGACACCGGCGTCGGGGACGACCCCGGAGGCGAGGTGCAGGGCGATCCGGATGAAGGCGATGGAATTCCCTTAGTAGATCTGGATCCAATATATCCCCCACCGGGACCCAGCACCTCTCCTCCGGCCCGTACCCCTCCCAGTCCACGAGGTACTGCAGGCCCCTCACCCGGCGTCTGGAGTCCAGTATGGACCTTATCGTGTACGCCGGGGACCCCTCTATGTCCAGAGGGGGCGGAGGGACCTCCGGAACCTCACCTTCCTGCATGGGACCAGCTACCACCGGCCTGAGGAGAGACACATGAAACGAGGGGTTAATACGATAATACGAAGGAAGTAACAATCGATAACACACCTCGTTTATTCTCCTCAGGACTTTAAATGGCCCTACACACTGCGGACCCAGCTTCCGGCAGGGCAGGCGGAGGGGCAGGTTTCGGGTCGAGAGCCAGACCCTGTCCCCCGGTGCAAACACGGGGGCCTCACTGCGGTGACGGTCAGCGCTCTTCTTCTGCCGTCCACTCGCCTGACGCAAAGACTCCTGGACGGCTCTCCAGGTCTCCTTAGAGCGCTGCACCCACTCCTCCACCGCAGGAGCTTCGGTCTGGTTCTGATGCCATGGTGCCAGAACCGGCTGGTACCCCAACACACACTCAAATGGTGACATGTTAGTAGAGGAGTGGCTGAGTGAGTTCTGGGCAATCTCTGCCCAGGGGATGTATCTTGACCACTCCCCTGGCCGGTCCTGGCAATACGACCGCAGAAACCTACCCACCTCCTGGTTCACTCTCTCCACCTGCCCATTACTCTCCGGGTGATACCCCGAGGTAAGGCTGACCGAGACCCCCAGATGCTCCATAAACGCCTTCCATACTCTGGACGTGAACTGGGGACCCCGATCAGAAACGATATCCTCGGGCACCCCGTAGTGCCGGAAGACATGGGTAAATAGTGCCTCCGCAGTCTGCAGGGCCGTAGGGAGACCGGGCAACGGGATAAGACGGCAGGACTTAGAGAACCGATCCACAACGACCAGGATCGTGGTGTTCCCCTGAGACAAAGGAAGATCAGTAAGGAAATCCACCGATAGTTGGGACCACGGCCGTTGTGGAACGGGGAGGGGTTGTAATTTCCCTCGTGGCAAATGTCTAGGAGCCTTACTCTGAGCGCACACCGAACAGGAGGAGACATAGAATGGCACATCTCTCACCAAGGTAGGCCACCAGTACTTCCCTCGAAGACTTCGCACTGTCCTTGAAATACCCGGGTGACCTGACGAGGGTAGACTATGAGCCCATCGAATCAATTGATCACGAACAGCGAGCGGCACATACCTACGACCCTCCGGGCACTGTGGAGGCGCAGGTTCCGCCCTTAGTGCCCGCTCGATGTCCGTGTCCACCTCCCATACTACCGGTGCCACCAGCTTAGCTGCCGGAATGATGGGAGTAGGATCGATGGACCGGTCATCAGAGTCGTATAGTCGGGACAGCGCGTCGGCCTTAGTATTGAGGGAACCTGGTCGATACGAAATCGTAAAACGAAAACGGGCAAAGAACATGGCCCACCTTGCCTGACGAGGATTCAGTCTCCTAGCTGATCGGATATACTCCAGATTCTGGTGGTCGGTCCAGATGAGAAAAGGGTGCTTAGCCCCCTCAAGCCAGTGTCTCCACACCTTCAGAGCCTTGACCATGGCCAACAACTCCCTGTCCCCCACATCATAATTCCGCTCCGCTGGCCCGAGCTTCTTCGAAAAAAAAGCACAGGGGCGGAGCTTCGGTGGCGTACCCGAGCGCTGGGAGAGCACAGCCCCGACCCCAGCCTCGGATGCGTCCACCTCAACTATGAACGCCAAAGAGGGGTCAGGATGCGCCAACACTGGCGCGTCGGTGAACAGCGCCTTCAAACGACAAAAAGCTCTCTCCGCCTCTGCGGACCACTGCAAGCGCACCGGGCCCCCCTTCAGCAGTGAGGTAATAGGGGCCGCCACCTGACCAAAACCCCGGATAAACCTCCGGTAGTAATTGGCAAACCCTAAGAACCGCTGCACCTCCTTTACCGTGGTCGGAGTCGGCCAATTACGCACGGCTTTTACGCGGTCATCCTCCATTACCATCCCCGAGGTGGAAATGCGATAACCCAGGAAGGAAACGGCTCGTTTGGAAAACTCACATTTCTCCGCCTTCACGTACAGGTCATGCTCCAGCAGTCGCCCAAGAACCTTGCGCACCAGAGACACATGCTCGGCGCGTGTAGCGGAGTAGATCAAGATGTCGTCAATATACACCACTACACCCTGTCCGTGCAGGTCTCTGAGAATCTCATCAACAAAGGATTGAAAGATGGCTGGAGCATTCTTCAACCCGTACGGCATGACGAGATACTCATAATGGCCAGATGTGGTACTAAACGCGGTTTTCCACTCATCTCCCTCCCGAATACGCACCAGATTATATGCGCTCCTGAGGTCCAATTTTGTGAAGAATCGCGCCCCGTGAAATGATTCCACCGCCGTAGCGATGAGAGGTAGTGGGTAACTAAAACCCACTGTGATGGAATTTAGACCTCGATAATCAATACATGGACGTAAACCACCCTCCTTTTTCTTCACAAAAAAGAAACTCGAGGAGGCGGGTGACATGGAGGGCCGAATGTACCCCTGTCCCAGAGCCTCCGTGATGTATGTCTCCATAGCCAACGTCTCCTCTTGGGACAACGGATACACGTGACTCCTGGGGAGTGCAGCGTTTACCTGGAGGTTTATCACGCAATCCCCCTGTCGATGGGGTGGTAATTGGGTCGCCTTCTTTTTACTGAAAGCGATTGCCAAATCGGCATATTCAGCGGGAATGCGCACGGTGGAAACCTGGTCTGGACTCTCCACCGTTGTCGCACCGATGGAAACTCCTACACACCTGCCTGAACACTCATCAGACCACCCCTGGAGAGCTCCCTGTCTCCACGAAATCTTAGGATTGTGAATGGCCAGCCAGGGAATCCCCAGCACCACTGGGAACGCAGGTGAATCGATAAGGAACAGACTAATCCGCTCCTTATGATTCCCCTGCGTAATCATCTCCAACGGAATCGTGGCCTCCCTGACCAGCCCTGACCCTAATGGTCGACTATCTAAGGAGTGCACAGGGAAGGGGGGTTCTACCTTAACTAACGGAATCCTCAACCTCTGAGCGAGTCCGTGATCTATAAAGTTCCCAGCTGCGCCTGAATCGACTAGCGCCTTATGCTGGAGAGAGGGGAAAAATTTAAGGAAACAAATTAACAAAAACATGTGACCAACAGGAAGCTCTGGGAGAGTGTGGTGCTGACTCACCTGAGGTGACCGAGGAGTGTTCTGCCTGCCCTCTCGACTCCCAGATGGACTCCTCCAGCACCGACCGGAAGTGTGCCCTCTCCGGCCACAATGGGTACAGGAGGAGCCTCCTCCTCCGGTCTCCCTAGACGCAGCCCCTCCTAGCTCCATAGGAATGGGAGCGGGGGGGGCAGGAGGTGGAACTGACAGGACCCTCTCAGAACGTCCGCGAGCAGCCAGCAGATGGTCTAGCCGGATTGACATGTCGATTAGCTCATCCAAGCTGAGCGTAGCGTCCCGACAAGCCAGCTCTCTGCGGACGTCCTCCCTTAGGCTACACCTGTAGTGGTCTATCAGGGCCCTGTCGTTCCACCCTGCTCCAGCAGCCAAGGTACGGAAATCCAGCGCAAAATCCTGCGCGCTCCTCGTCCCCTGCCGGAGATGGAACAACCTCTCACCCGCCGCTCGGCCATCCGGGGGATGATCAAATACAGCCCGGAAGCGGCGGGTGAACTCCAGGTAGTGACCCCTCGCTGAGTCGGGTCCATTCCATACGGCGTTGGCCCACTCCAGGGCCCTACCCGACAGGCAGGAAACGAGGACACTCACGCTCTCCTCATCCGAGGGAGCAGGCCGAATGGTGGCCAGGTAGAGATCAAGTTGAAGTAGAAATCCCTGGCACCCGGCCGCTGCTCCATCGTACTCCCTCGGAGGCGTGATGCGCAGGACGCTGGCACCGGCTCCCGCTGGAGGAGATGGTAATGTTGATGGTGGGAGGGTAGGTGGGGTAGTAGGGAGACCACTCCTCTCCCAACGATCCATCCTCTCCATCATCTGATCCATTGCCGAACCAATGCGATGTAGGATGGACGTATGATGCAGGACTCTCTCCTCCATCGTGGGGAGAGGGGTGGTCGCTGCTCCTGCTGACTCCATTGGAGGTGCGGGCTTCTGTAACGTCAGGTGAATGATGGGTGTAGAGTCAGGCGCAGAGAGAGCAAAAGTTTTACGGGAACAAAACGCTTCAATGTCCATAGAACACAGGAACAGGTACAAAGGGGTGACGCCAAAACACAGGCGTAAAACACTACCCACAGACCACTGTTTAAAATATGAACTGGACAGCGAAAACCCACCAACAAATAATCCACACCCGAACGTAACATGAACACACGAAATAAGCCCGCACAAACACTAGCGGGCGAAACTAACCTAAATAGTACTCCTCCCAAAACCCCAACAAGAAACAGGTGAAACCAATTAGACATACATAAACGAAAAGGAAAAAGGGATCGGTGGCAGCTAGTAGACCGGCGACGACGACCGCCGAGCGCCACCCGAACGGGAAGGGGAGTCACCTTCGGTAGTATTCGTGACAGATAAGCTGTAGACCACACTATCTACGAAGAGAGTTCTCATCTATGTTCTTCGTAGCTGTCTATTTACCACCACAAACTGATGCTGGCACTAAGACCGCACTCAATGAGCTGTCAACGGCTATAAACAAACAGGAAAACGCTCATCCAGAGGTGGCGCTCCTAGTGGCGGTGGACTTTAATGCAGGGAAACTTAAATCCGTTTTACCTCATTTCTACCAGCATGTTAAATGTGCGACCAGAGGGGGAAAAAAAACTCTAGACCACCTTTACTCCACACACAGAGAAACGTACATAGCTCTCTCTTGCCCTCCATTTGGCAAATCTGACTATAATTCTATCCTCCTGATTCCTGCTTACAAGCAAAAACTAAAGCAGGAAGCACCAGTGACACGGTCAATAAAAAATTGGTCAGATGAAGTAGATGCTAAGCTATGGGATTGTGTTGCAAGCACAGACTTGGAATATGTTCCAGGATTTGTCCGATGGCATTGAGGAGTACACCACATCAGTCACTGGCTTTATCAATAAGTGCATCGAGGACGTCGTCCCCACAGTGACAGTACGTACATACTTCAACCAGAAGCCATGGATTACAGGCAACATTCGCACTGAGCTAAAGGGTAGAGCTGCCTCTTTCAAGGTGCGGGACTCTAATCCGGAAGCTTACAAGAAATCATGCATTGCCCTGTGACGAACCATCAAATAGGCAAAGCGGCAATACAGGGGTAAGATTGAATCACACTACATCGGCTCTGACGCTCATCTTATGTGGCAGGGCTTGCAAACTATTATAGACTACAAAGGGAAGCACAGCCGCGAGCTACACAGTGACACGAGCCTACCAGATGAGCTAAATCACTTCTATGCTCGCTTCGAGGCAAGCAACACTGAGGCATGCATGAGAGCCTCAGCTGTTCCGGACGACTGTGTGATCACGCTGTCCGTAGCCGACGTGAGTAAGATCTTTAAACAGGTGCACATACACAAGGCTGCGGGGCCAGATGGATTACCAGAACGTGTGCTCCGGGCATGTGCTGACCAACTGGCAGGTGTCTTCTCTGACATTTTCAACATGTCCCTGATTGAGTCTGTAATACCAACATGTTTCAAGCAGACCACCATAGTCCCTGTGCCCAAGAACACAAAGGCAACCTGCCTAAATGACTACAGACCCGTAGCACTCACGTCCGTAGCCATGAAGTGCTTTGAAAGGCTGGTAATGGCTCACATCAACACCATTATCCCAGAAACCCCTAGACCCACTCCAATTTGCATACTGCCCAAACAGATCCACAGATGATGCAATCTCTATTGCACTCCACACTGCCATTTCCCACCTGGACTAAAGGAACACTTATGTGAGAATGCTATTCATTGATTACAGCTCAGCGTTCAACACTATATTACCCTCAAAGCTCATCACCAAGCTAAGAATCCTGGGACTAAACACCTCCCTCTGCAACTGGATCCTGGACTACCTGACGGGCCACCCCCAGGTGGTGAGGGTAGGTAGCAACACATCTGCCATGCTGATCCTCAACACTGGAGCTCCCCAGGGGTGCATGCTCAGACGACTCCAACACCATCATTAAGTTTGCAGACGACACAACAGTGGTAGGCCTGATCACCGACAACGACGAGACAGCCTATAGAGAGGAGGTCAGAGACCTGGCCCGGGTGGTGCCAGATTAACAACCTATCCCTCAACGTAACCAAGACTTAGGAGATGATTGTGAACTATAGGAAAAGGAGGACCGAGCACGCCCCCATTCTCATCGACGGGGCTGTAGTGGAGGAGGTTGAGAGCTTCAAGTTCTTTGGTGTCCACATCAACAACAAACTAGAATGGTCCAAACACACCAACACAGTCAAGAATAGGGCACGACAAAGCCTATTCCCCCTCAGGAAACTAAAAATAATTGGCATTGGTCCTGAGATCCTCAAAAGGTTCTACAGCTGCTACATCGAGAGCATCCTGACTGGTTGCATCACTGCCTGGTACGGCAATTGCTCGGCCTCCGACCGCAAGGCACTACAGAGGGTAGTGCGTACGGTACAGTACATCACTGGGGCTAAGCTGCCTGCCATCCAGGACCTCTACACCAGGCGGTGTCAGAGGAAGGCCCTAAAAATTGTCAAAGACCCCAGCTACCCCAGTCATAGGCTGTTCTCTCTACTACCACATGACAAGCGGTACCGGAGTGCCAAGTCTAGGACAAAAAGGCTTCTCAACAGTGTTTACCCCCAAGCCATAAGATAAGATAACAGGTAATCAAATGGCTACCCGGACTATCTGCATTGTGTCCCACCCTCTTTTACGGTACTGCTACTTTCGGTTCATCATATATGCATAGTCACTTTAACCATATCTACATGTACATACTACCTCAATCAGCCTGACTAACCGGAGCCTGTATGTAGCCTCGCTACTTTTATAGCCTGTCTTTTTACTTTTGTTTTATTTCTATACCTACCTATTGTTCACCTAATACCTTTTTTGCACTATTGGTTAGAGCCTGTAAGTAAGCATTTCACTAAGGTCTACACCTGTTGTATTCGACGCACATGACAAATACATTTTGATTTGATTTAATTTGAATATAAAATTGTCCATCCAGGATGAAAATGTTTATTTTGGCATCACCATGCACAGCCACATTTACATCACCCACATTGAGAACAGTTAGTCCAGCATTCTACATAAACACATAGAACACCAAATACCTGAATATTTTGTCTGCGTATTTCATCAGCTTCTGTCTGGTGAAGGGGAACCCATGGCTGGCCCAGTAGATACAGTACTGCACCAGAGAATTTTCATCCTCTGATGCAAGAAATGTGGGTGGTCCATTGCGACAACCACGGGTCACCCGGCCACTCAGCCTGTCCACCAGAGTCTGCTGAGGTACACCATGCACCTTGGAGAATAAGAAAAGAAAACTGTTATTAGCAGATAAAATTCACATACACCTGGTAATCTCCTAAAGTACAAAAGATGCCAATCCTTGGCAGCTTGGCGGATAGCCATCCCTGCCCCGCAGTCCTTCATGGTATGGAACATATCCACCTCACACCACTGCTTCCTCTTGACTTTCTTTAAGTAGAACAGAACTCATTTGGCAGACAAAAACCTGAGAAGACTTCCAAACAGGAAGTGAGAACTCGATTTTCAAAACAGTGCCAAATGATAACCCATATAGTTATGGATAAGCAAACAGTTCCTAGGGCTTCCACTAGATGTCACCGTCTTTAGATTTTGGTTATATGATTCTACTATAAAGGAGGGGCTCAGGAGCTATTTTACTGAGTGGTCTTCAGAAATTCTCAGTCTCATTTTGCGCGCGAGCGAGAGAGAGTGCTCTCGTTCCAATGCTCTTTCCTCAGACAATGAAATTCTCCGGTTGGATCCTTATTGACGATTAATGTTAAACACATCCTAAATATGGATTGCATACATCATTTGACTTGTTTCTACGACCTGTAACGAAACTTTTTGAGTTTTTGTCTGGAGGGATTGCTCGTGCGTCATGAAAATGGATTCGTGGGCTGAACATGCTAACAACAAGTGGCTAAATGATGGGCTTTATGGAACTTTTCAGTCATTTATTGTCGAACTGGGAATCCTGGAAGTGCCTTTTGATGAAGTTATTCGAAGGTAAGTGCATATTTATAGTGTTTTTGTAGCTTCTGTTGACGCCAAAATGGCGACTATTTCTTTGGCTGGATTGTGCTCTGAGCGCCGTTCTCAGATTATTCTTTTTCCGTAAAGTTTATTTTGAAATCTGACACAGCGGTTGCATAGAGGATAAGTTTATCTTTAATTTTGTGAATAACACTTGCATCTTTTATCAATGTTTATTATGAGTATTTCTGCAAAATCACCGGATGTTTTGGAATCAAAACATTACTGCACGTAACGCACCAATGTAAACTGCGATTTTTTAAATATATATATATGCACATTATCGAACAAAACATAAATGTATTGTGTAACATGATGTCATATGACTCATCTGATGAAGATGTTCAAAGGTTAGTGATTCATTTTATCTCTATTTGTGGGTTTTGTGAAAGCTATATTTGCTGTGAAAAAATGTCTGTGCTTTTTTGGATTTGGTGGTGAGCTAACATAAATATATGTTGTGTTTTCGCTGTAAAACATTTTAAAAATCGGACACGTTGGCTTTATTCACAAGATGTTTATCTTTCATTTGCTGTATTGGACTTGTTAATGTGTGAAAGTTAAATATTTCAAAAAAATATTTTTGAATTTCGCGCGGTGCCTTTTCAGCGGAATGTTGTGGGTGTTCCGCTAGCGGAAAGGTTAAACTGCACTCTAACTGAAGTTATACTGAATTGTACTGCAGTTATACTGCACTCTGACTGCAATCTTTTTTCATAAGGGCAGTGATAGATGTAAAAAAGATCATGGTTCAAAGTAAAAAATACATTTTTGCAGATTACGCAAAACACCCCTGTCAGATGACTACAATTTTGATACGGTAAAGCTTGACAACATTCATCTGTTTTCGTATAATCTAATACTTACAATTTCTTTCCTTTTTGGTCACTAAGCAGTTCTATCAACATTTAGCAACTAAGCTAGCAACATTAGCAAATCCGTTAGCTATAAGTCATAGGTTAAAAACTGCACTTACAGACCACACATATTAAATTATGTGTGGTCTGTTAGTGCAGTCAAATTTTACAATATACAGCGTGTCCCACAAAACGACTACATATGTAACTTTTATGAAAACTTCCATAATCTAACGTAACTGACAAATTGTAATGACAATTGGTGGTCAGCTAGCTAAAGGGTGTATTTAGTCGCAAAACTTACCGTTATTTTCCAGTTTTGAGTTTGAGGCGATTTAGTCTTCCAACCACTAGAGAGTGTCTGAAGAAAGGGGGTGTCCTATGTTGGGGGTAAAATAGCTACTGTAACTTAACGTTTGTGTGCAGGCTAACTCAAATGAACATCTAACTTAATCTTACAGTTGAAGTCGGAAGTTTACATACACCTTAGTCAAATACATTTAAACTCAGTTTTTCAAACTTCCTGACATTTAATCATAGTAAAAATTCCCTGTCTTAGGTCAGTTAGGATCACCACTTCATTTTAAGAATGTGAGATGTCAGAATAATAGTGGAGAGAAGGATCTATTTCAGCTTTTATTTCTTTCATCACAATCCCAGTGGGTCAGAAGTTTACATACGCTCAATTAGTATTTGGTAGCATTGCCTTTAAATTGTTTCACTTAGGTCAAACATTTCAGGTAGCCTTTCACAAGCTTTCCTCAATAAGTTGGCTGGATTTTGCTGGTGTAACTGAGTCAGGTTTGTAGGCCACCTTGCTCGCACACACCTTTTCAATTCTGCCCACAAATTTTCTATAGTTTGGGGTCAGGGCTTTGTAATGGCCACTCCAATACCATGACTTTGTTGTCCTTAAGCCATTTTGCCACAACTTTGGAAGTATGCTTGTGGTCATTGTCCATTTGGAAGACCCATTTGCGACCAAGCTTTAACTTCCTGACTGATGTCTTGAGATGTTGCTTCAATAAATCACATAATTTTCCTGCCTCATGATGTCATCTATTTTGTGAAGTGCACCAGTCCCTCCTGCAGCAAAGCACCCCCACAACATGATGCTGCCACCCCCGTGCCTCACAGTTGGGATGGTGTTCTTCGGCTTGCAAGCATCCCCCTTTTTCCTCCAAACATAACGATGGTCATTATGGCCAAACAGTTCTATTTTTGTTTCATCAGACCAGAGGACATTTCTCCAAAAAGTATGATCTTTGTCCCCATGTGCAGTTGCAAACCGTAGTCTGGCTTTTTTATGGCATTATTTGAGCAGTGACTTCTTCCTTGCTGAGTGGTCATTCAAGTTATGTCAATATAGGACTTGTTTTACTGTGGATATAGATACTTTTGTACCTGCTTCCTCCAGCATGTTGTTCTGGGATTGATTTGCACTTTTCACAACAAAGTACGTTCATCTCTAGGAGACACACTCAGGAAGGAGACGCATTCTATGACGGCTGTGTGGTCCCATGGTGTTTATATTTTTGTACTATTGTTTGTACACATGAACGTGGTACCTTCAGGCATTTTGAAATTGCTCCCAAGGATGAACCAGACTTGTGGAGGTCTAAAAAGATAATTCAGAGGACTTGGCTGATTTCTTTTGATTTTCCCATGATGTTAAGCAAAGAGGCATTGAGTTTGAAGGTAGGCCTTGAAATACATCCACAGGTACACCTCCAATTGGCTCAAATGATGTCAATTAGCCTATCAGAAGCTTCTTAAGCCATGACATCATTTTATGGAATTTTCCAAGATGTTTAAAGACACAGTCAACTTAGTGTATGTAAACTTCTGACCCACTGGAATTGTGATACAGTGAATTATAAGTGAAATAATCTGTCTGTAAACAATTCTTGGAAAAACAACTTTTCATGCACAAAGTAGATGTCCTAACCGACTTGCCAAAACTATAGTTTGTTAACAAGAAATTTGTGGAGTGGTTGATACACTTAGGTTGGAGTCATTAAAACTCGTTTATGTAAACTTCCACTTCAACTGTACCTAGCTACCTAACTTTACAAACTGTATAGCTATCTAAATTAATTAACCTGTTTTGGAGACTGGTTTTTGTTTGGATTTTCAGATGACTGACGTGCCCAAAGTAAACTGCCTGTTACTCAGTCCCAGAAGCTAGGATTTGCATATACTTGGTAGCATTGGATAGAAAACACTGTTAAAATAATGTCTGTGAGTATAACAGAACTGATATGGCAGGCAGAAACCCGAGGATAATACATCCGGAAATGTCTTTTTTTGAGTTCACAGGCCATTTCAGTGCTAGGCTATGGGCTAAATACAAATAGATAGGACCCAGATTGCAACAGTCTTTAGAAAGGGTTTTAGGCTTGTTTTTTTTTAAATTAGCAAGTAGTTGGAAAAACTACAAGGTGTCTCTCATTAGAAAGTAGTCTTGTTGGCGCGTGAATGAGGTGTGCGCTCTTTGTTAATTATCTTCCCTATTGAACATACTATTCTCCCTCTTAAATATGATCATTTATGTAGATATTAGAGTACCTGAGGATTAATTAGAAACAGCGTTTGAGTTGTTTGGACGATCTTTACCGGTAACTTTTTGGATTTGTTTGTGTGCATGTTGAATGAGTGGATTACTGAGATCATTGGCGCCAACTAAACTGACTTTTTTGGATATAAAGAAGGACGTTATCGAACAAAACTATCATTCATTGTGTAGCTGGGACCCTTGGGATTGCAAACAGAGGAAGATCTTCAAAGGTAAGTGATTTATTTCATCGCTATTTGTGATTTTGTGATGCCTGTGCTGGTTGAAAAATATTTTGGTGTGGGGCGCTTTCTGAAATCTGACAACGCGGTTGGATTAACAAGAAGTTAAACTTTTAAATGATTGATGTATTTTCATGAATGTTTAATATTACAATTTTTGTATTTTGAATTTCACGCTCTGCAATTTCACCGGATGTTGTTGTAGGTGTCCCGCTAGCAGTTCATGCGCCCAAAGAGGTTTGAAATTGTGCGCACAATTGGCCCAGCATTGTCCGGGTTAGGGGAGGGTTTGGCTGAGGTAGGCCGTCATTGTAAAATAAGAAGTTGTTCTTAACTGACTTGTCTATTTAAATAAAGTATTGAAAATATACTCCATTTCGAGTCCCTAGCGAGGGAAACTATGAGGACAGAAAGATATAGCAACATAATATTCAGTGCTGTCTAATTTGAGCATAATGAAGCCTGTTTCTTTGTGATGTTTTCTGATCTCAGATACAGAGCTGTTAAACCCTGTCTGCAGATGAAGAGGACCCAATGAATGTCCCAAGAGAATAAGGGTACATCCTTGTATACAATTGGTTATATGTAAACCTATGTTTGCAAATGTAAACAAAAATACAGTTTAAATGTCACAATGTACACTGCTCAAAAAAATAAAGGGAACACTTAAACAACACAATGTAACTCCAAGTCAATCACACTTCTGTGAAATCAAACTGTCCACTTAGGAAGCAACACTGATTGACAATAAATTTCACATGCTGTTGTGCAAATGGAATAGAAAAAAGGTGGAAATTATAGGCAATTAGCAAGACACCCCCAATAAAAGAGTGGTTCTGCAGGTGGTGACCACAGACCACTTCTCAGTTCCTATGTTTTGGCCACTTTTGAATGCTGGCGGTGCTTTCACTCTAATGGTAGCATGAGACGGAGTCTACAACCCACACAAGTGGCTCAGGTAGTGCAGCTCATCCAGGATGGCACATCAATGCGAGCTGTGGCAAGAAGGTTTGCTGTGTCTGTCAGCGTAGTGTCCAGAGCATGGAGGCGCTACCAGGAGACAGGCCAGTACATCAGGAGACGTGGAGGAGGCCGTAGGAGGGCAACAACCCAGCAGCAGGACCGCTACCTCAGACACAGCAAAAAATTGTAGACCTCCACAAGTCTGGTTCATCTTTGGAAGCAATTTCCAAATGCCTGAAGGTACCACGTTCATCTGTACAAACAATAGTACGCAAGTATAAACACCATGGGACCACGCAGCCATCATACCGCTCAGGAAGGAGACACATTCTGTCTCCTAGAGATGAACGTACTTTGGTGCGAAAAGTGCAAATCAATCCCAGAACAACAGCAAAGGACCTTGTGAAGCACGGTTGGGATGTTGTGGGGGTGCTTTGCTGCAGGAGGGACTGGTGCACTTCACAAAATAGATGACATCATGAGGGAAGAAATGTATGTGGATATATTGAAGCAACATCTCAAGACATCAGTCAGGAAGTTAAAGCTTGGTCGCAAATTGGTCTTCCAAATGGACAATGACCACAAACATACTGCCAAAGTTGTGGCAAACTGGCTTAAGGACAACAAAGTCAAGGTATTGGAGTGGCCATCACAAAGCCCTGATCTCAATCCTATAGAAAATTTGTGGGCAGAACTGAAAAAGCGTGTGCGAGCAAGGAGGCCTACAAACCTGACTCAGTTACACCAGCTCTGTCAGGAGGAATGGGCCAAAATTCACCCAACCTATTGTGGGAAGCTTGTGGAAGGCTACCAGAAACGTTTGACCCATGTTAAACAATTTAAAGGCAATGCTACCAAATACTAATTGAGTGTATGTAAACTTCTGACCCACTGGGAATGTGATGAAAAATATAAAAGCTGAAATAAATCATTCGTTCTACTGTTATTCTGACATTTCACATTCTTAAAATAAAGTGGTGATCCTAACTGACCTAAGACAGGGAATTTTTACTTGGATTAAATGTCAGGAATTGTGAAAAACTGAGTTTAAATGTATTTGACTAAGGTGTATGTAAACTTCCGACTTCAACTGTATATATAGGGGCAGTACTCAGTTACATCACTTCCTGAAACAGGAGGTAAAAAATGTATGACATAGTTTCACAATATTAACATTCACTGCATCAAAATACATGATCATACACATGGAATGTGATCAACATTTACAGTAATATACGTACACATACAATGTTCAATTAGGATTAAAAAAAACTAAACACAATTTGGACATATTGAAACTTAGTTAGTGCAAATCCAACCCTTGTAATCTAGGTTGTGAAATGTCTGGAAGCAGGAGATGATGGGGTTAAAACATGTACAACTACTACTTCCAAATTCAATGCCAGATACTTTTCTCACAGAAGGTCTGAGTGACACTTGGAGGTGCCACTGTGATAATGAAAATGGTTTTCCTAAGACTACCACAACAATTATATTGTCTGTGCTAAATGTGTTTAAATTGTAAAAGAAAGAGAGAATAGTTAGGCTATAAGAAATAAATGTTATTCAATGGGGCAAGGCAAAGCAGAGATTACACACAAAATACTTCAATTGCACCCATATAACTATAGCCTATTATTAAAGTACAGTATGTTTAAAAAATCATAAACAATAGTATTTTACATGTTGTTCCAGATTATGTGTTATATATTCATACGTGTCCTCAAATAAATGACTGTGAAACAGTGTTTCTGTTTATTTAGAAGTGATTGGTACACCCTTCAAAGGGCGCATTTTTGTCATGAATACAAGGTGATGGTGCTCTTTACTTAAATGGCACAAGAGAATCATTCAGATTGGCACATCATATGACAACCATTTTGTCTAACTGCCTAAGGACTACCTGGACTGATAACTCCTGGCTGGTCGTGCTGCTGACCCAGTTTCAACTGTTCTGCCTGCGGCTATGGAACACTGACCTGTTCACCAGACATGCTATGCTCGGTTATGAAAAGCCAACTGACATTTACTCCTGAGGTGCTGATCTGTTGCACCCTCCATAACCACTGTGATTTATTATTTGAACCTACTGTTCATTATGAACGTTTGAACATCTTGAAGAAAAATCAGGCCTTAATGGCCATGTACTCTTATATTCTCCCCCCGTCACAGCGTGGGGAGATTACGTAGAACAATTATCTGACGGACAGAAGAGTGAATATGCACACAAATGAAGCAATTATTTTTTTAATAAGTTTATTGATACATTTTAGATTGCAACTCAATTCATAAATACAAACTGTATACAGAAAGTATAATAAATGTAAGATAGTTAACTGACACGTATTCGCATTATTACAATGCTGTCTATATCCATTTGTTTTGCATAGAATGTGCGAGGATCTTCTTCATTTACATCATGGTGAAAACAAACAAACAAAAAACGAGAACAAAATGTTACAATGAATTCTCAGCCTTTGCAAAAATGTGTTTTAATCGTAATTGAATCTTCTCAAAGAGGACTAAATAAATGTATGTGAACTAAATGAATACCTCATACTCGAGCACGGATGACACAGCTATCACTCCTGAAAGCGTTATATCACATCTGTATCTTAAAATATGAAATAAGCATCCTCTTTTGATTGAATAGAGGGTAGGTAACCAATGTCTCGTTCGAAATGACAAGCTGCACACTATTTTCAGACACATGAGAGAATGGCCCCTAATGTCAAACCCAAAGCAAGGTACAAAGTGAAAAAATTATTGATTGTGAGTGTCGTTTTGTCCTCATAACCTCATCAACATTTTGTGCTCCTTTCACATGTAATGCTGTTCAAAATCGCCTCAAGACATGACGTCACACATGCTTGTTAAGCTAAGAACTAAAACAAATTAAATTACACAAGAATGCACTTACACTCAGCTCAGAAAAATTGTTCAACTAAATATCTCAGAAACACGCAAAATATGTCATTCAATCAACTAGTGTTTACACCCATTTTAATGAATTAAAGATTCATAAAACATCATTTTGCAAATTAGAATATAATAATCATGGCACTCAAAATCCTGCTTTTAGCTCATTAGATCTCGTTCAACTGGAGAGGTGTGAGAGACAACACGTAGCTAGCGTTTAGAACACCCACAAAATGGTAGTTCTGATATAATTCATTCTGTGTCTTGAGCCACTGGCGGTTAGCCTATTGAATATATATAATTATATCCCCATCACAGAGAAACTATGTATGTTTGAAGATGTCTTTCACTCTTAGTCTATAAGAGTACCACTGCCAGACAGCCTGGGAAGGTTTCAATTTCCAGGTTAATTCAACAATGTCGCAAAAAAAGTAGAAATTGTGATGATGGAAATGGCAGATATAGGATACATTTTCTAAAGATTGACAAATTTTTATCTGTTCGACAGGGGTGTATTTTTCTTTGTCTAACTTTCTTTATTGGAAAAATTATGATGGAAACTGTGTTTTTGAATAAATTATGATTTACAGGACAATGATTGTCCTGACTTTCAAGAATTCCTGAATTACTTTGCCTTGCTTTTCTGGTTGGCTGGCAAGTATCAACATCCAATTATTTCAGATCTACAGTAGTGCAAGTTTCACCATGGCACGGACTGTGGAGATACGTTGGCACATGAGAATTTTTCATCAGAATATGGCAAATATTAGTCAATTATTGCATTCTATCCATGCTGGCTTTTGCGGGCAACCTGAGAAATAAAACAAATAGGTGGAAGGGCATACAGGCTGTCGCCAATTTCTTAATGCGCGATTTTCCTAAATGGGTAATGGAAACACTTCTTTAAAAAGAAAGTTAAATAGAAACACACCCTAGCAGGCAATTGTCACTTTCTAAATGGTGACCAAAAATCACTGGACCAGTTAAAGGAAACATACTGTAGCTATTGTCAAATGATGGACCCTTATGAGACTTTTGAGTTAGCTTTTCTGCTATAGTTGCAGGGAAATTATCTCACAAAACATGTAAAGGGTCTTAGATAATCCTTCTGAAGCTAAGTGTGAACTGTGTTTGATCAAGCACTTTTGGAAAATCTGATTCTAAAGTCCCCCATCCTATATAAGATCCTTTATCTTCTTTCAGTAGGCCAGAAGACAGACTTGAACGAAGGCAAAGATTAACAGTGTCTCTCATTAGAATAATTCTACAGGAAGTCCTCCATAATAATGGTTATTTGTTTGTGTACCCAGAAGCACTGTCATGAGAGTGACTGTCCAATCAACCTACATGGAAGCATCTGAAATCGGACTCTCCTCTTCATAAAAGACAACCTTGACATTGGAAAGGCCCAGTCAAGGGTTCACTGTTGAGTCATTGATGGGTATATATTTTAGAGCACTGTTTCCAAACTCCAGTCCTTGAGTACCCCCAACAGCACACATTTTTGTTGTAACCCCGGACATGGACACCTGATTCAACTTGTCAACTAGTCATCAAGCCCTCAATGAGTTGAATCAGGTGAGTTTGTTGGGGGTACTCGAGGACTGGGGTTTGGAAATGTTGTTTTAGAATTACAAACAGAGACTATCTAATAACTGGAGTCAGAATGACATGAATGTGCAGTGGACAGGAGAGTAGTAGAGGACTAGGGCCGCTTTTAATGATTTGCAATCCTTAGTCTGTTATTGGGGTTGTGGCAGAGGCAACCAGTGACCGGGCACTTAGCAAATACTCACTAATGAGGCTCACGGCAGCCATTTGCCCAGTTCCTAACCAATCAAAACACACATCAAACACTCTGGAAAGTCTGTCTCACTATAATGAAGAGGAAAAGGGGAGTTAAACTTAATTTGAGTGGTGTTGATACAGTCCTCTGATCTAGTCAATTAGCACTGGACACACTCAGGTTTGTACACTTTGTGTGTGTCTGTGTCATAACTTTTCCATGGTGCAGAACACTGAAATATAAGAATGCTGTAGTTTGGGACAACTGATCTGCTTTTCAGACAACAATAACTGTATAAAACAGACCAAATTCAATATGCCTGGTGAAATGCTTCAGTCATCTTGACATTTAGTTTATTATATACTATCAGCAATACTCAGTGGCATTTTACAGTGTGTGCGTCTGAAATCTAAATTAATAAACGGCTTTTATGTGGAGAAAAAAAAAACGTTTTACAGAGCCAATACAAAACGTAACATCTCTTGAATATACAGTAGCACAACATTGACAGAGCTGTAAAAACCCAGCGGTAAAAACCCTCCTGGAGACTGTATTGCTTTCCTCAGCAGGGATGCTGCGCTAATAACGAGTGGTCTAAGCTGAGGCAAACAGCCCCATTGAAATGGAGTAAAGGAAGAGGACGTCGATGCAAGGCAAAGTGGACTTGAGTACATCCATTTTCTCTCTAATAAACTTGAACAAAGACACTGTTCACTTCAGATCGCTTCAGGAGGATTTCAGTGTATGGGAGCTAAGGACAAGTACTCAATGAGTACTGTACAAGATGACTACGTATCAAGTCATAGTAGGGGCCCCTCCACTTTTTGGTTTGTGTGTCGGTTACTCTGAGCATCATTGAACAAGTAGAGCCAAATACACAATCGATAAAAGGCAAAAAAAACTCTTAGTAGAACAAATTCCATACAACACACGAGGAATGCAAAGACCTCACCCCCAACTGCCAAACAAAATGGGCTAGTATTCATGTGTACTATTGAGCTCAGCATGTGAGAAGTTCACACAAAGAAGAGGACCAACATAACGAAAAAGCAATATCACTTCTCCCAAAAGGCAAACATTGTACACTATACATGCGTACCTGTAGAATATCAAGATGTTTACTTATTCAATCTTTTTTTTTTTTACAAAAACACATGATATATAAAATCTTTAATTTGCAAAAGAGCATATTCTCAATTTATCGAGGATATGTCCTTGACACACACAGATGTGATTGTGTATTTACAGATAAACTATATAAAAAAATGACTCTCTCGCTTATATCTCAAAAAAACATGTGTTTACCAATATGTTGGCCCAAATATTCTTGTCAAAGGGATTAAATCACTGAAAAAATATGAGAAAAGAAGAGGGAGAAAGAGGGTGTGGGTGCATGCAGTTGGGTGAATCAGAGATATCTTTGCATTCCCATCCTCTACACACAAAACGGATTTAACCGAAAGGAAAAATCAAATGTACTCATTAACAAAAGAAAGTCTGTGTGATGTGCTTCTCCTTGCCACAAGTGCATTGATATAAGGCACAGGCACAATTTTCCCCTCTTTGAACAGAGTGGGTCACAATGGTTCAGTCCCAGTACGAGGAAATGGTAGGGTGATCACCTATGAAGACCATCACATCTCCATCAAATCAAATCAAAGTTTATTGGTCGCATACACAGATTTGCAGATATGCCCTCTATGGTATTTATGGTATATATACAGTATATACTCTATGGTATATATTGAGATATACTCAATGTTTACCATAATGTTCCCTTAGCTGTGTGGGTTAAAAATCTGTGCTGCTGTTGTTCTCTTCATGATTCTATAAAGTCGACATTGACGTGAATTGACATGATATGCAAGTGTTACCAGTCTTGACACATTGACAATCATAATCATTCACAAAAGAAAACACTATTGGCACACACTTCATGTTTCAAAACAAGAGACAATATTGTTAGAACTGCTAACAAACTGGAAAAATGTAATCATAGAACAAAATAGCAATGAGCCTTCTCTATCACTACATGTGTGGTAGATGACTTGAAGCAAAGAGTGTAAAATGGCAGGATATTGCAGGGTTTCTAAATGTGGGTGATCACCCTAGTGATTCTGGTACTGAAATTGTCTTCAGGACAGCGAACAGAACATTGTCACTCTGAGTGTCTCTTTGTAAATCGCAGGAGGATCCCTCTCAGTTTCTGCCAGAGGGTTGTTAGGAGGGACAGAACACTTTGTGTGTGTGTGTGTCTCTGTGTGTGTGTGTCTCTCTCTCTCTCTCTCTCTCTCTCTCTCTCTCTCTCTCTCTCTCTCTCTCTCTCTCTCTCTCTCTCTCTCTCTCTCTCTCTCTCTCTCTCTCTCTCTCTCTCTCTCTCTCTCTCTCTCTCTCTCTCTCTCTCTCTCTCTCTCTCTCTCTCTCTCTCTCTCTCTCTCTCTCTCTCTCTCTCTCTCTCTCTCTCTCTCTCTCTCTCTCTCTCTCTCTCTCTCTCTCTCTCTCTCTCTCTCTCTCTCTCTCTGTGTGTGTGTCTCTCTCTCTCTCTCTCTCGCTCTCTCTCTCTCTCTCTCTCTCTCTCTGTGTGTGTGTGTGTCTCTGTGTGTGTCTCTCTCTCTCTCTCTCTGTGTGTGTGTGTGTGTGTTTGATAACAATGTGCATCATGTGTGTCGGTATGATCTATATGTGTATTTTTTATGTGTATGTGTTTCAGCATGTGTATGTGTGTTTCAATGTGTGTGTGTGTGTTTCAGTATACATGTATGTGTGTGTATGTTTCAGTGCTTGTGTGTGTAGATATTTTTGTGTGTATGTGTTCTAGAGGCAGACGTTGTTGCTGATCTGGCAGGTGGAGCCTGTTCCGGCCTGTGAGAGGAAGAGTTTCCCATTGGGACAGACGCACACCTCATAGACAGTCTGTCTGGAGGTGGTCCCCGATGGAGAGGCCTTGCCCTCCGGCAGACGCAGCAGCCTGATCCTCCGTGCGTCCAGATTGATCTGACCAAGAGGAGACAAAGGAAGATAAAGGCAGAGGGATTTTATTTACGTACAGTATTTGTAGGTGGGTAGGTTGCTGAGTGAGTGAGAGAGAGCGTGAGAGAGAGAGAGTAGAGAGAGAGAACTGTGTGTGTGACTCCACCCATGTATTAGTTCAAAAATCACCAAGTATAGCCTCCTCTACCTAACAACAAAACAATCATAATGAGCTTGAGATGATAGATCACTCAAAGCACTGTTGACAATATACTGTAGATCTGTTTGCATGATCTGTTCATTGTAGAAAACAAAACACAACTCTACATTTTGCTAAAGGCATCTCTGCCATGCTTCTGGGCTGAAGAAAAGTGGCTATCGGCGGACAAAGCCATTACAGGCAATAACCTCTTAACGGTCACACACCTAACTCATCTCTGAGCGCTCCTTCATGATTTAAGATGAACAAATCTATACCCAGGCGTTTAAGCACTCTTAGCATCTTTTTTTCTATCTCGAACCTAAAAGGGGTCTTCGGCTGTCCCCATAGGAGAACCCTTTGAAGAACCCCTTTTGGTTCCACATAGAACCCTTTTGGTTCAAGGTAGAACCCTTATGGGTTCCATGTATAACCCTTTCCACAGAGGGTTCTACATGGAACCCAAAAAGGTTATCCTATGGGGACAGCCGAAAAAAACCTTGTGGAAGCCTTTTTCCTAAGAGTGTACCTATCAATTCCAGCAATAACTTCTAACTTTAATTTGACATTACCATTTGAATTGGTATTTCTTCTCTTTCACCCAACTTTACCATTCCATCCACCCAGTCTAAATCCCATCTCTCTAATCCCCCTTGCCCTCCCGGGACTGGGCTTGTATTTGCCCGACCGGGAGTGGAACTGCTCCATATATAAAAAGGTAAAAGGAGTCATTATCAGGCGCCTGGGTGGAAGCATTCCCATCAAATGACCTGGAACACTTTAGCAGGGAGTCTCAGCTGACTTCTCCACACATCTGCTATTGAGCAAATCTCTGCAGTGAGAGAAAGGCTGGGGGATGGGCAAGTCTCTAATAGGCAAACCTCACCACTAATTGCGGTTGCAAGTGCCAAGGGGCTCCTAGAGAGCGAGAGCTGTCTGTGAGTTGTCTGTCCACACATCAGGCAGGTGACACATGGACAGTTGGAAGGCTTCTCAAATGGAGTGTGAGGGCAGACACCTCACAGACAGATTTAGCAAAGCACTAAAATGTCTGATATAAGTCACATCAAGTCCATAAAATGGAGAGGGGCCTCTGTTTATGTGTTATATCATCTAGTCACATTACTCTGTTAAGTCTTCTTATTAAACTTAGGAAGAAGGGCAACAATAGGACAAATTAAGTTTTACCCTCTTCCAGATTTTCCTCACATCATAACATTGACAGACAGATATACAGATGTAGAGTATACACAGTGTGAGAACTCTTAATGCAGCTTTATTTCCTTCCTGACCTCCTTCCTGACCTCCTTCCTTCATGACATCAATGATGAACTGATCTGACATAACTTGAAAATGAAAGCTGTCGAGTGAAATCCTTTAGATCAGTGACTACTTTAAGGGAGGAGGATGGAAAGATGAAAAGATAAAAGTTGAGAAAATGGGTCCCCTACCTCTCCGTCTTTGGACTCCAGGCGTAGGTCACTTCTACACGTGGCCTGGATGTCCCCTGCCTCTGCCAGGATCTGGATTCCTTTAGGGGCCTCCATGTACAGAGACCGCGTGGGAGACTCCAGTCTGGAAGAGAGAGAAGAGACAATTCCACCAATGACAATATATAGTAAAGAATATCCAAGATAGAGCCTGGGAGAAAACAGAATAATTATGCCCCTTGGTAGCTATGACTGCTGTTTACTGAAACACATGACACACAAACAGAAAAACAAACAGAAAGTGAAAGTGTCAGGTGTATTCACTACATCATGACTTTTGCTAATCGTTTTTCTTCCTACAATAAAATGTGTCTGTTGTTCATAGTATAACGGGCTTCCATTGTCTCAGGATCTCATATCAGAGTATAACTTTGTGGAGTGTTGTTATCCCTCAGTCAGTGAATGAAGATATGAACCAGAGCCTGGAACGAAGTATGGAGACAGTAGACAGTAATCTAGGATAAGAGGTTGTGGCTGCAGGTGAAGTTCTTCTCTGGCCCCTGCCAGCCTCAGCCGCTGCCCAACAAGGAAATTAAGTATCGATCACATGGTCAAACAAAACAACTAGCAGCATTTATATTCCAATAAGTAGCTGTCATCTTTATTCATATCAAACGGGTTTGGTTGACCTTACTTAAACATTTAAATAATGAAGGGGAGGGAGATCAATGCTAGCTGAAGGATCTCGAATTATATCAAATTTTCCTTACATATTGCTGTGATATTACTTGACTATATTCTAGTATTGTATTATTATGTTATATACTGTATCATATTTTATAAACTGGGTGGTTCGTGCCCTGAATGCTGATTGGCTGACAGCCATGGTATATCAGACCGTATACCACGGGTATGACAAAACATTTATTTTTACTGCTCTAATTACGTTGGTAACCAGTTTATAACAGCAATAAGGTGCCTCGGGAGTCTGTGATATATGGCTAATATACCACGGCTAGGGGCTGTATCCAGGCACTCCACGATGCGTCGTGCCTAAGACCAGCCCATAGCTGTGGTATTTTGGCCATATATCACACCTCCTCAGGCCTTATTGCTTAAACATATCATATTATAATATTCTAGGATATTTCTGCCATCTGACTTGTTAACATTGGAAAAAGGAGGACAGAAAAGACAACAAAGGGGCCTGGGTTATTATTATAAGAACATAATGGCCACCAAAGGCTGTGCAATGACACTGGGAAATCATTAAACGCTTATAAGATTCAGGCAGTCGGAAATAATGTGGGCAGAATGTCAAAACAGGCTACATATCTAGCGACTGAGACACAACCCTAAATTACACCTCAGTTGTTAAATGATAGGCCATGTAACTGTTATCACACTGCAATCTCTCCATCTCATCTTCAGCCCTTGAGAGAGAAAAAATGCCCTGTTTATACCTAGTGCTAATATGCTTCTTTTGACCATTGACTTATGGCATCAATGTGTCTTAAAGTAAACTAATAAATATATATATTTTTTAAATATACAGGGAGGGACCAGGAAGTCTGGTCAGCATGGATGGAAAAGAGACACATTTTAATATCATGTCTAGACACGTCTGAAAAGATGGGCACAATCAGAATGTGGACAAGATCAGGACAACGGACGCATGTTAGAACCAGGTATAAATGGGTCTTAAACTGTACACTGAGATGAAGATGAATGAAGAGTGTGTGAACAGATATGTTGAGGATATTTAACATTGAGGAGATGTGTTCAACATCTAAGAATGTAATTGGAAATATAGAACATTTCCCCCTTGAATCAAAGCAGATTAGTGGAGGGATGTGTGGTTATTTTCATCACGAGACTCTTCCATTTTTTGTCTCTCCCCTGCACAATCCTATTCAAGGATTTCATTAATGGACAAAGTGTTCCTTCATCAAATGCCCATATAAGCCTGGCTGTCACATTGCTAATGAACGAGTGAAGGTTATGTACCAACACTTATATTGATCCTGTAGTTGTGTTCCAAATTACCATTTACCTAGCACAAGCATGTTAGTTACTGTAACATACAGTGCATTTGGAAAATATTCAGACGCCTTGACTTTTTCCACATTTTGTTACATTATACCCTTATTCTAAAAGTTATGGGGGGAAAAATCCTCATCAATCTACACACAATACCCTATAATGACAAAGAGAAAACGGGTTTTAGAATTTTTGTTAAAAAAATATATATATATGTATATACAGCTCTGGTAAAAATTAAGAGACCACTGCAAAAATATCAGTTTCTCTGATTTTACTATTTATAGGTATATGTTTGGGTAAAATGAACATTTTGTTTTATTCTATAAAACTACTGACAACATTTCTCCCAAATTCCAAATACAAATATTGTCATTTAGAGCATTTATTTGCAGAAAATGACAACTGGTCAAAATAACAAAAAGGATGCAGTGTTGTCAGACCTCGAATAATGTAAAGAAAATAAGTTCATATTGAGAAATCGGGGAGAAGGGCCTTGGTCAGTCAGGTGACCAAGAACCCGATGGTCACTGACAGAGCTCCAGAGTTCCTCTGTGGAGATGGGAGAACCTCCCAGAAGGACAACCATCTCTGCAGCACTCCACCAATCAAGCGTTTATGGTAGAGTGGCCAGACGGAAGCCACTCCTCAGTAAAAGGTACATCACAGCCCGCTTGGAGTTTGCCAAAGGCACCTAAAGGACTCTCAGACCATGAGAAACAAGATTCTCTGGTCTGATGAAACCAAGATTGAACTCTTTGGCCTGAATGCCAAGCGTCACGTCTGGAGGAAACCTGGCACCATCCCTACGGTGAAGCATGGCGGTGATAGCATCATGCTGTGTGGATGTTTTTCAGCGGCAGGTACTGAGAGACTAGTCAGGATCGAGGGAAAGATGAACGGAGATCGTTGAAAACCTGCTCCAGAGAACTCGGGACCTCAGACTGGGGTGATATTTACCTTCCAACAAGACAACGACCCTAAGCACACAGCCTGGACAATGCAGGAGTGGCTTTCGGGACAAGTTTTTGAATGTCCTTAACTGGCTCAGCCAGAGCCTGGACTTGAACCCAATTGAACATCTCTGGAGAGACCTGAAAATAGCTGTGCAGCGACGGTTCCCATCCAACCTGACAGAGCTTGAGAGGATAGCTTGTAGCATCATACCCAAGAAGACTCGAGGCTGTAATCACTGCCAAAGGTGTTTCAACAAAGTACTGAGTAAAGGGTATGAATATAAATTTGCAAACATTTCTAAAAACATGTTTTTGCTTTGACATTGTGGAGTATTGTGTGTAGATTGATGAGGAAACCTTTTTTTTTAAATCAATTTTAGAATAAAGCTGTAACGGAACAAAATGTGGAATAAGTCACTGGGTCTGAATACTAACCGGATGCACTGTAAGTGCAATTCAATTGTACCAACCAGGGAGTTTGCGTGTGGACATAATGCTTTGGACATAATGTCCACTCTTTGACAGAAAACATAGCTCTAAGTGTGTCTGCTAAAACATAGATTAACAGAATAATGCTGTGATGGTACACCACGTCCTTTCAAAGAGGATCAACACAACTGGACATTACTTTGTTTGGAGTTGGACTTCAGTGTGGGAGGATGAGAAACAGCATCAGACTATCTCTACTAAAGGAGAAAACATTTCATGTTGGGTTTAGTTGCCATATTGTGATCAGAAAATAGTCTAA
Organism: Salvelinus alpinus; assembly: GCF_045679555.1. Lineage (NCBI taxonomy): Eukaryota > Metazoa > Chordata > Actinopteri > Salmoniformes > Salmonidae > Salvelinus > Salvelinus alpinus. Next base: position 83,536,806 of record NC_092086.1, read on the forward strand.
ACAAAAATAACTATACCCTCATTGGTTAGATTCACAAAAAAGGAATTTCAAAAAGCATTTATTGTTATGAAAATTAAAGCAACCACTCCCATGCATTAATCAGCCCAAAGTGCTCTTCCTCTTTGAAAAGCCTGTGATTGTGAGCCTCAGCCTGGCTATCTATCTGTATTCAGGGTCGGGGTGTGCTGTGTGCCTCAGATGCTTCTGGAGGGAAAATAAAACAGATTATAAGACAGAACGTTACAGCAACAGCATCCTTGGCATTGTCTCAGGATCACAGAGAGTCGACTAATCAGACGCTTGACCAAGAAATTAAGGTTGTGTTGGGAATAATAGAAGAGGCTGAGGTAGATGTGATGTGCATCTCCTGGTGCACTGTTCAATTATTTATTATTTATGTTTTTGCCATTGCCCTCACTGGCTTTCATGCAATTTAAATGTGATCTTGTCTGAGGTGTCAGACTCGGCGATGTAATGAACACGATGGGAGACAGAGAGCTGGTTTCAAGCGCAGGGCGCAGCAGGTGTTTATTTGTAAAGGACCACAGGAGGATGAAGGTAGCTGGGTACAAAAAGGCACCAGTACAGGCAGGGAAAAGGATAGTATCGTCGTCCAGGAGATCAGGCAATAGGTTGATAACAGGAAATCCGATAGGCTAAAGTACAGGCAGGGAATAGGAAAAAGCCACCGTTAGTGAGGCAGGCAAAAACTATCATACACAGGAAGATTACATTACAGTAAACACAGTGATCCGAATAGAAGTGGATCACAAAACATACAATACCTCACAATGATGAGGTGCAAAGAACTAAAGTAAATAGTGTGTGATAATGACATACAGTTGTGTGAACAGGTGATCAGAATTCAGGTGATTGGGATCTGGAGAGTGAGCTGCGTTCAGGGGATCTACGTGTTTGAGAGTGTGAGCTGGATGCAGACGTTACAGGTGACAGTATCCATTGGAGTGCTGTGGTTGGTTCCCTAAAATTCTGGGGAGGGTTTAGCGAAGGTTCAATTACTCTGATAAATATATACTTTATAAAGGTGGTTTGTCTGACAGGTCTGGGGCTTATTGCAGTGTGGATGGGAGTGCTGACCCCATTGGGGCCCAACTACAGTCACAGCATTTGTTTTAATGATTACAAATCACCTCCAAAACTCTGCTCAAAGGTAAAACAGTTATAGCGGTCAAACAATAAATCTGGATAAATGGCGGCTCCGTTTTCAAAGAAAGCCATTTATGGCTTAATGTCACATTACTTCTTGAGAACACATTCCATGTTCAAGGAGTTATTGTGGTGCTTTTTTGTACTCAGCCTAGGCGTCATATTGTTTTGTTTGTATCTGTGTAGAGAACGGGTCAGGACATCTGTCAAATAGTCCTGACCTCCTTTCTGCCGCCATAAGTGAGAAATGCATTCAATAGAAGGACATGTCCTATGGATGACACATTAACATCAACCATAGAGATATGATGATGGTTATTGGTCAAATTCTATAACAATAGCAGGGAGCGGGAGAATATGACACTCAAAATAGAACATGGTGGGATCCAGAATTCGTACCTGCCAAGGATTCCAACACATTACGTAAAGATTAGATTTTTACTCATGCTCCATTGCGCTCACCCCTCTTTCTAATGTAATTGGATAGTTTCGGCCATATCTCATTTTCAATTGGCCACTTGTCATAAAATTATGCATAAATAGAAGAAAAAGCCCTAGCCTACAACCAACAATTACACTGGGAATTGTATGCAGGAGCTTCGGAGCATCATTCAAAGTGATCTGTCCTTTTCTGACGGAACGTTTTTAAATGATCATTTCAAAAGCGCCATCAATGATGGATGAGTCATCACACAAAGTCATATCTCTGGAAGCAATATTATACATTTGTCATGGAATGCTCTCTGTCTGTCTCTCTCTGTCTCTCTCTCTCCACTCTTTCTCCAATTAACAACCCAAATAGCACTGTAACAGTAATCCAAATGCAATCTATATGTATCTACACCAAATGAATTTACACAAGATATAGTATGAATCATATGTACATCAGTAAATATATTAGAGTGAGCTATGTCAAGAATCCGGTATATAAATAAATATTTGAGGTGATGTCAGGGAGTGGGAGAGAACTGTGTGTTTATAGTGTGTTCCTTTTGATTGATGGGTGTCAGAATGTTCGCTGTACATGGTGGCAGGGCTGATAACCAGTGTCACCTGTCAGCGAGGGTAAGCCCACTGTTACCATCTCTCCTCTCACTCTGACAGGGCCAGGGGGAGGGAGATAAGTTCTGTGTCTGTGGCTTTACTAAGTTCTTTTAGGGGGTAAGGTGGAAGGTGAAGTGAGTGTGAAGTGAGTGTGTGTCTGTGTGTGTGTGGGTATATGTGTGTGTGTCTGGGGAGGGTGTATATATACCGTTTTTATACATTTTCTATAGGATTGAGGTCAGAGCTTTGTGATGGCCACTCCAATACCTTGACTTTGTTGTCCTTAAGCCATTTTGCCACAACTCTGGAAGTATGCTTGGGGTCATTGTCCATTTGGAAGACCCATTTGCGACCAAGCTTTAACTTCCTCACTGATGTCTTGAGATGTTGCTTCAATATATCCACATCATTTTCCTGCCTGATGTGCACTAGTCCCTCCTGCAGCAAAGCACCCCCACAACATGATGCTGCCACCCCCGTGCTTCACGGTTGGGATGGTGTTCTTCAGCTTGCAAGCTTCCCCTTTTTCCTCCAAACATAACGATGGTCATTATGGCCAAACAGTTCTATTTTTGTTTCATCAGACCAGAGGACATTTCTCCAAAAAGTACGATTTTTGTCCCCATGTGCAGTTGCAAACCGTAGTCTGGCTATTTTATGGCGGTTATGGAGCAGTGGCTTCTTCCTTGCTGAGCGGCGTTTCAGGTTATGTCGATATAGAACTCATTTACTGTGGATATGGATACTTTTGTACCTGTTTCTTCCAGCATCTTCACAAGGTCCTTTTCTGTTGTTCTGGGATTGATTTGCACTTTTCGCACCAAAGTACTTTCATCTCTAGGAGACAGAATGTGTCTCCTTCCTGAGCGGTATGATGGCTGCGTGGGCCCATGTTGTTTATACTTGCGTACTATTGTTTGTACAGATGAACGTGGTACCGTTAGGCATTTGAAAATTGCTTCCAAGGATGAACCAGACTTGTGGAGGTCTACAATTTTTTTTCTTAGGTCTTGGCTGATTTCTTTTGATTTTACCGTGATATTAAAACCTCTACGGACCACCCATCCCATCACATTTAAAAAAATAACTTTAGTAAAAAGCACAGCATGCAATAATCTGAGACAGCGCTCAGCCATTCTCCGCCATGTTGGAGTCCAAAGAGTCCACAAAAATACGAAATAACATCATAAATATTCCCTTACCTTTGATGAACTTTCATCAGAATGCAGTGCCAGGAATCCTAGTTCTACAATAAATCGTTATTTTGTTTTAGAATGTCCATTTCCTCTGTCGAATTAGCAACTTTGGCTAGCATGTGTAGCTCACGTGTCCATGAAGATTTTACGCAAGAACGAAAAATTCAAAAAGTGATAATAAAAGTCGAATAAACTGGTCAAACTCAGTTGAGAATCCATCTTTAGGATGTTTTTCACATATATATCCAATAACGTCCCAGACGGAGCATTTCTTCGTGTCTACCTAACGCATTGCAGACAAAGATATGACAAGCCCTAAGTGCGTAGCCAAATACTGCCAATATGGCTGACCTCTCACTCCAACGACTCCCATCCTGTCCCACAGAAGGCTAGACACTTCCTTCCACGTTCTACTGCCTGTTGACATCTAGTGGAAGGCGTATGAAGTGCATACAGATCTATAAATACAAGACAATTGAATAGGCGAAGCCTTTCACAGAGACCCATTTCAGAATTTTCACTTCCTGTTTGGAAGTTTGCCTGCCAAATGAGTTCTGTTTTACTCACAGATATAATTCAAACAGTTTTAGAAACTTCAGAGTGTTTTCTATCCAATAGTAATAATAATATGCATTTCATATGATCTACGACAGAGTACGGGGCCGTTTAAATTGGGCACAATTTTATCCAGAAGTGAAAAGGGCGCCCCCTATTTCCAAGAGGTTTTAAGCAAAGAGGCACTGAGTTTGAAGGTAGGCCTTGAAATACATCCACAGGTACACCTCCAATTGACTAAAATTTTGTCAATTAGCCTATCAGAAGCTTCTAAAGCCATGGCATCATTTTCTGGAATTTTCCAAGCTGTTTAAAGGCACAGTCAACTTAGTGTATGCAAACTTCTGACCCACTGGAATTGTGATACAGTGAATTATAAGTGAAATAATCTGTCTGTAAACAATTGTTGGAAAAATTACTTGTGTCATTTACATAGTAGATGTCCTAACCGACTTGCCAAAACTATCATTTGTTAACAAGACATTTGTGGAGTGGTCGAAAAACAAGTTTTAATGACTCCAACCTAAGTGTATGTAAACTTCCGACTTCAACTGTATGTGTGTGTCTGTGTGTATATGTATATATGTGTGTGTGTGTGTGTGTGTGTATGTCTGTGGGTGTGCATGTACAGCTTCTTCTGTCTATTCTATTCTTTTAAGACACAGAAGTGAGATTACTAGCGACCTCACCAACTCTGCAATTTAAACACAACCGGCTCCAGTCTCTCAAAGTACACTTATTGTTTCCTCCCCAACACTTCAATTAATGTGTATGTGTGTGTGTGTACCTACATGTTTTGGTGGTAGCGAGATAGGTGGTAGTATAGTCACAAGGGGGTAATATGTTGGTGGAGGCTTGTGGCTTATGCTCCATGTGGCTCTGAATGCTCATTGATATGTATCTGCAATGTATAAGGGTTCAAGTCCTTTGTTCTATTTCAGACTTCCTTTGTTCTCTATGATAGGGTTTGAGGCCTTTGTCTTTGTTTTCTATTATAGGGGTTCAAGTCCTCTATTAAAAGGCTAGAGTCCTTTCTTTTTGTGAAACCTTCTTTTTGAATAGAAGTGAGTTGCTAGTTGAGTTGCAATTTTTACAGGTGTGGTTAATGTAAGTCTTCAACAAGCTTTTTGAAGTGAACAAAAATTTTATGGGTAGCCAGGCTACTACAGAGACAATTTGTGTTCTAGAAGAGGTTTGAGTCCTTAAAAGGGGTTATATAAATAGATATACAGTGGCAAGAAAATGTATGTGAACCCTTTGAAATTACCTTGATTTCTGCATAAAATGGTCATTAAATGTGATTACATTTACATTTAAGTCATTTAGCAGACGCTCTTATCCAGAGCGACTTACAAATTGGTGCATTCACCTTATGATATCCAGTGGAACAACCACTTTACAATAGTGCATCTAACTCTTTTAAGGGGGGGGGGAGGGGTTAGAAGGAGTACTTTATCCTATCCTAGGTATTCCTTAAAGAGGTGGGGTTTCAGGTGTCTCCGGAAGGTGGTGATTGACTCCGCTGACCTGGCGTCGTGAGGGAGTTTGTTCCACCATTGGGGTGCCAGAGCAGCGAACAGTTTTGACTGGGCTGAGCGGGAACTGTACTTCCTCAGAGGTAGGGAGGCGAGCAGGCCAGAGGTGGATGAACGCAGTGCCCTTGTTTGGGTGTAGGGCCTGATCAGAGCCTGAAGGTACGGAGGTGCCGTTCCCCTTAGGCAAGCACCATGGTCTTGTAGCGGATGCGAGCTTCAACTGGAAGCCAGTGGAGAGAGCGGAGGAGCGGGGTGACGTGAGAGAACTTGGGAAGGTTGAACACCAGACGGGCTGCGGCGTTCTGGATGAGTTGTAGGGGTTTAATGGCACAGGCAGGGAGCCCAGCCAACAGCCAGTTGCAGTAATCCAGACGGGAGATGACAAGTGCCTGGATTAGGACCTGCGCCGCTTCCTGTGTGAGGCAGGGTCGTACTCTGCGAATTTTGTAGAGCATGAACCTACAGGAACGGGTCACCGCCTTGATGTTAGTGATCTTCATCTATGTTACAACAATAGACAAAAACAGTTTGCTTAAACTAATAACACACAAACAATTATACATTTTCATGTCTTTATTGAACACACCGTATAAACATTCACAGTGCAGGGTGGTAAAGTATTTGAACCGTTGGATTTAATAACTGGTTGAACCTCCTTTGGCAGCAATAACCTCAACCAAACATTTTCTGTATTTGCGGATCAGACCTGCACAACAGACAGGAGGAATTTTGGACCATTCCTCTTTATAAAACTGTTTCAGTTCAGCAATATTTTTGGGATGTCTGGTGTGAACTGCTCTATTGAGGTCATGCCACAGCATCTCAAATCAGATAGAGGTCAGGACTCTGACTGGGCCACTCCAGAAAGTGTATTTTCTTCTGTTGAAGCCATTCTGTTGCTGATTTACTTCTGTGTTTTGGGTTGTTGTCCTGTTGCATCACCCAACTTCTGTTGAGCTTCAATTGGCGGACAGATAGCCTAACATTCTCCTGCAAAATGTCTTAATAAACTTGGGAATTCATTTGTCCGTCGATTATAGCACACTGTCCAGGCCCTGAGGCAGAAAAGCAGCCCCAAACCATGATGCTCCCTCCACCATACTTTACAGTTGGGATGAGGTGTTGATGTTGGTGTGCTGTGCCTTTGTTTTCTCCACACATTGTGTTGTGTGTTCCTTCCAAACAACTCAACTGTAGTTTCATCTGTCCACAGAATATTTTGCCAGTAGCACTGTGGAACATTCAGGTGCACTTTTGCAAATTTCAGACGTGCAGCAATGGTTTTATTGCACAGCAGTGGCTTCTTCCGTGGTGTCCTCCCATGAACACCATTCTTGTTTAGTGTTTTACGTATTGTAGACTCATCAGAGATGTTAGCATGTTCCAGAGATTTCTGTATGTCTTTAGCTGACAGTCTTGGATTCTTCTTAACCTCATTGAGCATTCTGCGCTGTGCTCTTGCAGTCATCTTTGCAGGACAGCCACTCCTAGGGAGAGTAGCAACAGTGCTGAACTTTCTCCATTTATAGACAATTTGTCTTACCATGGACTGATGAACATCAAGGCTTTTAGAGATACTTTTGTAACCCTTTCCAGCTTTATGCAAGTCAACAATTCTTAATCTTAGGTCTTCTGAGATCTCTTTTGCTCGAGGCATGGTTCACATCAGGTAATGCTTCTTGTGAATAGCAAACTCAAATTTTGTGAGTGTTTTTTATAGGGCAAGGCAGCTCTAACCAACATCTCCAATCTCGTCTCATTGATTGGATTCCAGGTTAGCTGACTCCTGACTCCAATTAGTCATTAGCCTAGGGGTTCACATACTTTTCCAACCTAAACTGTGAATGTTTAAATTATGTATACAATATAGACAAGAAAAATACAATAATTTCTGTGTTATTAGTTTAAGCACACTATGTTTGTCTATTCTTGTGACTTAGATGAAGATCAGATCAAATTTGATGACCAATTTATGCAGAAATCTAGGTAATTCCAAAGGGTTCACATACTTTTTCTTGCCACTGTATATATATATATTTTGGTGTTAAATAAATATATAAACATAGAGATATATATTATACAGCTTTTGAAGTTAATATAATGCCATTGTTAAGAGAGAAAACCAGTCTAGAAAAGGACGGAACAGCTCCTCCAGATGTGAGCATGATAAATATTTTAAATTCACTGTCTAGTGATAGGAAGAACCATTTCAAAGTAGACAAGTGTAGGCAAGAGATAATAAAGAAATATTTCGTCATTATTGACAAAGATGGAATATGGAATCTGTCTGATATAGAAAAAGTTTGGGGAAAAATACAGAGAATGTCTAATTCCTTGACAAAGACGATGGTCTTTAACTGTATTAGCCGAAGTAAGAAAACAGGATGAGAAATTATTTCGGGAGAATCAAATCAAATCAAAGTTTATTTGTCACGTGCGCCAAATACAAAAAGTATAGACCTTACAGTGAAATGCTTACTTACAGGTGTCACGTTCTGACCTTTATTTTCCTTTGTTTTGTCTTTAGTTAGTATGGTCAGGGCGTGAGTTGGGGTGGGCAGTTCTATGTTGTCTGTTTCTATGTGGGGTTTTCTAGTTTGGCCTGACATGGTTCTCAATCAGAGGCAGGTGTTTTGTGTTGTCTCTGATTGGGAACCATATTTAGGTAGTCTGTTTTGTATTGTGTGTTGTGGGTTATTGTCTATGTCTTTACGTAAGTTGCCTGTGTCTGCACTTGTCATAGTATAGCTTCACGTTCGTTCGTTCGTTGTTTTGTCAGTTTGTCAAGTGTTCTTCGTTTCGTCTTCGTTAAATAAATTCAAGTATGTATTCAAACCACGCTGCGCTTTGGTCCGATCCTTGCTCCTCCTCAGACGAGGAGGATTACGACGTTCGTGACAACAGGCTCTAACCAACAGTGCAAAAAAGGTATTAGGTGAACAATAGGTAAGTAAAGAAATAAAAAAAACAGTAAAAAGACAGTGAAAAATAACAGTAGCGAGGCTATATACAGTAGCGAAGCTATAACAGCAGCGAGGCTACATACAGGCACCGGTTAGTCGGGCTGATTGAGGTAGTATGTACATGTAGATATGGTTAAAGTGACTATGCATATACAGTAGAAGTTGGAAGTTTACATACATTTAGGCTGGAGTTAATAAAACTTGTTTTCCAACCACTTCAACCACTGTTAAAACTTCTTATGGTTGAGATCCCGCTAACAGGATCGATATGACAACAGCCAGTGAAAGTGCAGGGCGCCAAATTCAAACAACAGAAATCTCATAATTAAAATTCCTCAAACATACAAGTATCTTATACCATTTTAAATACAATTTTTAAGGTAATCTTGTTGTTAATCCCACCACAGTGTCCGATTTCAAAAAGGCTTTACAGCGAAAGCACCACAAACGATTACGTTAGGTCACCGCCAAATCACCGAAAAACACAGCCATTTTTCCAGCCAAAGACAGGAGTTAACAAAAAGCAGAAATAGAGATAAAATAAATCTGTAACCTTTGATGATCTTCATCAGATGACACTCATAGGACTTCATGTTACACAATATATGTATGTTTGTTCGGTAAAGTTCATATTTATATAAAAAAATCTCAGTATACATTGGCGCGTTATGTTCAGTAGTTCCAAACACATCCAGTGATTTTGCAGAGAGCCACATCAATTTCCAGAAATACTCATAATAAACAGTGATCAAAGATACAAGTGTTATACATGGAATTTTAGATCCACTTCTCCTTAATGCAACCACTGTGTCAGATTTCAAAAAAGCTTTACGGAAAAAGCAAACCATGCAATAATCTGAATACGGCGCTCAGAGCCCAAACCAGCCAAAAAGATATCCGCCATATTGTGCAGTCAACAGAAGTCAGAAATAACATGATAAATATTCACTTACCTTTGATGATCTTCATCAGAATGCACTCCCAGGAATCCCAGTTCCACAATAAATGTTTGTTTTGTTCGATAATGTCCATCATTTATGTCCAAATAGCTATTTTTGTTAGTGCGTTTTGTAAACAAATCCAAAGTCACGAAGCGCGTTCACTAGGAGCAGACGAAATGTCAAAAAATTCCGTTACAGTCCGTAGAAACATGTTAAACGATGTATAGAATCAATCTTTAGGATGTTTTTAACATACATTTTCAATAATGTTCCAACCAGAGAACTCCTTTATCTGTAGAAATGCAAACCCCTCACGTGAACGAGCGTCACGAGCCTGTGGCACTCTGCCAGACCACTGACTCAACGAGCCACTATGAGCCCCTCCTTTACAGTAGAAGCCTCAAACAAGTTTCTAAAGACTGTTGACATCTAGTGGAAGCCTTAAGAAGTGCAACATGACCAATATCCCACTGTATCTTCAATAGGGAATGAGTTGAAAAACGACCAACCTCAGATTTCCCACTTCCTGGTTGGATTTTTTCTCATGTTTTGCCTGCCATATGAGTTCTGTTATACTCACAGACATCATTCAAACAGTTTTAGAAACTTCAGAGTGTTTTCTGAATACTAATAATATGCATATTTTAGCAACTGGGACTGAGTAGCAGGCCGTTTACTCTGGGCACCTCTGGGCACCTTATTCATCCAAGCTACTCAATACTGCCCCTAGCCTTAAGAAGTTAACAAACTATAGTTTTGGCAAGTCGGATAGGACATCTTCTTTGTGCATGATACAAGTAATTTTTCCAATAATTGTTTACAGACAGATTATTTCACTTATAATTCACTGTATCACAATTCCAGTGGGTCAGAAGTTTACATACACTAAGTTGACTGTACCTTTAAACAGCTTGGAAAATTCCTGAAAATGATGCTATGGCTTTAGAAGCTTCTGATAGGCTAATTGACATCATTTGAGTGCAGGAGGGACTGGTGCACTTAACAAAATAGATGGCATCATGAGGCAGGAAAATTATGTGGATATATTGAAGCAACGTCTCAAGACATCAGTCAGGAAGTTAAAGCTTGGTTGCAAAAGGGTCTTCCAAATGGACAATGACCCCAACCATACTTCCAAAGTTGTGACAAAATGGCTTAAGGACAACAGGGTCAAGGTATTGGAGTGGCCATCACAAAGCCCTGACCTCAATCCTATAGAACATTTGTGGGCAGAACTGAAAAAGCATGTGCGAGCAAGGAGGCCTACAAACCTGACTCAGTTACACCAGCTCTGTCAGGAAGAATGGGCCAAAATTCACCCAACTTATTGTGGAAAGCTTGTGGAAGGCTACCAGAAACGTTTGACCCATGTTAAACAATTTAAAGGCAATGCTACCAAATACTAATTGAGTGTATGTAAACTTCTGACCCACTGGGAATGTGATGAAAGAAATGAAAGCTGAAATAAATCATTCTTTCAACTTTTATTCTGACATTTCACATTCTTAAAATAAGGTGGTGATCCTAACTGACCTAAGACAGGGAATTTTTACTCTGATTAAATGTCAGGAAACTGAGTTTAAATGTATTTGGCTAATGTGTAGGTAACCTTCCGACTTCAACTGTATGATAAACAGAGAGTAGCAGTTGCATAAAAGAGGGTTTGGCGGGTGGTGGGTGGCGGGTGGCGGGACACAATGCAGATAGCCTGGTTAGCCAATGTGCGGGGGCACTGGTTGGTTGGGCCAATTGAGGTAGTATGTACATGAATGTATAATTAAAAGTGACTATGCATATATGATAAACATAGAGTAGCAGCAGCGTAAAAGAGAGGTTGGGGGGGCACACAATGCAAATAGTCCGGGTAGCCATTTGATTACTTGTTCAGGAGTCTTATGGCTTGGGGGTAAAAACTGTTGAGGAGCCTTTTGTCCTAGACTTGGCACTCCGGTACCGCTTGCCATGCGGTAGTAGAGAGAACAGTCTATGACTTGGGTAGCTGGGGTCTTTGACAATTTTTAGGGCCTTCCTCTGACACCGCCTGGTGTAGAGGTCCTGGATGGCAGGCAGCTTAGCCCCAGTGATGTACTGGGCCGTACACACTACCCTCTGTAGTGCCTTGCGGTCTGAGGCCGAGCAATTGCCGTACCAGGCAGTGATGCAACCAGTCAGGATGCTCTCGATGTTGCAGCTCATGACAGGACATTGCAGAGAGATAAGGATAGTTTGAAAGCTCTTGGTTCACAAATCAAAACCTTGAAAGAAGAAATTCAACAATGACAGGCAAGGGTCGTAAAAACATACTTGGCTCCAACATGTGGAGGACCATTTGTTCCTTCAATCCACCCTCAGGCTGAGTTGCGCAAGAATGATCGGGTATCAAGCATCTGGTCAGCACTGCCTGGCTTTGAGTCAACAGATACTGGCAGCGATGACGAACGATGTCTTAGGCCAACTAGAACACAGACTGTAAAAGGGTTACAGTTACTAGCCTTTGTTCTGAACAACCGCGAACATGGTGTACTTGAGGAAAAGGTTTATAGAGCTGTGGGTGTTGAAGAGCAAGATGTGGCCAATGGATGGAGAGCCATACATGTTTTCCTTAAGGGTACCAATTGGGGGGAGAGAACCAAATGTGTTCAAAAACCGAAAGAACCGTTTGTTGATTTTGAAGAAATGTTTAGAGCAGAGGTGGTTAGACACAGTGGGTTACCTGGCATGGAAGATGAACGTACACTCAATTCCTCCAAAAATGGGGCAATCACTCATCAGCTGATGCAATCCATACATGATGATTTGCGAAAAACTTTTGTTTCCACAACTAATGACTGGGAGAGACAAACCTACGGTGACATCATTGAAAGGTTGTCATGACTGGACAGAGACATCAAAAAACATATGTGTTATGGCTTTACACCCCCTGCTATAATGTGGATAAAGAGTTACTTGTCTAACAGAACACACAGGGTGTTCTTTAATGGAAGCCTCTCAAATATAATCCAGTTAGAATCAAGAAATCCCCAGGGTAGCTGTTTAGGCGCCTTGCTATTTAAATTTTTTACTAACGACATGCCACTGACTTTGAGTAAAGCCAGAGTGTCTATCTATGCGGATGACTCAACAATATACACGTCAGCTACTACAGCGACTGAAATGACTGCAACACTCAACAAAGAGCTGCAGTTAGTTTCAGAGTGGGTGGCAAGGAGTAAGTTAGCCTTAAATATTTCAAAAACTAAAAGTACTGTATTTGGAACAAAACACTCACTAAACCCTGAACCTCAACTAAGTATTGTAATAATTAATGTGGAAATTGAGCAAGTTGAGATGACTAAAATGCTTGGAGTAACCCTAGATTGTAAACTGTTATGGTCAAAACATATTGATGCAGTCGTAGCTAAGATGGGGAGAAGTCTGTCTATAATAAAGCAATGCTCTGCCTTCTTAACAACACTATCAACAAGGCAGGTCCTACAGGCCCTAGTTTTGTTGCACGTTGACTACTGTTCAGTCATGTGGTCAGGTGCCACAAAAAAGGACATAGGAAAATTGCAATTGGCTCAGAACAGGGCAGCACGGCTGGCCCTTGGATGTACAGAGAGCTAATATTAATAATATGCATGTCAATCTCTCCTGGCTGAAAGCAGAGGAGAGATTGACTTCATCACTACTTTTATTTATGAGAGGTACTGACATGTTGAATGCACAGAGCTGTTTGTCTAAACTACTGGCACACAGCTCGGACACCCATGCATACCCCACAAGACATGCCACAAGAGGTCTCTTCACAGTCCCCAAGTCCAGAACAGACTATGGGAGTCACACAGTACTACATAGAGCCATGACAACATGGAACTCTATTCGACATCAAGTAACTGACGCAAGCAGTAAAAAAAACAGATAGTTAAACACCTTGTGGAAGAAGCGGGGACTGTGAAGCAACACAAACATTGGCATAGACACACACACACACACACACACACACACACACACACACACACACACACACACACACACACACACACACACACACACACACACACACACACACACACACACACACACACACACATGATAACATATGCACTATACATACACATGGATTTAGTACTGTGGATATGTGGTAGTGGTGGAGTAGGGGCCTGAGGGCACACAGTGTGCTGTGAAATCTGTGAATGTATTGTCATGTTTTTCAAGTTGTATAAACTGCCTTAATTTTGCTGGACCCCAGGAAGCGTAGCTGCTGCTTTGGCAGCAGCTAATGGGGATCAATAATAAATACAAATACAAATCAACATAATAAACCTGCTGTTATGAGATTTGTGCAGGTTCCGAGTAAAACCAACAACATTATTCGTTCAGTAGAAGAGAAACCTGGTGTATGTCATTATTGCGGGATTTCTGGTCACTGGCAACGAGAATGTCGGAAAAGAAAATGTGTTCTTATGAGGAATGGCCAGGAGAAGCAGGGTCCGTCTAAGGGGAAATGGAATCACGATAACAGCCCCAACGACACAATGCTGATGCAGAAATTTAAGAAGCTCTCTCCAGCTCAGCAGCAGATTTTGCTGGATGCTGTGGAGGTAAACTAATGGACTCCCTCTTACGTCCCATCCCAGCTGAAATTGGATGGAATATATGTGAACATGATGGTTAACAACTTTGCAGTAGATTGTTTAGTAGATACGGGTCCTGAAGTCACTTTATTGCCCATATCTTATGCAAGACATGTATGTCCTCAGTACACAGGCAAGAAGATGAGAGCAACAGGAGTGGGGGGGTGACAGATATGAAACAGACCAAACCATTATCAAATTCTATTGGTCCAATGAAGATTGATGCACGGGTGTGGATAGGCTCATTTGAACAACCTATTTTAGGCCTTGATGTTATTATGCAACTTGACTCTACATTGAACGTCTATGAAGGTTAAGGTGACGTGTCAAATTAGACAACCGCAGGGCTCTACAGTTCAGAACCATCCTATTTGTAATATGAAGAAAAATGAGAGTGGAACTTGGGATATGGAACCAGTGTGCTTGACAGGTGTTGCCCCACCTTGCACAAAACAATATCCCATTAGCAAGGAAGCTATGGACGCTACTAAAGTAGTGATTAAAGATTTATGGGACATGGGTTGAAAAGACACCATGTAATCCCGCTACTCTGATGTATCCTACAGACACCACATGACTTGAACACGACTGTTGTGAGTTGGTTTTGGATCAGCTCTCTGATGGGTTTATAGAGTTTATCTTATACACAGATGGTTCGAGCATTGTGGAGGGGGGTGTGAGGATGGCTGAGCATGGGTAGTTACTACAATGGACAATGTGATACTACCATGCACGTTAGATTTGAGAAAAGCAGACGTTCACTTCATGAGTGACACAATGCTTAACTATTGCATACAACAGTAGGGGAAGCAGACAGACAATTAAAAGAGGTGTGGGGAATAACTCCCAAGGGGGAACATGATGTAGTACCAGGACAGTGGGTGATGCTAAACAAATATGAAACAGACACATTAGGGCCAAAATGGGAAGGTCCTTATCAAGTTTTGCTCATAAAGAGGTCAGCAGTAAAAGTACAGGGGCAATCACGATGGATACATGTCATTCATTGCAAGGTTGTCCATTTTGATGACAAAGTGAAGCCTGGAGAATAAAGAACTGATTGATTAGCAAACGGGGGCCAATCTCAGGTGAAGAAGCATAGTAAGATGATCAGAAATTGATAAGCTTCTATGTTGTATACCGCAGTCATCATATTAGGGATATCTAGGTGAAAGGTCAACATTTTCCTGAAAATTGGGGCTTGATTACTTAGGGAAATCTATGTGAAATATGAATTTCTCTTAAAACCAGGACATGTTACTTTCACTTTTTGTTTCCTTCGTTACAGGTTATGATAATCTATCGTCTGAGGCTGCAGCAATATCCTTCAATTCAAGGAATGTACCTGAAATAATACAAGATCACCGGTGAAGTGCAACCAGTGGAACGGAAGAAGAATTTCTCACTACCGGCAGACTGTCAGAACAGAAATCTATGTGGGACTGATACCAGTGTGGAAGAGCTGGTCACTTTTAAAGGACTTGGTGAATGATTACCTTGCCAATAGGATGATTGAATATTGTCTTGCAGACAATTGTTATTCTTTGTGTGTGTGAGTTTCCTCCTAATACAGGATGTGGTAGGAACCGGAACATCATCATTACACCTGTTAATACTTATTTTCTATAACTTTTTTGAAATAAATTTCTTATTGTAACAGCAAGTACTGTGTGCCCTTTGTGTTTTATAGAAATGCAAGGTGTTTAATGTGAATGATTTTATGCTTACTGCTGATGTTTTTTATACTGTCTATTTTCATGTTATTTAATTGTTTTCTAAAAATACATTTTAAGTATATTTATTTTTAAAATGGTCTAGGGGGGAGTGTAAGAATATGTTGAAGATAAATACACAACGCAGAGACAGAGGACGAGAGGTCAAAAGGACAAGAAGTCAATAGAGTAATAACGATTAAGGGAAATAGTGTTTTTTCTGTAATAGGGAATTATTGATCAATGGTTCAGAGACATGGGAGGAATATGTCTTCTGAAATAGGATACTTGTCATTTGGCCATTGGCTAGTTTTATTGCAAGGGATTCTAATTGGTCAACCACAGGCTAGGGCTAGGTTATAAAACTACATGCTGTCCCTTTGTTCTTGGGAGATAATCACAGGAGAGAACCACTGGAGAGCATCACTGAGGACAGGGGAGAATGACCATCTACCTCCCTGTATGATTTGTCCTCTTCGAATAAACCTATTTTCCTCCCTGATTTGCATTGGGGTCTGTGTTATTAAAGAATAACATAAATTGCTAACATTCATTATCTCTCTCTCTACCAATGTGTCTCCCCTGCCAGCCAGCACCTAAACTCATTTATCTTTCCCTCTTCACGAGTGAGAACTTCCTTCAATTCGATTTTGATGAGCATCCGGGCATTGATCTGGGCGTAGTGAGGGCCAATCCAAGCAGCAGTCCTGCCAAAGATACGGCCATTGATCTCTACATGTCAGAATCCACAAAACAACGCTTCCGAATGGTTCTCCATCGACATTCCACTGGACAGGAAGTAGAGCTAATTGCTGGAGGAGTATACATTGCTTACAGAGTTTCTCCAAGCTACAGGTCATTGGAAGAAAGAGTCGAAACCTTCTGAACCAGTTCAAAGGCTTTAGCAGTTTAATGTTACACTGTAAAAAGGGCTCTAAAGTGGAACAAAATGTTTTGCTGTGTGACGAAGAGTTTTTTGGGGGGGGCGCACTGTGCGACTAGGAAAAACCCCCAGATAATAATTGTTTTAATGATACGGCTACACTCTACCGTTGTTTCCATGTGCACTAAACAAAAAAAGCAAGTGCAGATTCGACAGCGTCATGGCTGCACCATTACTATAGCAAAAACGGCTTGCTTGAAGCCCAACCAGGTCAAAAGATCTGACCCATATTACCTGCGCAACATTTTTATCTTCCTATTGTGGCTCGCCGGGACCGCAGTTTACATTCATAGACCATGTCGTGGGATGTTCTAAAACTACTCGCGAGTCATTAATGATTTGTTTACTCTTTGTTCAGTCATGTTACTTCATTGGCTAGCTAACAACCTGGTAACTTTACCAGTATATCCAAACATTTTGTAGCACAGAAAGAAAGGAAAAGGGATGGTAATCCTGTGTGGTTCAGCTTGTAGAGCAATGCAAGTTTTGTGGCTTCAATTCCCACATGGGACCAGTATGAAAATGTATATACTCACTACTGTAAATTGCTCTGGATAAGATGGTCTCCTAAATTGTAATTGGATAGCTTCTTCAGGAGATCAATGATCATAGCATTTTTTGTGTATACACAATATGTATGTACGTATATATACAGTACCAGTCTGCAGCAGAGGTAACTCTGGGTCTTCCTTTCCTGTGGCGGTCCTCATGAGAGCCAATTTCATCATTTCAAAGTTCTTGAAATGTTCCAGATTGACTGACCTTCATGTTTTAAAGTAACGATGGACTGTTGTTTGTCTTTGCTTATTTGAGCTGTTCTTGCCATAATATGGACCAAATAGGGCTATCTTCTGTATACCACCCCTACGTTGTCACAACACAACTGATTGGCTCAAACACATTAATAAGGAAAACATTCCACAAATTAACTTTTAACAAGGCACGCCTGTCAATTGAAATGCATTCCAGGTGACTACCTCATGAAGCTGGTTGAGAGAATGCCAAGAGTGTGCAAAGCTGTCATCAAGGATAAGGGTGGCTCCATTGAAGAATCTCAAATATAAAATATATTTTGATTTGTTTAACACTTTTTGGGATACTACATGATTCCATATGTGTTATTTCATAGTTTACAATGTAGAACATAGTAAAAATAAAGAAAAACCCTGGAATGAGTCAGTGTCCAAACATTTCACTGGTACAGTACTGTATATATATTTTTTTGCAAAGCATAGCTTTATTGTGCATAAGTCAATGGAACTTGGAGATACACAGAGAGTAGCCACCCATTCTAAGGGCCTGCGGGTGCTGCATCAGCGATCTTCTTGGCTGCTGCATTGGCTGTCTTATGGCCTTTCTATTTGTGCTTCTTGGAGAAACGCATGTTCTTCGTGAACTTAGTTTCGACCCTTTTCATGGTCTCGTAGCGGTTTGATCTGGGCTTCTTGATCCCATTCCTGTGGGCCATACGGGACTTGTGGGTGGTGTGATTCTTTGCCATTTCTGTTCTGTGGCTCTGCCACACGTACGAGATGACAATCGGAAGAAAGCAATGATCATAGCAATGAATGAATGACAGATTTCTTGAATGTTGTCAGGACAAACCTGACATTTTAAAGAGACAGTGTACAATTTTAAATGTAATGCATCTCAGTAGGAACATTTTGCTTTTACACATTGTAGAAACCTAATACTCCTCACATGACTGGAATTTCAATAACATGGATTTGTATCAACATCTTATAATAAACTCTTTGCAGTGTTACATATTAGTTTCAAAAGTGGCTACAATTCATAAAGGCCCAATATAGGCTGTATCTCAATCAATTGAAAAAAATATTATTTTAAGGTGCTCCTACATTCCATGTGGTGCTCGTAATTAAAAAAAAATTGGGAGCACCAGTGCTACCGATGAAAAATGTTAATTTAGAGCCTTGGCCATGTGTTTTGCGCCATCATAACAGATTTTATCCTGTGTTTTTATCCTTATCCAGAAATGAGAATTAAAATTGTCTGAGGATGGTGCTGGACCATCTGAAATAAAAAATGTAATGCTTTAAATAAAGGTTATATCAAGGTCATGTGACATGATTGCGCACAACACAGTGCTCTAGATAGGGAAGGGTGGCTGGGGAGATGTATTTCTAAAAAACATGCAACAATTTAAAAGATTTTACTGAGTTACAGTTCATATCATATAAGCAAATCAGTCAATTTAAATATATTCATTCGGCCCTAATCTATGGATTTCACATGACTGGGAATACAGATATGCATCTATTGGTCACAGATACCTTAAAAAAAAGGTAGGGCCGTGGATCAGAATACCAGTCAGTATTTGGTGTGACCACCATTTGCCTCAGGCAGTGCGACATATCTCCTTTGCATAGAGTTGATCAAGCTGTTGATTGTGGCCTGTGGAATATTGTCCCACTTCTCTTCAATGGCTGTGCGAAGTTGCTGGATATTGGCGGGAACTGGAACACAATGTCAAACACGTTGATCAAGAGCATCCGAAACATGCTCAATGGGTGACAGATCTGGTTAGTATGCAGGCTATGGAGGAACTGGGACAGCTTTCCAGGAATTGTGTACAGATCCATGCGACATGGGGCTGTGCATTATCATGCTGACACATGAGGTGATGGTGGCAGATGAATGGCACGACTATGGGTCTCAGGATCTCATCACGGTATCTCTGTGCATTCAAATAGCCATTGATAAAATGCAATTTTGTTCGCTGTCCGTATCGTATGCCTGCCCATACCATAACCCCACCACCAGCATTGGGCACTGCTCAGAACCTTGACATCAGCAAACCGCTCACCCACATGACGCCAAACAAGCTGTCAGCCATCTGACCGGTACAGTTGAAATCGGGATTCATCCATGAAGTGCACACTTCTCCAGCGTGCAAGTACCCATTAAATGTGAGCATTTGCCCACTGAAGTCGGTAACGAAGCCGAACTGCAGTCAAGTCAAGGCCCTGGAGAAGACAACGAGCCGCAGATGAGCTTCCCTGAGACGATTTGTGACATTTTGTGCAGAAATTCTTTGGTTGTTCAAACCCACAGTTTCATCAGCTGTCCAGGTGGCTGATCTCAGACGATCCCGCAGGTGAAGAAGTTGGATGTGGAGGTCCTGGGCTGGCGTGGTTACACATGGTCTGCGATTGTGAGGCTGGTTGGACGTAGTGCCAAATTCTTGAAAACAACGTTGGAGGTAGCTTATGGTAGAGGAATGAACATTCAATTACCTGGCGACAGCTCTGGTGGACATTCTTGCAGTCGGCATGCCAATTGCATGCTCCCTCAACATTTTTGACATTTGGGGCATTGTGTTGTGTGACAAAACGGCACATTTTAGGGTGGTCTTTTATTGTACCCAGCACAAGCACGTAAACAAATGTGTGCACAACATTTTAGAGAAATAAGCTTTTTGTGTGTATGAAACAATTCTGGGATCTTTCATTTCAGCTCAAGAAACGTGGGACCAACACTTTACATGTTGCTTTTGTATTTTTTTTCAGCGTATAATGGTTGACATTGGTAGTATGCATGGGGTTAGAGTAGGGCTTCCCATACTCGGCCCTCGGGACCCTAAGGGGTGCACATTTTATTTGTTGCCCAAACACCACACACCGGATTCAAAGCTTGATGATTAGTTAATTATTTGAATCAGCTGTGTAGTTCAAGAGCAAAATGTGCACCCCTTGGGGTCCCAAGGACCAAGGACCTTGGGTTAGTAAATCATTTCACAGGCAATAATCCAAATCACACCCTCACTCTCGCTGAGCGACACACCATGGTTTAGGGAAATGCCCTGTAATCTTCAGTCAGCCCAAATGCACTAGCACAAACTAAACTGTACAGTAGGTCCTCTGCACACGACGGGAGCAATTTTCCCATCATTTTATAATAGCAACCCAGTGACATGCCACAGCAATTCCCCATCAGTTTTTTTGTTGAATGTTGTTTGATTATAAATGCACAGAACATGAGAAAGGTGATGCATGGTGTTATAGCTGTGTGTGAGTTTGTGTATGTATGTATGTACAGTATATATCTACAATATGTGTGCGCATCAGGGTGGATTATTCAAAGAGAAATGTATTTTACCGTAGCTCTTTGAAGGGCTCGGCCCTGACGTGTGGCGTCTCCACAGATTTGCTGAACACGGCTCCCTCGGCACCTGCAATCACAGAACCACAACATTAGCCAGGAGACCTCCCCACTCTGCAAGCCATCGGCCCGTAGCTCAATACCACACTGTGATGCCAAATCAATGGACATAATCTCGGAAGCCACAAATCTATTTGGGCCGCCATGTCCAACAAGTTCTCACCTACTCCACACAGTTAACTTTGGCTCTGAGCTACTGTAGTCCCACTCTATGCTATTGAATAAACCTTTAGGTTAGGGTGCTGCATCACAGTAAGCAGAATCAGGCTAGCGGATCAAAGGTCTCGACTAAATGTGTTTCAAAGCCCATTGTGTCACCGTAGGGACACCAAAACACCTAGAAATAAACGTGTTATTTCAATTATAGGAACGGGATGATGGTCGGGTACCAGAGTACTTGAGAAAATTTACAAGGCCGTTACTCCTTTAGGGTTGTTTTTAAATTACAGCTCTCAGCTTTTCGCTCTGAATGTGGTGAGGGTAAATATGCAAAGAGAAACGCTCCCTCGCCCATGTGGAAAGATAACTCTGTGCTTAACGATCTGTTCCAGGAGGAGCTCTTCTGTTCTTCTGATGTACAGTCTTCAGAAAGTATTCACACCCCTTGACTTTTCACACATTTTGTTGCTTTACACAGTGGGATTAAAATGGATTTAATTATCAATGATCCACACA
This sequence comes from Salvelinus alpinus, assembly GCF_045679555.1. Lineage (NCBI taxonomy): Eukaryota > Metazoa > Chordata > Actinopteri > Salmoniformes > Salmonidae > Salvelinus > Salvelinus alpinus. Next base: position 83,558,335 of record NC_092086.1, read on the forward strand.
AAGTACTCTGTAATGTCAAATTGGAAGAAAAATTCTAACCTTTTATTTAATTTAAAACACTAATATATCTTGTTTAGATAAGTATTCAACCCCCTGAGTCAATACATGTTATAATCACCTTTGGCAGCGATTATAGCTGTGAGTCTTTCTGGGTAAGACTCTGAGAGCTTTGCACACCTGGATTGTACAATATTTGCCCATTATTCTTCAAAACATTCTTCCAACTCTGTGAAGTTTGTTGTTGATCATTGCTAGACAGCCATATTCAAGTCTTGCCATAGATTTTCATGCCAATTTAAGTCAAAACTGTGACAACAGTAGGCTACTCAGGAAAAATCAATGTCGTGTTGGTAAGCGACTCCAGTGTATACAGTTGAAGTCGGAAGTTTACATACAGTTAGGTTGTAGTCATTAAAACTTGTCTTAAAACAAATTTCTTGTTAACAAACTATAGTTTTGGCAAGTCGGTTAGGACATCTACTTGGTGCATGACACAAGTAATTTTACCAACAACTGTTTACAGACAGATTATTTCACTTATAATTCACTGTATCACAATTCCAGTGGGTCAGAAGTTTACAAACACTAAGTTGACTGTGCCTTTAAACAGCTTGGAAAATTTCAGAAAATGATGTCATGGCTTTAGAAGCTTCTGATAGGCTAATTGACATAATTTGAGCCAATTGGAGGTGTACCTGTGGATGTATTTCAAGGCCTACCTTCAAACTCAGTGCCTCTTTGCTTGACATCATGGGAAAATCAAAAGAAATCAGCCAAGACCTAAGAAAAAAAATTGTAGACCTCCACAAGTCTGGTTCATCCTTGGGAGCAATTTCCAAACGCCTGAAGGTACCATGTTCATCTGTACAAACAATAGTACACGTATAAACACCATGGGACCACGCAGCCGTCATTCCGCTCAGGAAGGAGACACGTTCTGTCTCCAAGAGATGAACGTACTTTGGTGTGAAAAGTGCAAATCAATCCCAGAACAACAGCAAAGGACCTTGTGAAGATGCTGGAGGAAACAGATACAAAAGTATGTATCCACAGTAAAAACGAGTCCTATATCGACATAACCTGAAAGGCCGCACAGCAAGGAAGAAGCCACTGCTCCAAAACCGCCATAAAATAGCCATACTACGGTTTGCAGATGGGGACAAAGATCGTACTTTTTTGAGAAATGTCCTCTGGTCTGATGAAACAAAAATAGAACTGTTTGACCAATTGACCATCTTTATGTTTGGAGCAAAAAGGGGGAGGCTTGCAAGCTGAAGAACACCATTCCAACTGTGAAGCACGGTGGTGGCAGCATCATGTTGTGGGGGTCCTTTGCTGCAGGAGGGAATGGTGCACTTCACAAAATAGATGGCATCATGAGGGAGGAGAATTATGTGGATATATTGAGGCAACATCTCAAGACATCAGGCAGGAAGTTAAAGCTTGGTCACAAATGGGTCTTCCAAACGGACAATGACCCAAAGCATACTTCCAAAGATGTCACAAAATGGCTTAAGGACAACAAAGTCAAGGTATTGGAGTGGCCATCACAAAGCCCTAACCTCAATCCCATAGAACATTTGTGGTCAGAACTGAAAAAGCATGTGCGAGCAAGGAGGCCTACAAACCTCACTCAGTTACACCAGCTCTGTCAGGAGGAATGGGCCAAAATTCACCCAACATATTTGGAAAGCTTGTGGAAGGCTACCCGAAACGTTTGACCAAAGTTAAACAATTTAACGGCAATGCTACCAAATACTAATTGAGTGTGTGTAAACTTCTGACCCACTGGGAATGCGATGAAAGAAATAAAAGCTGAAATAAATCATTCTCTCTACTATTATTCTGACATTTCACATTCTTAAAATAAAGTGGTGATCCTAACTGACTTAAGACAGGGAATTTTTACTAGGATTAAATGTCAGGAATTGTGAAAAACTGAGTTTAAATGTATTTGGCTAATGTGTATGTAAACTTCGACTTCAACTGTATTTGTATTTGTGTTTAAGGTAATTGTCATGCTGAAAGGTGAATTAATCTTCTATTGTCTGTTGGAAAGCAGACTGAACCCAGTTTTCGCCAAGGATTTTGTCAATGCTTAGCTATATACTGTTTATTTTATCCTAAAAAACTTCCTAGCCCTTGCCGATGACAAACAACATGATGTAGTCACCACCATGCTTGGAAATATGAAGAGTGATACTCAGTGATGTGTTGTGTTGGATTTGCCCAAAAACAACTCCTTGTATTCAGGACAAAAAGTTAATTTCTTTGCCACATTTACTGCAGTATTACTTTACTGCCTTATTAAAAACAGGATGCATGTTTTGCAATATTTTTATTCTGTACCGGCCTCCTTCTTTTCACTCTTTCATTTATGTCAGTATTGAGTAACTATAGTACAATGTTGTTGATCCATCTTCAGTTATCTCCTATCACAGCCATGTATCTTTGTAACTGTTTTAAAATCACCATTGGCCTCATGGTGAAATCCCTGAGCAGTTTTCTTCCTCTCCGGCAACTGAGTTAGAAAGTCTGCCTGTATCTTTGTAGTGACTGAGTGTATTGATACACTATCCAAAGTGTAAATAATAAATGCTCCATGCACAAAGGGATGTTCAATGTCTGCTTTTTTGATAATCCAACTACCAATAGGTGCCCTTCTTTTCGAACCATTGGAAAACCTCCCTGGTCTTTGTGGTTGAATCTGTGCTTGACATTCACTGCTCGACTGAGGGACTTTACAGATAATTGTATGTGTGGGGTATGTTAAACACTAGTATTGCACACAGAGTGAGTCCATGCAACTTGTTATGTGACTTGTTTAGCAAATGTTTACTCCTGAACTTATTGAGGCTTGTCATAACAAAACGGTTGAATACTTTTTGACTCAAAACATTTCAGCTTTCCATTTTTAATTAATTTGTAAACATTTCTAAAAACCTAATGCCACTTTTACATTACGGGGTATTGTGTGTAGATCAGTCACACAAAATCAAAATTTTATCAATTTTAAATTTAGACTGTAACACAACAAAATATGGAAAAAGTCAAGGGGTGTGAGTACTTTCTGAAGGCACTGTATATCTATTGACAGCAGCACGGCAGCGTTGGTCCTCCTGTATGCATCCCAGAGTCCTCTTGGGCGCAGGCTTGCCAGGGGGTCTGCTCTGTGTTGGGTTTGAAGAGCTCCGTGGGGAAGTTTGATCCATTCTTTTACTTTGACAGCTTTGCTGCTGGGAGTCACACCTCCTCAGCAGGAGTGAAGGGAATGGCTATGAGACTGTCACTGGACTTCTGTGTTGTAATGTATATGGATGAGACGTAAAACAACTCCACTTTCAGGGGGTTTAGAGTCCACCTGTTGTAAAGACAATTGATTCGACATGATTTGGAAAGGCACACACCTGTCTATATAAGGTCCCACAGTTGACAGTGCATGTCAAAGCAAAAACCAAGCCATGAGGTCGAAGGAATTGTCCGTAGAGCTCCGAGACAGGATTGTGTCGAGGAACAGATCTGGGGAAGAGCTGGCTGCCTTAGAGCTGGCCGCCCAGCCAAACTGAGCAATCCGGGGAGAAGGGCCTTGGTCAGGGAGTTGACAAAGAACCCGATGGTCACGCTGACAGAGCTCTAGAGTTCCTCTGTGGAGATGGGAGAACATTCCAGAAGGATAACCATCTCTGCAGCACTCCACTAATCAGGAATTTACAGTAGAGCGGCCAGACGGAAGCCACTCCTCAGTAAAAGTCACGTCAGCCTTCTTGGAGTTTGCCAAAAGGCATCTAAAAGACTCTCAGACCATGAGAAACAAGATTCTCTAGTCTGATGAAACCAAGATTGAACTCTTTAGCCTCAATGCCAAGCATCACGTCTGGAGGAAACCTGGCACCATCCCTACGATGAAGCATGGTGGTGGCAGCATCATGCTGTCGGGATGTTTTTCAGCGGCATGAACTGGAAGACTGGTTAGGATCGAGGGAAAGACTAATGGAACAAAGTAGGACCTCAGGACCGGGGCGAAGGTTCACCTTCCAACAGGACAACGACACTAAGCACACAGCCAAGACAATGCAAGAGTGGATTCTGGACAAGTCTCTGAATGTCCTTGAGTTGCCCAGCCAGAGCCCAGACTTGAACCCTATAGAACATCTCTGGAGAGACTTGAAAATAGCTGTGCAGCGACACTCCCCATCCAACCTGACAGAGCTTGAGAGGATCTGCAGTGAAGAATGGAAGAAACTCCCCAAATACAGGTGTGCCAAGCTTTTAGCGTCATACCCAAGAAGACTCAAGACTGTAATCGCTGCCTAAGGTGCTTCAACAATGTACTGAGTAAAGGGTCTTAATACTTTATTTATTTGTAATAAATTTGCAAACATTTCTAAAAACGTGTTTTGTCATTTTGCGGTATTGTGTGTACGTTCATGAAGGAAAAAAATGATTTAATCCATTTTAGAATAATGCTGTGACGTAACAAAATGTGGGAAAAGTCAAGGGGTCTGAATACTTTCCGAATACACATTGTGTGAACTCCCACAGGGATGAGGGTTCATTAAGAGATGATACAAAGGAGCCAGACCCTCATCAGACCATTCATATGCATAGAGTAAACTATCTCTAACCACAGTTATACACCGATTACGAGTACATGCACACTAGTAATTCGATATTGAACTGATTATGGCAGTAGGCTGGTTATTTATTTTGTCATGGAAACACGTTACTCTGCTTATCTTAATCAGCTTAAGGTCAAAATCGAGGTAAATATACGCTGATTAAAAGACCTGGGGCCTCATTTATAAACTATGGCTATGTACAAAATATACCCCAACTTTGCATGCGCCAGTTTTCACGCAAAACGTGGCATTTATTAAACATTTTCTTGATGTGAGAAAGTGCTCACCACCCTGCAAACTTTAGCGGTTGAAATATTGTATTGCAAGCTGGTAAGTAAGTATTTTGTGAAATTGGGGGATATGATGAAAAGCTTATTCAATAAAGATTTCTAATAGGAAAACATATTAACAAGAATGTAACCATTTGCCATTAATGAGAAGTGCGAAAATCTGTGTGTTTTATATTTAGAATCTAAAATAATTAGACATAGGAATTTCATAACCATTGCAGAATATATTCCTCACCTTTTCTGGCCGGTATGGGTGCATATTCCCAATGGAGACATACACCAAATTACCATGCGCATCTCTCATTTAATTGGACCTAGTAGCCTAGTAAATAGATAGGCTATATGTATTTCAAGTTTTGCAATATCATAGGCAGCGCGGTTTATAATATTGGTATACAGTCGAATTTAACTGCTAATCTTTTACATTGAAGTAGGCCTACAGTATGTATCAAGTTTCAAGTTTTATTGTCATGTGCACAAGTAGCCTACAGTGAAATACCTTTCTTGCTTGCTCTTTCCCAACAATGCAGTAATTAATACCAGTAGTACTATAAAACATAAATTACAAAGTCAAGTAGAACAAAAACACACAAGAAATACAACTGTAACTACTGTAATTTTTTTTTTTTAGTAGCCTGCCCTACAATGTTTCAGAATTCAAAAGCAGTCCATCATATTTAGGTTGGGGGAAAAGTTGATATAAAACATTGTTGAATTCAAAACATTCTGATTACAGGTCCCTGACAATTTGCCATTGCTATTGTTTTCTCGTTCAGAAACTGCCACAGTCCTTTTCCAGATACAGCATAAATTACTGCTAAAGATTAAGATTCTGCCAAAAAAGTAAATAGACCAGTAGTTTATGTAAAATATTTGACAGTATGGGTAGGCTACAGCATTGCTGTGCGATAAGAGCACAACATCATTGTCTATTTCATCTCAGAGCCTATACCAACACAGGATATATAAACCCAATAAACTATTGATAAACTAAATATTGAACAAAGATTCATCTTTTGCATGCCGTGGTCTAATCACAATAGTTCAAAATTATACAGCAAATAAAGGGCGTTAATGTCACCATAAAAGCGGAATGGAGGCGTTTTTCTGGCTGTTTTCAGGCTCGTTCACGCATGCAGTTTTACGACAGTTCTGATTGATAACGGGAAACGTGTATGTATGGATTGCGCCAAGTTCATAATTCTCAATATTTTTGTACAGTATATGCGCAGACTTTTCAGAAATGGCGCATCCAAAAATATATTGTGAAATTTACGCAAAGGTTATAAATGAGGCCCCAGATTTTCTGAGCAATCTTTCGAACTATTGGACATGTAAAGGCGCATCATCTGTAAATCCCTCCCCAGCTTTGATCTGCGCATGTGCTAGCACGAGCAGGCGAGCTTCCTACTTTTGCGCAAGTGAGTTCGGAAATAATGAAAGTATGCATCTTTGAAATAGTTTTCACATACAAACTTTAAATGTCCGAACTCAGAATCAAATATTCTTAATTAAAAAACATGGTCGATGTGTTCGAACGTTTATTTTGGATGCCGATTTTCTGCATTTATCAAAGCCCAATCAGGTAGCCTGATTTCAGATGTGCCCATGTAAACAGGATTATTAGGGAAATCGTTCTTGCGAAGCATGTAAACATTTAAATCGAACTATCATATTAATCTGACTATTTACAATATTTGTATTATTGTGTGCATGTAACTTAATGTAGACTACTGCACACGCATATACACACAAACTAATAAGACTACACTCAGAAAAAATGGTTCCAAAAGAGTTATTCTACTGTCCCCATAGGAGAAACCTTTTGGTTCCAGGTATAACTCTTTTGGGTTGGATGTAGAACCTTCTGAAGAAAGAGTTCTACCTGAAACATAAATGGTTCTACCTGGAACCAAAAATAGTTTTTCAAAGGGTTCTATGGGGACAGCCAAACAACCTTTCCAGGTTCTAGATAGCACCTTTTTTTCTAAGAGTGTATAGCAGATAGGAGACATCCCACAGTCCCCAACCCCAAATAGCCTGTCACAAGTAACCCACCAACTTACAGAGCAGAAAATAAAACGTTCATACATATTTCTACACTGTAGCCATGAGCCCTTCAAGTAAATATCCAGGCCTCACAGCCAAAATATTGCCCTTTGCTCAGATGGTATGGAAAAGAGTTGTGATGCAGCTTTTATGGGGAGATATTTCACTTTATGGTGTCTCCTACGGTAAGCGACTATTATATTATGGAGAGAAAGGTGGTCAATACAGTGCCAGCTTAGCGGTAACAAATTTCACAATTACTTTTTTGTGTGAAAATGCTGACAGAGAAAAACTCAGCCCCCCGCCTGACAGCCGAGATTGACATTGATCGGTGAGATACACAAACCATTCAAACTTGCCAACCATATCCATGAAGAGTAATAGAGGCTGTCCATATGTAATGTTATGTTCATAGAATACATGGTGAGGGTGTGTGATGAGCTGTCAAGATAGCAGCATGTCAGAATACTGTACTGTCAAAGCCAGTTTTGGGGAGGGATTTACAGATGATGGGCCTCTTTTGGCAACAACAAAAAAATCACACTTAAAGTGAGTACAGTCTGTTGAAGTTTGTTTCAGTAGGTGTATTCATACAGTCAGTGGGATTCAACCAACAATATAACCCAGCATGGTTTTGGCAAAATGCATAACAGCATTAACACATTGAGTTAGAACTTGGAAAATCTGTACTAAACGGCCAGTGCAGTTTAGCAAAAAACACAACATCAGTTCCCCATTCTGACACAGTAGAGCCCAGACAGCCTTCAATCAAACACTACTACCAGCCAGCTAGCCACAGTCCATAGATGAAAATAATAGATGATCAAAGCCCCTGGGAGAGAAATGATTAAAGTGACTCAGTGTGGACAGACAGACTGCAGCCGTAGTCAGATCAAGACCAGGAAACAAAATCACCGTGGGAAGAAAAAGGCTGCCTTTAGCCTTTGGCTGTATGCACAGTGTGTGGCTGAGTCTGTGGTGCCATTCAGGCTAACTGACAGATCAGTACTGTTAGTTAGGAGAAAGGACTGTAGCAGTACAGTATGTGCCTTTTTGGTATTAGGCATACCACACAGTGTCTATAATGTCTTCACTTTCACACCTTAATTAGAGAGCAAGTTAATGTGATGCAGTCCTAATATGGACACTGTAATAGTGAATGTTTGATATTCCCCATATACAGCATACTACATAGTTGGGTATCTGGTAACACAATGGGGTTCAACATAGGGAGCAGTACTGGATAGGATCAAACTGTCTGCTGCCTTAATTGCAGTACAATCAAAGCTTAGTTGTACTACGAATGGCCTTAAATCAATAGCCAGCCTATGAGATTCAATCGATCAATATCTTCTCACTTGTATTTACACATCACCTCATGGATTTTAGTCGACTTTCATACATAGGCAACCACACACGTGCACATGTTATTATCTGTTATTATCTATGCATAGTAATTTTAATAACTCTACCTACATGCACATATTACCTCAATTACCTCGACACCGGTACCCCAGCACATTGACTCTGTACTGGTACCTCCTGTATATAGCCTCGCTATTTTTACAGTATTTACTGCTGCTCTTTAATTATTTGTTATTCTTATCTCATACTTAAAAAAAAGGTATTTTCTTAAAACTGCATTGTTGGTTAAGGGCTTGTAAGTAAGCATTTCACTGTAAGGTCTACACCTGTTGTATTCGGCGCATGTAACAAATACAATTTGATTTGATTTGATGTGTGCACAAGCGTGCTTACACACACACGCGCACACACTCGTAAATGCGCACACTCACATGCATTCACATTCACACACCTCTCTCTAAACACTCCATTGGGAACCTGACTGGGCCAACTCTCCCAGTGACATCCTGTAATGCACCGGCCATAAACGTCCATAAACAGATTGAGTGAAAGATCGATAAAGCCATTTTAGTTTTATTTCCAACTTCCCACATAATGTCCCTTCTGAAATGATTTTGTCAATGTGTTTCCATTACGTCTCCTTCGACCCTCCCAGTCCGCCAGTCTCCTTCTGATCAATCAGCACATTATGAAGCATGCAGCAGGATATATCACTAGTGTTTGGAGGCCTCATAAACATTCACTTAATGTCTTCCATAGCGACTGGTGGTGGGATAGAGGGAGGCGATGGAGAAGAGTATATGGGCAAAGGATGACAAATGTGAGACGTGTTTTTAAATAGCCTATGTAGCACAGTCTGTACAGACCGGGCCTCCCAGTGAGAGGTTATGTTGTTTATCCAGACATATCAGTAGGCATTACGGCTGCACCCGCATTACATGGCCTGCGGGTCTTCCACATCAGTAGTATTTAACTGGGATTGCACTGCTGCTGAGCTGATATCTGGATCTACTGCTGTATTTACACTAGGATGTTCAAGGGCCTTTTTATGATAGCAGACCTGTATCTACACATAGAATCAATCAATGTTTAAATTACCTTTGGCTATCATGATTGCATAGATGTATATCGATTGAGATGGGATAGATGTACACTACCGTTCAAAAGTTTGGGGTCATTTAGAAATGTCCTTGTTTTTGAAAGAAAAGCAACATTTTCTTGTCCATTAAAATAACATCAAATTGATCAGAAATACAGTGTAGAGATTGTTCATGTTGTAAATTACTATTGTAGCTGGAAACGGCTGATTTTTTATGCAATATCTACATAGGCGTACAGAGGCCCATTATCAGCAACCTGTGTTCCAATGGCACGTTGTGTTAGCTAATCCAAGTTTATCATTTTAAAAGGCTAATTGATCATTATAAAACCCTTTTGCAATTGTTAGCACAGCTGAAAACGGTTGTGCTGATTAAAGAAGCAATAGAACTGGCCTTTAGACTAGTTGAGTATCTGGAGCATCAGCATTTGTGGGTTCGATTACAGGCTCAAAATGGCCAGAAGCAAAGAACTTTCTTCTGAAACTCATCAGTCTATTCTAGTTCTGAGAAATGAAGGCTATTCCATGCAAGAAATTCCCAAGAAACTGAAGATCTCATACAACGCTGTGTACTACTCCCTTCACAGAACAGCGCAAACTGTCTCTAACCAGAATAGAAAGAGGAGTGGGAGGCCCAGGTGCACAACTGAACAAGAGGACAAGTACATTAGAGCGTCTAGTTTGAGAAACAAAGGCCTCACAAGTCCTCAACTGGCAGGTTCATTAAATAGTACCTGCAAAACACCAGTCTCAACGTCAACAGTGAAGAGGCGACTCCGAGATGCTGGCCTTCTAGGCAGAGTTGCAAAGAGAAAGCCATATCTCAGACTGGCCAATAAAAATAAAAGATTAAGATGGGCAAAAGAACACAGACACTGGACAGAGGAACTCTGCCTAGAAGGCCAGCATCTCGGAGTCGCCTCTTCACTGTTGGCGTTGAGACTGGTGTTTTGCGGGAACTATTTAATGAAGCTGCCAGTCTTTGTTTCTGGCCATTTTGAGCCTGTAATCGAACCCACAAATGCTGATGTTCCAGATACTCAACTAGTCTAAAGAAGGCCAGTTTTATTGCTCCTTTAATCAGTACAACCGTTTTCAGCTGTGCTAACATAATTGCAAAAGGGTTTTCTAATGATCAATTAGCATTTTAAAATGATTAACATGGAATTAGCTAACACAACGTGCCATTGGAACACAGGAGTGATGGTTGCTGATAATGGCCCTCTGTACGCCTATGTAAATATTCCTTAAAAAATCAGCTGTTTCCAGCTACAATAGTCATTTACAACATTAACAATGTCTACACTGTATTTCTGATCAATTTGATGTTATTTTAATGGACAAAAAATGTGCTTTTCTTTCAAAAACAAGGACATTTCTAAATGACCCCAAACTTTTGAACGGCAGTGTATATTTTTACATGTATTTAACCCCTCATTTTTGGAACAAAACATTCTAAGCCCTGTCTAAGCCAGGGGGGGGGGGGGGGACTTGCTTCCATTCAGTCACAAGGGCATTAGTGAGGTCGAGCACTGATGTTAGGCGATTAGGCCTGCTTCGCAGTCGGCGTTCCAATTCATCCCAAAGGTGTTCGATGGGGTTGAGGTCAGGGTTCTGTGCAGGCCAGTCAGGTTCTTCTACTCTGATCTCCACAAACCATTTCTGTATGGACCTCGCTTTGTGCACGGGGGCATTCATGCTGGAACAGGAAAGGGCCTTCCCCAAACTGTTGCCACAAAGTTGGAAGCACAGAATCGTCTAGAATGTCATTGTATGCTTTAGCGGTAAGATTTCCCTTCACTGGAACAAAGGGGCCTTGCCCGAACCATGAAAAACAGTGCCAGATCATTATTCCTCCTCCACTAAACTTTACAGTTGGCACTATGCATTCGTGCAGGTAGCGTTCTCCTGGCGTCCACCAAACCCAGATTAGTCCGCCAGACTGGCAGACGTTGAAGCGTGATTCATCACTCCAGAGAATGCGTTTCCACAGCTCCAGAGTCCAATGGTGGCGAGCTTTACACCACTCCAGCCGACTCTTGGCATTAGGCATGGTAATCTTATGCTTGTGTGCGGCTGCTCGGCCATGGAAACCCATTTCATGAACCTCCCGACAAACAGTTCTTGTGCTGACGTTGCTTCCAGAGGCAGTTTAGAACTCAGTAGTGAGTGTTGCAACCGAGGACAGACAATTTTTACATGCAACACACTTCAGCATTCCCGCTGTCCTGTTCTGTGAGCTTGTGTGGGCTACCATTTCATGGCCGAGCCGTTGTTGATCCTTGACGTTTCCACTTCACAATAACAGCACTTACAGTTGTCCAGGACAGCTCTAGCAGGGCAGATATTTGACGAACTGACTTGCTGGAAAGGTGGCATCCTATGACAGTGCCACGTTTAAAGTCACTGAGCTCTTCATTAATAAGGCCATTCTACTGACAATGTTTGTCTGTAGAGATTGCATGCCTGTGTGCTCAATTTTATACACCTGTCAGCAACGGGTGTGGCTAAAATAGTTGAATCCACTAATTTGAAGGGGTGTCCACATACTTTTGTATATATAGTGTATGTACCTCAATTACCTAGTACCCCGTGTATATTGCCAAGTTATTGTTACTCATTGTGTATTTATTCCTTGTGTTATTATTTTTCTATATTTTTTTATTTTCTTACTATATCTATTTTTTTTAATTCTGCATTGTTAGGAAGGGCCCGTAAGTAAGAATTTCACTGTTAGCCTACACCTGTTGTTTATGAAACATGTGACAAATAAAATTAGATTTGATTTGTATATAGCCTCGTTATTGTTATTTATTGTACTATTTTCTATTTTTATTTGCATATGTTTTTACTTTTTAACTATGCATTGTTGGGAAAGGGTTTGTAAGTAAGCATTTCATGGTAAAGTCTACACCTGTTGTATTCGTTGTATGTGACAAATAAAATGTAATTTATTTCCAATTAATGGAAACACCAGTGCAGCATCCATAAATAGGATTCCAGCAATAGTACTCAGAGAGAGCAAAATCCAGGTGGCCGAATGCAGGAAAATTGGAACTATATATCTGCCTTGGGTGCAGTGCCATTTAGCGGCAGAATTACATAAGTTTGTTTCCAAGGACCCGGTGGACCTTTTATAGTGAAAGTGGTTCTCGCTCCTGGAACAAAAGTGCACTTGAGTGTTGCGGAGAAGTAGGTTCTTGGACATGATGTACAGTTGAAGAGTGCTCCAGGGATCCTCAGTAGTACACTAGATTGCAGATTATAATTAAATACATTTAGCATCAGCCTCTTTGTTGGAGTAAGTCAGACAGGGGTGGGATGGTTGCATTGGTGAAAGCGGTGGTTAGGAGAAGAGCACATCCCACATATAAAAAAAATAAAATGGTATACTATGGTATAAATATTATAGAATTCACTGTAGTGTTTCTGCAGACTTTACTGGAGTATTCACTGTAGTGTGTTTGAGGACCAAAGTAGGCAAAAACACTACAGTCAATACTGTTGTATTTACTGTAGTATACTGTAGTATTTACAGTTAACTATAGTATAACTACTGTAGTAAAATAAAACTTTAGTAAATACTATAGTAATTAATGTCGTGTTTTTGCAGATTGTAGTATACTGTAGTATTTACTATAGTGTTTTTGCGGACTGTAGTATACTTTAGTATTTACTGTAGTGTTTTGCAGACATTACTGTAGTATTTACTGTAGTGGTTTTGTTTTGTTATCTTTGACATAGAAATGGAGGCTTTCTCCTTCAGGAAACCTACTGGAGAAACAGTAAAATACCACATTTTCCATAACCTGTAGCTATGTGAGACTGGGAGTCTGAACAGATAGTTCAGAGCTTCTGTTCTTTTCTATAACCCGTTGGGAACACAATTTATGGACTATACTTGGCATAGATTTCTCACTTATAGGTGGACAAATTGCGATATGGTGGAGGGGAATGGGCAGTGTATATGCAAATTAAATAGTGTAGTATAGTATTCTACAATTTACTATAGAATTTAATAGTAAGTACTGTAGTATTCTATAGTAAACCATTTTTTCATGTGGGACTGCATCAAGAACATGGCTCAACAGGGACTGATAACTTGTAGATATTAAACGGGGAAATAGTTTGTTAGTAAAAGCAAGCAGTAAAGTATTTTAAGGAGACTACTGCAGATGGCATGAGAGTGATGTTTAATTACACCAGAACATATTTATTTTGTAGCCGATCATTTTTGATGCACAATTGCAAGTAAATGTAGGCTATCTGTTAACTGTATGTATTGATTTTCTATATACTTGTAAGTACTATATTTGCAACGTCATGATTTCACAGTGGCTTTCAAGTAGTCTACTGTCAATCTGCTCATCCAGTTTATAGCTACAAACTGCAGTGCTCACACCCGTACATGAAGTACTATATTTGCAAAATCATGATTTCACAGTGGCTTTCAAGTACTGTACTGTCATCTGGTCATCCGGTTTATAGCTACAAACTTCAGTGCTCACACCCGTAGTAGGCGCCTAGTATAGAGGGAGATGGAGCGGGATGGGAGAACAGAGTGTCAGTGGGGCCGATAACATCATCCTCTGCTACCAGGCCATTTGTCACCCAAGGAGCTACTGTAGCATGGAGCCGTACATGGAGCTGTGGAACACATCACTGTGCCTTGTGGTTAATCAAGCTCCGGGCAGCCACAGTCTGGAAGAGTGATATCACACTGATGAGTGTGTGTTTGTACAGTATATATATGTGTGTGTGTGTGTGTGTGTGTGTGTGTGTGTGTGTGCATGCCTGTGTGTCCTTGACCAGACCTTGGGAGGAATCATTAGAACAACAGGCCCATTGCAAGAATAAAGTGAACAAGGAAAAAAGGAATGGGCATCACTGTTTGGATAACTGTTAGTAGCAATATCTCATTGGTCTGTCTATTCTTATTGTGTATACCGTAAACTACTTCATTCCAAGGTTACTCTTTAATTTCAATAAAGCCAAAGCCCGGTTTAGGGTGGTACTATATAATGCACGTTGGCTATATTTAGACAGACAGCCCAATTCTGATATTTTCTTCACTAATTGGTCTTTTGACTAATCAGATCAGCTCTGAAAAAGATCTGATGTGAAGATCTGGTGTGATTTGTCAGATATACAGTATATACAAGAGGACAGTCATTGTAAATCGAAAACCGATCTCATACTGCTGCAAAAGTCATCTAAAGATTCTCAGGCTTACATTTCAGTCCATTACCAATGCCATCCATGTTCCAAGATACCATTAGTTATCATGGTGGATGCAGTTAGATGCTATTTTCATTGGAAGCGAGGTATACATCAACACCTAGACCATCCTCCCTCTCACATATCCTTGACAGGAATTATATATCCTCAAAATTAGAAGAAAAACATTATACGTCTGTAATGCCAGTGACATACAGTACTGTGCCTTCAGAAAATATTCACACCCTTTTATGTTTTCCACAAATTTGTTGAGTTACAAATTGGGATTAAAATGGATTTAATTGTAATTTTTGGTTAACGATCTACATAAAACACTCTGTAATGTCAAAGTGGAAGAACAATTCTAAAATAATAATAATTAATTAACAGGAAATTCATTCATGTATTTTGATTAGATAAGTATTCAACCCCCTTAGTCAATACATGTTAGAATCACCTTTGGCAGTGATTACAGCTGTGAGTCTTTTGGGTCTCTAAGAGCTTTGCATACCTGGATTGTACAATATTTTCCCATTTTTCTTAAAAAAAATCTTAATAAAGCTCTGTCAAGTTGGTTGTTGATCATTGCTGGACAGCCATTTGAAAAAGATCAGTCTTGGCATAGATTTTCAAGCAGATTTAAGTCCAAACTGTAATTAGTCCACTCAGGAACATTTAATGTTGTCTTGGTAAGTAACTCCAGTATATTTGGCCTTACATTTTAGGTTATTGTCCTGCTGAAAGGTGGATTTGTCTCCCAGTGTCTGTTGGAAAGCAGACTGAACCAGGTCTTCCTCTAGGACTTTGCCTGTCCTTAGCCCTATTCCATTTATTTTTATCCTAAAAAAACTCCATTGTCCTTGCCGATGACAAGCATACCCATAACATGATGCAACCACCACCATGCTTAAAAATATGAAGAGTGATACTCGGTGATGTGTTTGTTGTGTTGGATTTGCCCCCAAAATAATGCTTTGTATTCAGGAAAAAAGTTCATTTCTTTGACACATTTTTTGCAGTATTACCTTAGTGCCTTATTGCAAAAAGGATGCATGGTTTGGAATATTTGCTATTCTGTACAGGCTTCCTTCTTTTCATTCTGTCATTTAGGTGGGTATTGTGGAGTAACTATAATGTTGCTGATCCTATCACAGCCATTTAACTCTGTAACTGGTTTAAAATCACCAAATCATGGTGACATTCTTGAGCGGTAGGGGTTTGGTGTATTGATAGACCATCCAAAGTGTAATGAATAACTTCACCATGCTCAAAGGGATATTCATTGTCTGTTTTATACTCATCTACCAATAGGTACCCTTCTTTGCGAGGCATTGGAAAACCTCCCTGATCTTTGTCATTGAATCTATGCTTGAAATTCAATGCTCGACTGAGGGACCTTACAGATAATTGTATGTGTGGGTTACAGAGATGAGGTAGTCATTCAAAAATTATGTTGAACACCATTATTGCACACAGAGTGAGTCCATGCAACTTATTATCTGACTTGTTGGGCAAATCTTTACTCCTAACAGTTATTTAGGCTTGTGATAACAAAGGGGTTGAATATTTATTGACCCAAGACATTTCAGCTTTTCAAATTATAATATATATATATTTTTTTACATTATTCCACTTTGACATTATGGTGTATTGTGTGTTGATCAGTGACACACAATTTAAATGTAATCCATTTTAAATTCAGGCTGTAACAAAACAAAATGTGGAAAAAGTAAAGGGGTGTGAATACTTTCTGAAGCTCTGTATAGACAAGACTTGGTAGGCAAACAATGCCTCCATGATTTTTCAAATGGCCTGCCGGGCTCTCAAACACATCTTGTTTGTCAGAGACACTCAGTGCTGTAAACCATGAGACTGTACTGACTTCACGGTTACAATCTAATCTAGCTTTGTGACCTGTGGTGGGCTCGATTTATGTGGACCGTGAAACCAAGCCCTAGGAAGAGGCCCAGGTAAAGCAGAGTGCAGAGAAGCAGAGGGTATAACTCACTGGCTTTTATGGATTC
Source organism: Salvelinus alpinus (assembly GCF_045679555.1). Lineage (NCBI taxonomy): Eukaryota > Metazoa > Chordata > Actinopteri > Salmoniformes > Salmonidae > Salvelinus > Salvelinus alpinus. The sequence goes on from NC_092086.1 coordinate 83,574,998, forward strand.
TTTATCATCTACTTAGCATGGTCACCTGACAGAAATCCAATGGTCACTTTGCAAAGCACATTCCCCATTCAGACCTGATCAAATGGTGAAATGTAGTCTCCCTCTCGCGCCTTAAATAAATGTCATGTATGACACCCGTCACACAGTAAAACCCTGCTGCTCTTTATGATCTTCTTACTGAAAGCTGGAACCACAAAGAGAGAGAGAGAGGGAGGGAGGTGGATAAACTGAGGAAGAGAATGAAGTGAAATGGATGAATGTCATCATATTCAGGAATGACTTGGCTATAATGTTGATGGTAATGCAGAAGCTGAAACATAAATAAGGTTTGGTTATCATTACTGTCATATTTCCATTACTCCATTACTATTTCTAGGAAAGGATATACAGTACTTCACAGTTCCAGGTCTCTCTCGCTCTCTCTCTCATACACTCTCTCATTATCAAATCAAATCAAATGTATTTATATAGCCCTTCGTACATCAGCTGATATCTCAAAGTGCTGTACAGAAACCCATTATCTATCTATTCTCTCTCTTTATCTTTCTCTCTCACACTATTTCTCTCTCTTTTTTTCTTACAGCAGACACAAGGTGCACTGAACCCTGGGAAGCACAAGGCATGAGGCTATAGACCACTGCAGCCCATGCGGACTACTGGACACCGATACAGAGCAGTGGATTCTAACAACAACCTAGAGCACCAGGACTGTAAGACTGTGACCCCAAATTAACCAGGTCAAAGGGGACCGCTGGCCACCTGCTTTAGGGTTGTAACCCCATCATCAACAGTCTGGACCAGCACTGCCAGGTAGCCACCCTCCATGAGTGGATGTGACCCTAGCCCTATACAGTAATTAGATACTGGCTGAGAGTGGAGGAAACTGAGGTCAGGTCAAGTGGCTCTCCAGCAGTCATACACTGTAATACACATCACAGCTGAAAGTCTGAAGACCACCATAATAGATACAGTAGATAGGAAGAAAATAAAGGCATGGTTGTTTGGCCACAGGGTGATATCTGTATCTGTATCATGCTCTCCTCATAAACCTGATATGAATTAAACATTTCCCATTTTCTCTGATGGGTGTCATATTATGGACTAGGGATTGTAAAAATATTATGGAGTTGGCATTGTCTGCCCCATCTGTTAGATCAAGCATCTGGACTGGCGTAGTGATTACTCTCTGGGTGATGTGGTTAATGTGTGAAGAGACAGACACATCACTAATGGATGGGACTACTTTCTGCACGTTGCTTCTCTCAATCCACATTGACATCCCCCTTTGTAGCATCTAAAATGGGGTTTGCCACATCATCTGTGCAATTCTAATAACGTGGTGATTTTTATGTCTGCATGCAGTATGATATGATTTAGCGGTAGTTTTGCATACCCTAGCATACCTGTAGACTTCCAGCCATTGTGCTAACGCAAGTTAGCATTGTTTCGCGAAACTACCTCTAACTTCTTTCCTACTGTACGCAGAGAGATAAAAAGGGCATCTGCCAGAATCTCACAGTATCCCTTTCTTAACATATTTGTTTCCGGGCTCCTCCCTCATCAGTGTGCTGATGTGGTTATTAAGTGTGCTATTTAATTTAAATTAGCCTCAACTGCAGTGAGTCAATGGGCTCTAATTGAGGCTAATCAATGAGCCTTTAATTATAATTATAACAAAAAAACAGCAGCAGGTAATGTCATTATTCTGTGGACTCCTGCTAATTATGGTATGGGAGAGACGGGGATAGAGAGGGATGGGGGGAATATGGGAATACTCTATTGAGCATGCTCCATTAAAAATCTGGAATTCCCTGTTACAAGCAGATTTGAATTACCACAAAGGAGTGCTCCATTGTGTCCTTGCATTCCAGGCTAATTCATTATTTTCTCCCATTGTTTTTCCTTTGTAATTGATTACGTGTGGTTTCCTAGGGAAGACGATGGAGGATCGCTGTAGACTGCTCGTGGCACTTCTGTACTGTACTGGGCTGGCTCACGAGAATGTACAGTTGAAGTCGGAAGTTTACATACACCTTAGCCAAACACATTTAAACTCAGTTTTTCACAATTCCTGACATTTAATCCTAGTAAAAATTCACTGTCTTAGGTCAGTTAGGATCACTACTTTATTTTAAGAATGTAAAATGTCAGAATAATAGTACAGATAATTATTTCTTTCAGCTTTTATTTCTTTCACCACATTCCCAGTGGGTCAGAGGTTTACATACACTCAATTAATATTTGGTAGCAATGCCTTTAAATTGTTTAACTTGAGTCAAACGTTTCTGCTAGCCTTCCACAAGCTTCCCACAAAATGTTCGGTGAATTTCGGCCCATTCCTCCGGACAGAGCTGGTGTAACTGAGTCAGGTTTGTAGGCCTCCTTGCTCGCACACTCTTTTTCAGTTCTGCCCACACATTTTCTATAGGATTGAGGTCAGGGCTTTGTGATGGCCACTCCAATACCTTGACTTTGTTGTCCTTAAGCCATTTTGCCACAAATTTGGAAGTATGCTTGGGGTCATTGTCCATTTGGAAGACCCATTTGCGACCAAGCTTTAACTTCCTCACTGATGTCTTGAGATGTTGCTTCAATATATCCACATAATTTTCCTGCCTGATGTGCACCAGTCCCTCCTGCAGCAAAGCACCCCCACAACATTATGCTGCCACCCCCGTGCTTCACGGTTGGGATGGTGTTCTTCGGCTTGCAAGCCTCCCCTTTTTCTTCCAAACATAACGATGGTCATTATGGCCAAACAGTTCTATTTTTGTTTCATCAGACCATTTCTCCAAAAAGTGCGATCTTTGTCCCCATGTGCAGTTGCAAACCATTGTCTGGCTTTTTTATGGCGGTTTTGGAGCAGTGGCTTCTTCCTTGCTGAGCAGCCTTTCAGTTTATGTCGAGATAGGACTCGTTTTTACTGTGGATATAGAAACTTTTGTACCTGTTTCCTCCAGCATCTTCACAAGGTCCTTTGCTGTTGTTCTGGGATTGATTTGCACTTTTCGCACCAAAGTACGTTCATCTCTAGGAAACAGAACGCATCTCCTTCCTGAGCGGTATGACGGCTGTGTGGTCCCATGGTGTTTATACTTGCGTACTATTGTTTGTACAGATGAACGTGGTACCTTCAGGCGTTTGGAAATTGCTCCCAAGGAGGTCTTGCCTGATTTCTTTTGATTTTCCTATGATGTCAAGCAAAGAGGCACTGAGTTTGAAGGTAGGCCTTGAAATACATCCACAGGTACACCTCCAATTGACTCAAATGATGTTAATTAGCCTATCAGAAGCTTCTAAAGCCATGACATAATTTTCTGGAATTTTCCAAGCTGTTTAAAGGCACAGTCAACTTAGTGTATGTAAACTTCTGACCCACTGGAATTGTGATACAGTGAATTATAAGTGAAATAATTTGTCTGTAAACAATTGTTGGAAAAATTACTTGTGTCATGCACAAAACTATATAGTTTGTTAACAAGAAATTTGTGGAGTGGTTGAAAAACTAGTTTTAATGACTCCAACCTAAGTTTATGTAAACTTCCGACTTCAACTGTATATACAAAGTACACTACCATTGGGTCACAGCTCACTCTGTCTTGATTAAAGGTCTCCAGAGTGCACAGTGTGTGGTCTCGTGTACAGTATACAACCATTATGTTTCTTCGGGTTTCTGGCTTATTCAGTGACGTACAGTATTACCATAATATTACTCTGAAAACAATTGCTCTAACTGATAATTCATAACACTATTCTGCTCCACAATGGTGTATTGATAAACAAAAAAATATATAAATCATATCCACCTTGTGAGGAACTTGAAAACGTTATGTAAAAGCAACAGTAAACAGTTAAACTTTGAATTGCATTACAGCAATGTTGATTTCATAATACAGCCATGCAGTCTCTCAGGGCTCTCTCATTGGACATTAATCCATGCATTTTGATGGGGGCATCAAGGATCACAATCAAACTCACTTCCTCCAGTGCTCTTGTCAGAAATATTTCACTTTTGTTTTCCTCAAGTGTCGAGCTTTATATTTTCACTTCATTGCTTTCAGATGGATACAGTTACACTACGCCTACTGTGGATTTATATAGCAACGCTCAATTTGGAGACCGTCTTGAAAGAGTTGCAGAACACTGTAATCAAGTGTTACCCTGCAGCACTGATTGAGCCTTGTGTTACAAAGCGAGACACATACGAATGAAACAATTAAACTCAATTTTTGCCTCTGAAAGCCAATTAATGTCACATTTAAGTCGCAGGTTGCTTTTGCCACCAATCAAAGGCTATATTCTGATCCCGAAGTTGCTTGTTATGTTCTCTGGACGCAGCACCTGTCGCTCTTGTGTAATAAAAAATACAATCATTTCAGGAAGTTGATTAGTTTTTTAGAGATCTTGATTTACTTCATATCACAGCTAGCACCAAATTGCAAAGTTAGCATGATTCCAAACCTCCCCTATTCCCCACTGGATCCTGCGGCTTCCTGGATCAGTTTTTACAGTAGATAGTGCAATAAATGCCTAATGAATGCAGCAAAAGCTCTATCATAGATTTCCAATGACCTCAGTTGGGCCAATTAAAGTTATATGCTCAGCATAATTATGCATTTTATTGTTTGGACAAAAGCATTCATTTGGTAATGGCATGTGACAGTTTTATAGGAATCTGGCCTCACTTCATCCTGCCTGATGGACGGAATGACGGAGGGAAGGGGTCAGCAGCAGCTTTCCCAGGCCTGAGATCATTGGCTATATTTATTGATTCATACAGCTGTTGTTTGGCATGGTTTGGAGCACACGCAGACAGGCATGGATGCACACACACATACAAATGCATGCACGCACGCAAGCATATACACATATACTGTATGCCTGCATGCCCAACCACACATATGCACAGAAACTATTAGTACAACAGAGGCCTATTTAGAACTAAGAAGGCTTTTTGACTGACGACTGTGGTTGCCAAGGCGTTTGATGAACCATGTGGCCCTTGGCAGCCCCATCAAAAAGGGTCAGAGATAAATGGAGTAATTGAAGAAACATCACTACATTTCTTATCTTTCCCTACTCTCTCTCTCTCTCTCTCTCTCTTTATTCCTCCCTCCCTCTCTCTCTCTGTACCACTCCCTCCCTCTTTCTCTGCATCCCTGTGCTTAGTGGAAGGGAAGAGAAAGGGGATACCTAGTCAGTTGCACAACTGAATGCATTCAACCGAAATATAGCTGAGTTGAATAGGGTAATGAACTCTGGCTGAGGAGCTCTAGGGGGGAAATAAATGTAGATGAGGGTGAGTAATTGCTGCCTTGGGAGGGATGTTCAGAGATGATCAAATGCACGAAAAACAATCTGAAAATGTTCACCCTTTTTCTATGAATGTGAATGAATGATTGAAATTATTGGATTTGTTTTTTTCTACATACTTTTGATTACCTTACTCAAATACTGTAACAATCTTATACAACATAAAAGTGACGGAATCTGCTCTTGTTCAACATAATTGGATGATTTCTCCAAATCAAAATAATACAGAATCACTCATCGTCCCTTATAGAAAACTTAGACTCAGAGTCTTTTATGTCTTATAGTCTAATTTATGTTAGGCTGTTCTTTAAATGTGAGTTGTCAATTATTATTTTGTCTGTGATGATTGTTCATTCAATTGTTGACTAGCTGTCAAATGGCAGCAATTGTTTGCTAAATTTCAATTAACTGTAAAATGATTACATCCAGAAGATCACCACACTGAAAGATGGTGAGCAGTCGAGTTTAAAACTCCAGTTCAATAAATTGCTAGTAGATTTTTGAGTATAATGCAGTGTCTGGTCCAGTAACTTACCTGTCACCCGTAGCCTCTCTGCTCCCACCACCACCTCCTGATCATCAGCAGAGAACAGCAGCTTCCCTGTGCTAGATTTCACTTCCAACATCTTCCCTCGTGCATGCACTCCACTGGATCCTGGAAAGAGCAAAAGGTGTCAGGAAAAGTCAGTGAAGTTCTAGTTTAACAGGTAGCTGCTATATGAAAAACCAAGAAAGACAGCTTGTTTTATGCAAAGAGACAATAACTGAACTATAACTACAGTCAAATACTTCAAGAGTAAGACAAAGTAAAGCAGATCAAAACACAACTACTGAGAGAATGGGGAAATAAGAAAATATAGAATAAACACAGCCCGACACCAAAACAAACTGTTATTGATAGTACAACAAACAGCAGAGAAAAAACAACTCCTTTACTTGGATGATCCTGAAATGGTTTCATGTCGTGGGGAGAAACAAGCGATCTGAGCAGAGGGCGACTGACACGTCATGAAAACAATTGATTCTGCTTCGCTGTGTCTTGAGTGGAGCCTCTAGCATACCGTATTCCTATTGCTCACTGATCCACTCAACATCTTTGCACGATAATCAACAGCCAGAAGACAAATGTCACTGCAGTTTACCATGGGAGTAGTGTTTGTCTGTAGCTGTTCATGGATCGAAATGTCTGTTTGGAACAAAAGAGAACTCTCATCCATGTCAATGGATTTTCATTGCGTTGTACGGTGTCCATATTAGGACAAACCCTCCATGGATGTGTGACTGTCTCCGATCGTGTTGCATGATATTACCTGCAATAAGTTGTGTGACCAGCTGATTCTTCCCATTGAGGATATTGATGGACACATTTTTGGAGGATTGCAGTAACAGTGGGCTGCCCTGCGGAGACAAAGCAAGTAAACAAACAATGCAGTTCACCAAACACAAACCCAACGATAGTGACCCTAGTGCTCAGTGTGAGTGTGTAACTAGGACTGTATGTTTTACAGATCATTTCCATTAGCCTACAAGTCAAGAGCCAATCTGGAATGCAAATCACGTTTGAACCCTGGATCTGTCTTACGTGCCAGATTAATCTTGCATGCTTCAGTCAAGTTCTTAATTAAAGATAGCAGGCAGCCATTGTGTTGCGCTTAAAGCCGGCAAGATAATGCATCTCATGTATATTAGAGATAATATTATGGCCCTTCGTGCTTATCAAGGTTCCTTTCAGCTAAGCAGTACAGTAAATAAACAAAATATTGATATTCCTGAATAGACATACATCACTTTAACAATGTGGTTGAGCACATGAGATTCGAATTAAGAGGTTATGTCATATTGTTCTTTTAGTATATTAGGTCCCACTGGCACAAGCAGGAATGGTTCTTGTTCTCCTGCGATTCATGGAATTGAATTTCTAGCCTCCCAGACTCTTTCTCCTGCAACAGTGTGTATCGTTAGGACCTGCTTTCATGTACACTGATTGTGCCGCCTCTCATCCCTATTAATGGTTTGTTCCACAAAATGAGTGTCTTTTGCATCCCTTTGATATTTTAAGTATAAATTGTGCACACATATTGTATTTTAAAAGCCTGTTTTATTAAATGAAATGCCCTTTAATATACCATAAATCTTAAATTAAACGCCTGTCCCTTTTAATAGCCCGGCATCGGCACACATTTCAGCAAATAAACACTGGGTCTAAATAAATTGTTTACGAGTGAACTTCAGTGAGTACTGCAACGATTGAAAAAGAGGATAAAGGAGAGCAACATCCTTGCCATGGATGAGCCAGCAGTGTTGCACATGACAGAATGGGATTTTTGAAATCGTCAACCCTGTTACTTTACTAGGTACTAAAACCTTTCAGAGTCATAGTTTTGATGGTTTCACCCTTAATATCACTGCCGTCCACTCACCAATTGTATTCCTGAAAACTGTCATTTACACATGACAGCATAAGCTACAAATAGATATAATTGGTTTATGGCTTTATGGGCGGGAACTTTCTTTTTTACTTCACCCAAAAGTCAGTATGTGAAGTGCTATTTTGACAGTTTCAAAATGCAAATAAGTTAGATCAGTTTAGGTAATACATTTGTTCAATTGTTTATGATAATGTTTTATCAATATTGTCACATGAAAGACAAAATTATTTTGTTAAAAAGTCTATTTACAGCCCTGAATAAATTGCAGCTTGACGTTCGCTACTGGTAGCTGTGAGGTAGTAGCTAATGTTAGCTTGTTCTAACTAGCTCTCCTCTTCCTCTGTTTCTGAATGAATTTATGTATATTTATTTTTCTAGCTAGCAAAATAAGTGAGCTAGATTTTGTTTGTGTACTGCCATGAATCGATAACATAACTAAGTTTGTCACTAGTATTGGCTAGTAAAATCTAGCCAGTTGGACAGTGATAGCCGCAAACTAAAACCGGGGATAGAGACAGGGAAGATAATTAACTTTCTGTTTCATCTGCTGCTGGTTAGCTAGCTAATGTTGACTCAAATGTGTTTTTCCACATGTAATTGATAAAATTTGATTTTTATTCTATAACGAATATAATTGTGTCAATGTGACAAAATCCTCTCTGAATATAGCTAGCTACCATGTAGAATATGGCTACTAGACAACAGTAGAAGCTATCTATGCTACAACTTCAGTCTATCAGGTTTTCTGACATGGTTTTCGTGTCTGGCAGAGATCTATTTCTACGATTGTACTGTTAGCTCCTGGTAGTTAGTATATTACTGTATTACTATATTACTGAAATTACTCAACCTTAAATGAACTAGATAGGATGGAATACTTTGAGTTTGGTCCACTATGACTGTCCCTGATCAGGTGATGGCTGAACCTATCCAGGACACAAACAAAGAAAGTGTTTGTCAGATGATGTCGTTCTGGTTAGACTACAGCCCTTTAGTGACTCAAAAAGGTTTTTATAGTATGTGTTATGGATTTATGAAACAATAAATCATTTCTTTCCCACACAGAAAATCAACATTTGGCTAGCCTGGTCCCAGATCTGTTTATGATGTCTTGCCAACTCCTATTGTATGATTGTTGTCATGCAAGTTGGCTATACATATGAGTTAGCTATATGACACAGTCTGATAAAAGATCAAGCTAACATTTGGCTAATTGTCAGAACAGAAAGAGTGAAACTTTAATGTACTGGAGGCCAACTCTAGAAATCATAGGGTTTGTTACAAGAAAGATACCAAGGAGAATAGGATGTGGTTTGTTTGTGTAGTACCTGAATGAGAGGGAAAACGTTCATGGATTGTAGGGGACTGAAATTGTTTTAGGTTGTGGCACTCCAGTTAGTATGAATCATTGTGGACATAGGCACCAGTAAAGGTAACTATCAAAGATGTCTACACTGACGCCCTGTCTAGGAAATAGGGTTCCATTTGGAATGCAGCCCTAACATTGAAAGATGATAAACTATTGTTCCTCCTGTGCAGGGTGAACCTGGAGTTGTCCTACACTGAGTTGACAGAGGAGCTGGGTTGTGTGAGAGCTCTGGCTATCGAACAGATCCCGAAGAAGGCATCCCATGAGCTGATGGGTCAGTATGTCCCAAACACATTATGCAAACATTAAAGATTACACTCCATATTTAATAAAATAGAGTACCCTTGTGAAACCAGATTGACTACTGTGCTCACACTGGCTTCACTTCACTTGCAGTGAAACAGAATGTGAGCTTGCAAGATCAGACTTGTTTAGGTAGGTTATATAAATACAGTAAGCTTGATGCCATGTCATCTGATGCCTCACCCCCCCTTCCAGGTCTAAGAAACTCCCCAGCTGCCCAGCATCGCTCCCTGGCCTCTAAACACCCCTCCCCAGACCGCCTCCACCCTCACCTCTACCTTCCTTCCCACTCCTCACCTCCTTCTGGACCTGCCTCCTACTTTTGCCGGCCAACCAGCCACCGCTTCCAGTTCCACCACAGCTACTCTGACATAGTCGACTCCTCTGCCCACCAAAGGACACAGCCGTGGCTCCTCCATGACCCTCTCCTGCATGCTCCTCACCCTTGCATGTTTTTCTTTCCTTATACCAAACATCCTGGATGCCAGCATGTTTAATTCATGACTCTTATGGCCTTGCAGATGTAAACGACTTGTGAAGACTGTAAAATAATTGTTCCCCTTCTGACTGTTCACGTGATAGGCTATAGGCCTAGTGTAATGGATGTACAGAAGAAATGTAAGTTGTAAAAGCCAATTATTGCTATTATAATGCTTATTCTAATCATATTATGTAATATCAGATACATTTTGATGGCAAAATTCCCTGAGATGAATGTTGTTTATAATGTTATGAAGTGTTAAGTGAGACCTGAACGTGGCGTAAATTATTAGAATTTTCTTTCATGCTACACTTCTCAAAGGCACCCAATTGGTGGAACAACCCTAATACAGTATACTATGTGGGAGAGGGAGAAGAATTGAAGAAGAAAGAGAGCGCGAGAGGAACAAGAGAGAGATGGAGGGGAAAAGCAGTAGAGAGGATCCTTGCTTAGGGTTTTCTATCTCTTTCTCTTTATCCCCCTTGGACCAGACAACTGTCTTCTCCCATTTCTCACCTCTATCGATAATTACTATTCCACTCACCTCCGCCGTTGTTGGCCAGCTCTCTCTCTCTCTCTCTCTCTCTGCTGGTGCTAGACAGATGAGATAAAGCATGCGGCTCTGCACATTATCAAGCTATCCATCCAATGCATGCTCTGTGGTATTATTACTGCCAGGCAGAGTGTGAGTGAGCGTCTATCGCTCCATCTCCTATGACATCACCTCTCTCTGATACTACTCTCCCTCTTTTGTAAACCTTTGGCAAATATGACCATAACTCTATCCTCCTGATCTCCGCTTACAAGCAAAAACTTAAACAAGAAGTACCAGTGAAGCGCTCAGTACGGAAGTGGTCTGATGAAGAGGATGCTAAGCTACAGGACTATTTCGCTAACACAGACTGGAATATGTTCCGGGATTCATCCGATGTCATTGAGGAGTTTACCACATCAGTCACCGGCTTCATTAATAAGTGCATTGACGCTGTCGTTCCCACAGTGACAGTACGTACATATCCCAACCAGGAGCCATGGATTAATCCGGACATTTATAAGAAATCCCTCTACGCCTTCTGACAAACCATCAAACAGGCAAAGCATCAATACAGGACTAAGATCACATTCTACTACACCGGCTCTGACACTTGTTGGATTTGACAGGGCTTGCAAACCATCACGGATTTCAAAATGAGAACCAGCAGAGAGCTTCCCAGCAAAGTGAGCCTACCAGACTAAATGCCTTCTATGGTCGCTTCGAGCCAAGCAACAATGAACCATGTGTGAGAGCACCAGCTGTTCCGGATGACTACACTGAGTAAGACCTTTAAACAGATTAACATTCACAAGTCCTCAGGGCCAGATTGATTACCAGGATGCGTACTGACCAGCTGGCAAGTGTCTTCACTGACATTTTCAACCTCTCCCTGACCAAGTCTGTAATACCTACATGTTTCAAGCAGACCAACATCATCTCTGTGCCCATGAATGCCAAGGTAACCTGTCTAAATGACTACCGCCCCGTAGCGCTCACATCCGTAGCCATGCAATGTTTTGAAAGGCTGGTCATGGCTCACATCAACACCATCATCCCAGAATCCCTTGACCCACTCCAATTCGCATTTCCCACCCAAACAGATCCACAGATCTCTATTGCACTCCACACTGCCCGTTCCCACCTGGACAAAAGGAACAACTATGTGAGAATGCTGTTCATAGACTACAGCTCAGCGTTCAACACCATAGTGCCCTCCAAGGTCATCACTAAGCTAAGGTCCCTGGGACTGACTCCCTCTGCAACTGGATCCTGTACTTCCTGATGGGCTGCCCCCAGGTGGTGAGGGTAGGTGACAACACATCCGCCACGCTGACCATCAACACAAGGCCCCCGTAGCGGTGCATGCTTAGTCCCCTCCTGTACTCCCTGTTCATCCACGACTGCGTGATGTAAGGACTAAAACCTCTACCTCAACGTGGGCAAGACAAAAGAGGTTATCGTGGACTGCAGGAAATGGAGGGCCGAACACGCCCACATTCACATCAACGGGGCTGTAGTGGAGTGCGTCCAGAGCTTTAAGTTCCTCAGTGTCCACATTGCTAAGGACCTATCATTGTCCAAACCCACCAACTTAGTCGTTAAGAGGGCACAACAATGCCTCATCCCCCTCAGGAGGCTGAAAAGATTTGGTATGGGCCCTCAGATCCTCCAAAATTTCTACAGCTGTACCATTGAGAGAATCTTGACTGGCTGCAACACCGCTTGGTATGGCAACTGATCGGCATTCGACCGCAAGGCGCTACAGAGGGTAGTGCGTACGGCCCAGTACATCACTGGGGCTGAACTCCCTGCCATCCAGGACCTCTATACAAGGCAAAATTAGAGGAAGGCCCTAAAAATTGTCAGACCCCAGCCACCCAAGTCATAGACTGTTCTCTGTACTACCGCATGGCAAACGGTACCAGCGCGCTAAGTCTGGCACCAAAAGGCTCCTGAAGAGCCACCCCCAAGCCATAAGACTGCTAAATAGTTAACCAAATAGCTACCCGGGACAATCTGCATTGACTCTATGGACACACTGGACTCTACCCACACACTCACACTGACACTCCAACACAACGCACGCACGCACGCACGCACGCACGCACGCACGCACGCACGCACACACACACACACACACACACACACACACACACACACACACACACACACACACACACACACACACACGTACACACTGGCACATATTTACCACTTCCACACTCATCACATATGCTGCTGCTACGTCTATCTATCCTGTTACCTAGTCACTTTACCCATACCTACCTCAATTTCCTTGTCACCTGCACATCGACTCGCTACTGGTACCCTATGTATATAGAGTACCACAGTATGAGTCATAATAACCATAAAACCTAGCGGTCAAATAAGGAAATGATTCCAATCGTTTTTCCACCATTCATTTTTCCCGTAGGGGATTTTAGAAAAACTTTGTGTTTCATGTAGGCTTACGCTGGCGTGGGGTTTTGATAACAGTCTAAATCTCTTTTGGACAAGGTGACTTTAATCAATATTTATTTAATATTTAATCAATATTTATTTAATATTTAATCAATGCTTGTATTGACCCTCCAAAAATGAAATGCTAATTAGCTGCTAATGTGGCTATCATAAAAAACTACAAATGCCATGATGATCTGGACGAGACTGCCGAATCAAGGCAAAAGTAAGAATCTCTGGATTAACAATCTAATGTTAGCTACATTTAGTAATGAATAAATTGGCAAAATGTCTTTAAATTGACAATTCTGTGAACTGTCTTGTACAAATTTTAAATTGACACAATACCTGTGAGCAAAGGTGTTAGCTAGAGATTACGTGCCAGATCTTGCAGGGATTTGTAGTCTGAGAGTAAATAGAGCCGAATATATTGATAAAAGCCACCCCGTCTGAGAGAGATTTACATAGTTATCAAAATGCCTACATGAAACACAGCCCTTTTTTAAATTGTTTCTAAAATTCCCGATGGGAAAAATAAATGGTGGAAAAACGATTGGAGCCATTTCCCTGTTTGACCACTAGGTTTTATGGGTATTACGATACCTCCATTTTGGGGCTATATAGCCAAATTATCATTGCTCATTGTGTATTTACTCCTCGTGTTACAATTTTATTATTATAATGTTTTATTTTTGATTGTATTCTGCATTGTTGGGAAGGGTAGTAAGTAATCATTTCACTTTGACTCAACTCCTGTTGTTTACGAAGCATATGACAATTAAAATGTTATTTGGTGGTGGAAGTGTCAGGGGCAGTACTTACTGGTCTGGACTGAATTTCTTTAGCATACAGAGGTTGAAGAAACTCAGAGTCCCCCTCCAGTTTCAGGCCCTTCTCCGTTATTCTTAAGTTGCCCATACCATCCTGTATAGAAAGAGAAAAGGAATAGGATATGGTCAATATTTAAGTATGAGTTGAGAGAGTTCCATCTGCTGATGAAGCAAAGACATAAATATTAAATGTGTAATACAAAATTGGTACTAATGCACACATATCATGAATTCATCCCATCCATACTTCTTTGGATATAAACATCTTGATATAGGCATAAATCAACTAGCTACAGTGAAGGCATGAATACCACAATATTAAGCACTGAATATTGGAACCGTGTTCACAAAGCCCCTATCCGTTTCTCTGTGTTACTGAACCATGTCAGACTAAAGGATATCAAACAACGATGAGCAGAGCTTTGGAGAACAGAGAGGAGTTCACAGAGCGCCTTTGATTCCAACAGGTTTGACTTTGACCTTTTGCTTCCCCTGATCAATAAATAAGCATGGTGGATCACTGTAAAGATGGTATACTTGTCTGATAAGAGACAGGAGCTCTCATTCTCTCTCTATTCCTCCATGTGATCATCAGGAGAAACCAAGCCTCTTTTTTTCACCATATTTGATCCTGAGTTCTGAGGAGCATTACCAAATGGAGATCAAGACCTGTGCAATCCCTCTGGATCTGAATGCTTTAAAACACCTTCTGACAATCCCTACTCTCTCCGTCTGCCCACCTCTTTCTACCAACTCTATTCCAATTCTGACAAGATAGTGAGAAATGTAAAGTAAGTGAGACCTGAACGTGGCGTGAATATGTATATATCTATCCTGTGGATCGGCAAACCATATGAGATGATATAGCTGCTAAATGTAAGTAGCATAGACACTTTGAAGAAGGCAAAAGCCTATGTGATGACTAGATCTATATTTTTTGGCCGCAGTATGTCCACCTTCCCTCTATGGAGGAAAGTGACTGTCTTCATCATCAGATTCAGCCATTGATTTACATCAAAGATTCGGATTCACTCTGTCCTGCTTTTGCTGTAATATTATTCACTCGTTACCCCCACAGCTCTTCCATTTCAGAAGCTATCTGAACCATCACTGAAGACGCACAATAGTTGAAATAGTCACTTGTTCATCCTCTTCATCTCTCCCTCTGTTACAGAAACTCACATCCCAGGAGTTTGAGCATCTGAGACATGCTGTGGCACTGTGTATAAATGCACAGATCTCTGAGTACTGTAGGAAACTCGAATTCCAGGAATTTCACCGATTTTGTGAACCTTGCACCTCTCCCAAAAGAGCGCAACATGAGAGTAACACAGCTAACAACCCACTGAGTAAAGATGTAATTTCAGCGTCTAGTTTTGATTTACATTTGGTTGAGTTGTCAACTAATGTGAATTCAATGTGAAATCAACAACAAATATCACCATGTCATTGGATTTAGGTTAAAAGTTAGGTGATAAACAGCCAGTTCCCTATGTTGATTACTTTTTTCAAATCCAATCAGTTTTCCACGTTGACTCAACATTATCACATAGATTTTTTTGTTGAAATGATGTGGCAGCAACGTTGATCAACCAATTTTTCGCCCCAGTGGGAAGAAACTTCACCATTATGAAAAGGGAGACTTTTTCATCTTTGAGAAACTTTCTGGCAATGTACCCTGGGGGTTTGAAACCGGTGCTGGACTATTCCTGGAATGTTTTTGGACAAAACAGTTGAAAGGTATCAAAACCTAATATCCTGGACAATTCGAGGTGACATAGCCATAATCTCTTACCTCCCACACACACACGTATTTGGGTATGGGAATGCAACAGCCAGTGTTCACTCGCTCTCTCTCTCTACTCCCTCTCTCCCTACTCCCTCTCTCTCTCTGAGTGAGCAGTATGGTGCGGGGTGGTGCGGGGAGGACAGGCAGGAGGCATGTCATGAATAATGCAGATAGGCACTCATTGACAGAGGAGCACCAGTACACTCAGGTGTGTCTTCTCCTCTCTTCTCTATTTTCCTCTACTCTCCTCTCCCCGCTCCACATCGCTCCGGTCCGTCGGGAATCAACAAACCTTCACTCGCATGCCACAGTTTATGCAGCATCAAGGAGTAAATTGATTTCCACTCAACACATCTTGGCACGAATGTCACTGCTCTGGGAGTTTGATATTTATTGTGGACCCAAGAATGGGAATGGAGCATGTGTGGCTTGTGTGTAGCTTGCATGTGTAGTGTGTGTGTGAGCATGTGTGCATGCGTGCCTGCCTGCATTTATGTGGGTGCCTCCCTGCTGGTCTGCCTGTGTCAGTGTGTGTGCGACATTGTCCCTGGCTAAGATATAGATTCCATCCCTTGATGTAACTGAGGGATGGCGGTGAGCCAGCGGGAGCGAAGCACACAGCCAAAACAACACTGCTCCTTGTCGACAGCTGTTAAGGGTCCTCTCCGCCAAGCCAGCAGATCTTATCTGCCACGCTGACAAAAGGAGACGACGACACAGCAGCAGCACACATTTGCATGAGAGTCAGGAGGTTGTTCGCCCCCTGTTAGCTAATGAATGCACATGCATCAGTACAGGTGACCTACCTGCTGAACAGAACCAAGCTGTCAAGCTGTGCCAGGCGTAGTGGACTGGGCAGGAGACACAAGGTGATGGGGCAGTGTCTGGGACAAAGGACGCTTTGAGACGTGAGAATGCAAGTGCGTGCGCTCACACATACACACACAGATGTGCACAAAAACACACACAGATGGCGTACACACACACACACACACACACACACACACACACACACACACAGTACACAGACACACATACAGTATACAGACTCACTCCACAACCGGAGAGAAAGTGTGGGACACCTTGAAATCCCTATGATTCATAATGTCAATATTGAGGAACCTCAGAGCTATTATCTAATGTCAGCATCAACATGTAACTTATTCCCTCATCACTTGAGCCAAGAACAAATAAAGTGAGATGATTTAAACATCTTTTTGACGAACAGAGAAAATTATTAGTTAGCTTTTTCTATAAAATCATGTATTTTACTAGGAGAGACAGTACTTTTCCTTTGCAATCTCTGCATGACAGCCTATTTGAGTTTAAATTATTAGCAAACATTCCTTCCCCGACTGAGTCATTGCACTTATTCAATTGCCGAAAAACTATTCTACTGAATCATGTAAAGTAAGTGTAACACATCAGTGGATATAATAAGAAGACTGACGGAAAAGAACAGATGAGCTTTAGGCCTAGTTCATATTGTCCGGTAAAACAGTAGGTTGTTGTTGTAGTGGAAATAGATGTAACTATTTTAGAGAGGGTTGGAGGTCATGTGTCACACCCTGACCTTAGAGATCCTTTTTATGTCTCTATTTTGGTTTGGTCAGGGCGTGAGTTGGGGTGGGCATTCTATGTTTTGTGTTCTATGTTTTCTATTTCTGTGTGTTTGGCCGGGTGTGGTTCTCAATCGTTGTCTTTGATTGAGAACCATACTTAGGTAGCCTTTTCCCACCTGTGTTTTGTGGGTAGTTGTTTTCTGTCTTTGTGTCTGTACCAGACAGAAATGTTTCGTGTTGTTCGATTTTCGTTTATCTCTTTGTTATTTTTGTCATAGTGTTCACTTTTCTAATAAAGGCATGAACACTTACCACGCTGCGTTTTGGTCTCCTCCCTTAGACGATCGTTACACCATGGCATGGTTCATTAACATATAGAATGGGATTACAAAATTCCTCAGCACACAGCCCAGCCATGATTCATAAAGTCTAATACACTACAATCTATCAGGATATACGATGTGATCATACTTAAGGATTACCATAGCTTAAATTACAACACCCCTTCCAGCAGCTTACAGTTTTAACCCCTGACTGAAGGATATAATGTTCAATTGCAGATCACAGGACATGAAAACAAACAATAAGCTATATGCTATAGGTGAAAATGTGGGAATTATGTGATCCTGAAGCATGTGTAGATATGATTTTCGCATTTGAAATGACAGACGTTTTTTTCACTTCAAATGCCTTTGTCACTACAACTTGTCCTGAAGTGAAAAAAGAAAAAAAGAAATGACAAAACAGACAAATGTCTAGCTCAGAACATTTGGTGCTCTTTCAACGCTCCTTTGCCACCCTAGTGGCTTGCTTGCTACTTCAGCTCTAACTCCTCAGTAATACATTTTGACAATGCACTGATAAAAAGTTTCAACCCTCTGGTTTCAAATTACAACACCTCAGCCCGTCTTGCAGACGATTCCACTTAGTCCACAAGTGATAGCTGCAATTCTGCTGTGGTCATGTAGCTATATATATACAGTTGAAGTCGGAAGTTTACATACACTCAGTTTGGAGTCATTAAAACTAATTTTTCAACCACTCCACAAATTTCTTGTTAACAAACTATAGTTTTGGCAAGTCGAGTAGGACATCTACTTTGTGCATGACACAAGTAATGTTTCCAACAACTGTTAACAGAAAGATTATTTCACTTATAATTCACTGTATCACAATTCCAGTGGGTCAGCAGTTTACATACACTAAGTTGACTGTGCCTTTAAACAGCTTGGAAATTCCAGAAAATTATGTCATGGCTTTAGAATCTTCTGATAGGCTAATTGACATAATTTGAGTCAATTGGAGGTGTACCTGTGGATTTATTTCAAGGCCTACCTTCAAACTCAGTCCCTCTTTGCTTGACATCATGGGAAAATCAAAAGAAATCAACCAAGACCTCAGAAAGAAATTGTAGACCTCCACAAGTCTGGTTCATCCTTGGGAGCAATTTCCAAACGCCTGAAGGCACCACGTTCATCTGTACAAACAATAGTATGCAAGTATAAACACCATTGGACCACACAGCCATCATACCGTTCAGGAAGGAGACAAATTCTGTCTCCTAGAGATGAACGTACTTTGGGGTGAGAAGTGCAAATCAATCCCAGAACAACAGCAAAGGACCCTGTGAAGATGCTGGAGCAAATGGGTACAAAAGTATCTATATCCACAGTAAAACACGTCCTATATCGACATAACCTGAAAGGCTGCTCAGCAAGGAAGAAGCCACTGCTCCAAAACCGCCATACTACGCTTTGCAACTGCACATGGGGACAAAGATTGTACTTTTTGGAGAAATGTCCTCTGGTCTGATGAAACAAAAATAGAACTGTTTGGCCAATTGACCATCGTTATGTTTGGAGGAAAAAGGGGATGCTTGCAAGCCGAAGAATACCATCCCAACCGTGAAGCACGGGGGTGGCAGCATCATGTTGTGAGGGTGCTTTTCTGCAGGAGGGACTGGTGCAATTCACAAAATAGATGGCATCATGAGGGCAGGAAAATTATGTGGATATATATTGAAGCAACCTCTCAAGACATCAGTCAGGAAGTTAAAGCTTGGTCGCAAATGGGTCTTCCAAATGGACAATGACCCCAAGCATACTTCCAAAGTTGTGGCAAAATGGCTTAAGGACAATGAAGTCAAGGTATTGGAGTGGCCATCACAAAACCCTGACCTCAATCCTATAGAAAATGTGTGGGCAGAACTGAAAAAGCATGTGCGAGCAAGGAGGCCTACAAACCTGACTCAGTTACACCAGCTCTGTCAGGAGGAATGGGCCAAAATTCACCCAACTTGTTGTGGGAAGCTTGTGGAAGGCTACCTGAAATGTTTGACCCAAGTTAAACAATTTTAAGTCAATTCTACCAAATACCAATTGAGTATATGTAAACTTCTGACCCACTGGGAATGTGGGTCATTATATACTATTATTCTGACATTTCACATTCTTAAAATAAAGTGGTGATCCTAACTGACCTAAGGCAGGGAATTCTTACTAGGATTAAATGTCAGAAATTGTGAAAAACTTAGTTTAATTGTATTTGGCTAAGGTGTATGTAAACTTCCGACTTCAACTGTACATACATATACAATATATAGTGGAATTGCCTTTTAGATTTCTCTACGCAGCATCCAAATACCACATCTACTGATCGAGGCCTTCAAAGCAAAGAGAAGCCAACACCACATCATCCATCAAGAGTATGTTGGCTTTGAGGAGGGGAGTAAGAGATAGTGAGAGGGAAAGAAAGGAGCAGATAGAGAAAGAGGGAGATGGGAAGAGAGGAAAGAGACAATGGAGACAGACACAATAGAGAGGGAAAGAAAGTGAGATGGGGAAAAAAGAAGAGGAGCGAGACAGAAAAAGAGAGGGATGAGAGAGAGAGATATCTGTCCCATTGAATTAACCTGGCAAAGTGTGCACACCACTCCATCTGAGTTTGACCCTGAATTAAGAGAGGGGGATTCACTGTCAGTCAGCTGCTATAGATTTCCTATTAACTTCATATTCATTCGGGCTGTACAACACAACCCTGAGCCGCCTATAGGAGTGCTGAATCAAGATGTGCCATGACAGTGATTGATATGTGAATAGACAAACTGCTGTGCCAGAACACACTAGAGCCCCATCTCCTACCGTTGCCGAGCTGTAATGGATCGCTCGTGATACAAGACCAAAACGTGCAATTATCACCTCTTAGTATCTCATCTCTCACCGCTAATTGTAAACAGTTATTATTTTTTTTCAGGTGGATATGAGGGAGTCTGAGAGAGCTTCTAGGAAGAGTCATTGATTGTCACGCTCAAGCCCTGACATTGTGACTGTGCTCTCTCCGAATTGAAGAGACACAGTTTGGACGTTGATTGACTGGGCTGATGATGAAACGCAATGTCCTGGAATTGACCTGACCGAACCGCTCAAGCAGAGGGAAGTTGACTGTCCACCACCACCACCTCCAAACTTTGTTTCCCTCCAAGACGACCGCAAAAACTAAAGTGCCTCTGTAGCATTCCCCGTCACTCTCTGTTTGCACAGCGAGACACTTAAAATTAGGTATTTTTCGTAGCCTCCTAGCATCTCCCCCAGATCCATGCCACTAGACCAGGATTCCATAAAAACCTGCATGTACAAATTTACGACACCAGGGCTTTATTGACTCTGAGCAGGGAGATTGAATAGCCTTGTTTTCAAGGCACAACATCAAAGGGAAGTGCTGGCTTCAAGGTCTTAATAGATTCTGCCACAGCAGAGTGGGGAAGGCTTTTTACTCCCCTACTGCAGAGACACTGGACAAAGGCAAGCCTCTTATTCACTCTCTGTGCTCCTTTTCAATATGACTGCTATGGTGCCTCCCCCCAGTCAAAAAAAGTATTCTCTCTTTGTCATCCTCTGTCTAACACTGAAAAACAGGCAATTTTCTTGAGATATTTTACAGAACATTTCGCTGTATGTTTCTATTGAGCAATGATATTTTGCACTGTCCTTGGACCCAGTTAAGAAAGCTATAGCCAATAGTGCAGTATAGATTGTCCTGTCTATTTTAGCAGGGATGTGTCAATGACAATGTATGCTCCCTCCGGACTCGAACATGGCCTTGCAGCTCTAGAGATAACCTTTTAATTGATTGGAGGTGACCTGTATAACGCTACCTATGATTAACTAGAGCAGTGTAGAAGAGAGTAGTGGGGCTTACGTGTATTTTTGTCGATCACATTTTTTTGTGGAATGTACTACGCTGCTCTACTACGTTGTTGAGATACATCGAGTTTCCTTGTAGGCCTATTTGGCAGTAAAACTGTGAAGCGAGCTGTAGCTTATTGCCTGTTTCTGTTTATGAGTCTTTTATTAAAGAATGTGAAATAATGCTGTGTTTATTTGCTGCTTTTCATTAAATCATGTAGCTGTTCTTTAGGCTATGGCCTAAAATACCATTGTTAATATAGGCAAAATATTATAGTATATTTTTTAGCATAGACTACCGAATTTATGAAAGTAAACAGTTCATGCAAAGATTTTGGGATCTGGTAAAAGGCCGACATTTGTGCGTTTCAATTCAAAATAGACTGCCACATGACAAAATAAATAGAAACATGACAAAAGAAATGCAAATATGACAAAAGAAATTGAAACATTGTAACAATAGCAGCCTCTATGATTAAAGGGATCGGAGTCCCTGCAGACGACACAACAGTGGTAGGCTTGATTACCAACAACGACGAGATGGCCTACAGGGAGGAGGTGAGGGCCCTCGGAGTGTGGTGTCAGGAGTATAACTTCACAGTCAACGTCAACAAAACAAAGGAGATGATCGTGGACTTCAGGAAACAGCAGAGGGAGCACCCCCCTATCCACATCGACGGGACAGTAGTGGAGAAGGTGGAACGTTTTAAGTTCCTCAGTGTACACATCACAGACCAACTGAAATGGTCCACCCACACTGACAGCGTGGTGAAGAAGGCGCAACAGCGCCTCTTCAACCTCAGGAGGCTGCAGAAATTTGGCTTGTCAGTGAAAACACTCACAAACCTTTACAGATGCACAATTGAGAGCATTCTGTCGGGCTGTATCACCGCCTGGTACGGCAACTGCTCCGCCCACAACCTGGTACGGCAACTGCTCCGCCCACAACCGTAAGGCTCTCCAGAGGGAAGTGAGGTCTGCACAACGCATCACCGGGGGCAAGGTACCTGCCCTCCAAAAAGATCATCAAGGACAACAACCACCCGAGCCACTGCCTGTTCACCCCGCTATCATCCAGAAGGCGAGGTCAGTACAGGTGCATCAAAGCTGGGACCAAGAGACTGAAAAACAGCTTCTATCTCAAGGCCATCAGACTGTCAACCTTTTTAGGACACACGTTTTGCTAGCGGAACCCCTCGACAACATTCCGCTGAAAAGGCAGCGCGGGAAATTCATGTGTATGTGACCAATAAAATTTGATTTGATTTATAAGCCCACTAACTTACCTATTTGTTATCATTAAATGTCCTGAATAATAGAATGGAAAATATGTTGGGTGTCATAAAATAGACTAGGTAGGCAATTGTGCACAGTAGCCTACATTGTTGTCCAACACATAGAAACATATGAAAACATTATCTCATTACCTTGATTATTTCTCTGTTAAATCATCTAGACCCAGCTGTAAATCAAGCAGACAATAGCAGATAATCAACATAAATGTAGGGGTGTTGGATTAGATCCAACACGGATCACAACTGTCTTCACTTGCGCAATGAACGAGACATCAACATATTCTGGACATTCTTCCCGAATACCGTTTTCCCACCCTGGCTGTTTTTGCATGACATGCTACAGTGTATCACAACATTTGTTTGTCACTTGACTGTCATTCAGAAAAAAAATCCTGGATCAGTTGATGGTCAACAATATCACTAGGCCTAACTAAACAGCTGGATACCAAATGCCCTCCCAACAAGTATACTGTAGGTTCATTAGCCTACGCATGATGCATAGCCTATTGAAGAACCACGCATGTTAGGTGAATATTTCTGTAAGAAGCATTCGATTTTGCAATCGCGTACATCGTTTTGGATTTGTGTGCAAATGAAAACAGTTTTAAGTGGTGCTGCCGTTAATAGTGCACCATCTCATATACTGAGCAATACTTTTGTCCTGCTGATGGCTCATAGGGGTTGATGGGTTTTGTATTCAGATAATTGATTAGACTAGATCAGATCACACCTAGCCTACTGGTCAATCAGCTCATAGTTGTCTGGACACTTTCCTATGTGCAGCGCATGTCAATCATATTTCCTTATTTTTTTTAGAACACAACTGGAAGCCTATTGATACAGACTTTACATAGGCTATTGGTGCTGATCACTAAAATTCCTCAAATCTATGGAATTATTTAGTGTGCTGCCGACAAACAGCTGGGCAGAATATCTAATAATTTGCCTATCCTAAAAACTCATCACAATAATGCTGAAAATGTATGAATTTGTACAGCCCTTGCTAAAGCCAATTATGACGTTTTGAGTAGGCTAGGTTTATTCAAGGAAATATAATGGGCCTAGTTTTATTATATTGATAAATAGATTTTATAGAGCAAATTGAAAGAAAATGTATTATTACAAGATTGAAATAACTTTGTTGTGTATTAATGAATGTATTGGTAGGCTTATGAATTAGATTTAAGTTATTCGCCCCAACCCTGTTTTATTTATTTATTCTTTCTTTTCTTTTATTTCACCTTTATTTAACCAGGTAGGCCAGTTGAGAATTGTTCTCATTTACAACTGCGACCTGACCAAGATAAAGCAAAGCAGTGCGACAAAAAACAACAACACAGAGTTACACATGGGATAAACAAAAGTACAGTCAATAACAATAGAAAAATCTATATACAGTGTGTGCAAATGGAGTAAGGAGGTAAGGCAATAAATAGGCCATAGTAGCGAAGTAATTACAATTTAGCAAATTAACACTGGAGTGATAGATGTGAAGATCATGATGTGCAAGTAGAAATACTGATGTGCAAAATATATATTTTTTTAAATAAAACAATATGGGGATCAGGTAGGTAGTTGGATTGGCTATTTACCAATGGTCTGTGTACAGCTGAAGCGATCGGTGAGCTGCTCAGATAGCTGATGCTTAAAGTTAGTGAGGGAGATATAAGTCTCCAACTTCAGCGATTTTTGCAATTCGTTCCAGTCATTGGCAGCAGAGAACTGGAAGGAAAGGCGGCCAAAGAAGGTGTTGGCTTTGGGGATGACCAGTGAGATATACCTGCTGGAGCGCGTGCTACGGGTGGGTGTTGTTATGGTGACCAGTGAGCTAAGATAAGGCGAAGCTTTATCTAAAAGGAAGGCAACGAATGCAGAGCATTTTATTCAAGATTCTGCCCAATGAACAAATGTATTTTAATGTCATAAGTGAACCAATATATAAGAGCCTTCAGACAGGTTAAAACAAGTTTTCCCACAGAAGAAATATGACAGCCTTCACGAGTTCCCCATGGAGCCACCAGCCAATCGCACACACACGGATGAGAGTCGCCAACAAAGGAGTTCACTTCTGCTGCAGCCTTTGCTGTAAAATATAACTCGTTGCGGCGGTGCTTTGGGGGATTGTGTAGTACAAGGTGTGTACAGTAGGTATGGGGAAGGGTCTCTCTCTCTCTCTCTCCTTTGGGGGATTGGAAACCAATTGCAATTCTTCCTCTCTCCCCTGATCAAGTTGAGCTAGAGACTCAGGCCTGTCGCACTCCTTTATCCTGGCTCTAATGTTGATTTCACATGGGAGATGTCTTGCATTTCCACTATTATACACCATCCCCATCCAAACAGAGACTCTGTAGAGGAATTTTAATCTGTGTAACTGCTTAGTTATTCATCGTCCCCCAAGGGTAATTGTGTGGCGCCACATGGTAGAAAGTGGATCACAGAAAACATTTTTTATTTATTTTTAAACATCCTATACAGTAGAATTGCTTTTAGTCTATTCTGTACAGTATGAGTAGGAGTGAGTAGAGTCAATTGAATAAATAAAATGTATGCCTGAGATTCTAAAGCTTTTCATTTTTACTAGTTCGTCGAGGTAGTACGTTGAATAGTCCTGCATTCCCCCAATGTTATCTCCCATCCCCGAAGATAGCGAGTCAGCCCTATATACTGGGACAAGTTGTCAGAGTTATCTCCTGTCTACGTTTTGATCTCTACATTTTGCTTATTTTCTCCCCATGATAAAACCATAACCTTCAGGCTATGCCATATCAGAAGCGGCATCCTTAGCATTCACTGGGAATCTACAGTATTGTCAAGGCTGTTTAAAACTAAATTGGATGAGTATTTTTAATTCTAAAATATATTCATGTCCATTTTTCACATATTATTTTATTTGTATTATTATTATGTTAATAGCAAATACTGTGTCATCAAAAAGTGAATCCCATCATCAGATAGAAAGAGACAGACAGAGGGAGAGAGAAGGAGAGAAAGGGGGTAGACAGAAGATCTGAAATAGATTTCCCTTGTCTTGAAAACATGTAGATTTGTCAATGATCTGCACATCTTGTTTTCTCAGGGCCCCTGCAGTGAGCTTAAAGAGAGAGAATGGCCTGCAAGGCAAGAAATAATGACAAGTAACATCACTCTGATCTGTGAATGCTAGTATTGATATTTACTTCAGATCAATTGGGGAAAAGTGTATATCTAAGGAAGTCTGCAAAGAGCAAGTGTTTGGCATTGAGACAAAGTGCAGCATTAGGTAGAAAAATAATAATAACTGCCTTCATGTTTTTTTATTTAGAATAACCGCAATCATATCTACTACCACCCTGAATGTAGAGTGCAGTAATAACCAAAAGCCTTGACTAGAATGACATATAAGGTTGGCTGGATATAAATGCTAATAATAATAAAAAAAATGTTTACAATTATTTTGAATACGAATAGCCAGAGGCACACTCCAACACTCAGACATCATTTACAAACGAAGCATTTGTGTTTAGTGAGTCCGCCAGATCAGAGGCAGTAGGGATGACCAGGGATGTTTTCTTGATAAGTGTGTGAATTGGACCATTTT
Organism: Salvelinus alpinus; assembly: GCF_045679555.1. Classification (NCBI taxonomy): domain Eukaryota; kingdom Metazoa; phylum Chordata; class Actinopteri; order Salmoniformes; family Salmonidae; genus Salvelinus; species Salvelinus alpinus. The sequence goes on from NC_092086.1 coordinate 83,601,125, forward strand.
CCTGTCCTGCTAAGTATTCAAAATGTAACGAGTACTTTTGGGTTTTAGGGAAAATGTAAAAAGTACAATATTTTCTTCAGGAATGTAGTGAGGTAAAAGTAAAAGATGTCAAAAATATAAATAGTAAAGTATTGTACAGATACCCCCCAAATCTACTTAAGTAGTACTTTAAAGTATTTTTACTTAAGTACTTTACACCACTGGTGCCGACAGAGGAGAAATCAGCAGACACTCAGGGCACAGAGGACCAGAGCTAACCACGCGTAGTCCAGAGGGACACTAGCTCTAAGTGTATAGAAATGTCCTGATACTTTCCCAACCAGCGGCTACTACAGGGGCACCACTGTAGTACAATCCTCAGGGATAGACCACTAGTGTCTTTGATCTCCATTTCAAAGAGACACTGACTTCCCTCTCTTTTCACTCCTCCTCTCCCCTGCCTTTTTATATACTATAATCTATCTACTGGTACAAACCACAACTTGATCAATAGAATGAAATTCCACTCTAAACAACCAAATTGTGTTATGCACATTTAGGTATTTTCAAAGAGAAACCAAGAACGATGTGAAACCTCTAATAAGGGTCCATGACACAGCGAAGGAAGGAGACTAAAAGCATGCAGCATCTTTATATGTATATCACTCTTTATTTATAGCGCAGAGGCAGGGGAGAGAAAGAGGTGGTGTAAGGTGATGCTGTCCTAATATGGACGCAGTAACAGATAGTTGGTTGTGTACTGTATGTAGGCTTACAATACACCCCCCCCCCCCCTCCCCATCCCTCTAAACTGGAGTCAGGGGTAGTGGTAACATACGTATCTTTACTATGATATGTTACATTTCGTATGGTACAGTATGTATTCATTTGTGGATGTCCATCACTCATTTCGTATGATATGTCAGGAATTACAATTTGTATGATATGTTAAGAATTCCAATTTGTTGTGGCTAACGTTAGCTAGGCGTTAGAGTTAGGAGTTAAGGTTATGGGTTAAGGTAAGGGTTCGGAGTTAAGGTTATGGGTTAAGGTAAGGGTTCGGAGTTAAGGTTAAGGTTAGGAGTTAGGGACAGGGATAGGGGTTAAGTTTGGGCGAAGGGTTAGCTAACATGCTAAGTAGTTTCAAAGTAGTTAAAAAGGTAAAGTTGTACGTGATGTGATTCAAACACGCAACCTTTGGGTTGCTAGACGTTTGCGTTATACATCCATCCTCCCTGACTAGCCTCCCTCCTTTGTAACTATGCTACTATTTGAGGCCAGGCTGATTACTCACAACTCCTTTTGTTTTTGCCTTCACTAACCTTCTGTCTTATGTAACCATACCAAATGTAACATATCATACTAATTTGAGTGTCAGATTTACGTTTACTATGTTACATCTAGTGTTTGAGCCCATCCATCCTCTCCGACCAGCCTCCCTCCTTTTGTTTTTAGTTTAAATAACCTTCTGTTTTATGTTTACTATGTTATGTCTAGTCTTTGAGGCCAGGCTGATCCCTCACACCTCCATTGTTTTTGGCTTAAGTAACCTTCTGTCTTATGTAACCATACCAAACGTAACATACCATATTAATTTAAGTGCCACAAATGTACTTTTACATCTAATCTTTGAAGCCAGGCTGATCCACCACACTTCCAAACAAAATCCAATTCCAGCACATTCTCCATTCTGCTCTACATTTTGTAAATGAATTACATTTGAATGGTGGAAAAACAAGCTGGCATGTTTCTCCATGCTCTCTGTCTCTGACCTTTCCGTGCTGTTTCTGTGTAGTGAGACTTAATTGTCCAGAGTGAGAGCCAGCCAGCCAGTAGGCCACACATCATCAACAGACTGGGAATTAAACAGGCAGTGAATCCAGCAATCTGGAGGCTGCCTGGGAGAGAATGGGCTGTTTAGATTCAAAGTGGGCCAATTCATATAAGACAGAGGCCTCTCTGCATGGAAAAACAACTATCCAGTTGGCACAGGGATGGAAAGGGAAGAAGCTTTTAGCTTAACTCATTTAAACCCTAAGGGGAGTCAGACAATCAAAGCTCATCAATGTTATTTTTCCTCATTGTGTGTGCAGCTGCTGCAATATATGTCTATCACCACCGGCTGTACATCGATACATTGTGATTGCAACATTCAGACAGTAAAGTCACATGAGGAATTTCTTTATGAAAATGTAAAATAATTTATTATGTGTACAAATAAACAAAATTAAGAGACAAAACAATATTGTTTGTTCAATTTACCGTGGTGGCTGATGAACCTCAAATATTGAAGAAAAATAATTGACAGAAATTATTTAGCAGAAAAATTTGTTGAATGGATGAATGGGTTGCATTTATTCAACAATTCATTTCCTAGGTCTCATGAACCACCTATGTGTACAACCTAAGATCTTATTGTGGAAACAAATGTTGCCAGGTCTGTCATGCTGTAGTTGATTTTGATTATGAGGACCAGAGTACCAAATAATCATATGTCTGTGTATTTGTCAGGTAAACCAACATGATGACAGACGTGGCCTTCCAGCTTGTTGTATATGTAATTACAGATATGTGTTCCGATTCAAGAAACTAGGTGTCACGCCCTGACCATATAGAGAGCTTTTTATTCTCTATGTTGGTTAGGTCGGGGTGTGACTAGGGTGGGTCATCTAGGTAATTATATTTCTATGTTGGCCTGGTATGGTTCCCAATCAGAGGCAGCTGTTTATCGTTGTCTCTGATTGGGGATCATATTTAGGCAGCCATTTCCCCTTTGTGCTTTGTGGGATCTTGTTTTTGTGTAGTGCCTGTGAGCACTGCATTTTCTTCACGTTTCGTTTGTTCGTTTATTGTTTTGCTTTGAGTTTCACTAGTAATAAAATATGTGGAATCCAGATCACGCTGCGCTTTGGTCCAGTTATGACGATCGTGACACTAGACGTGTGTCGCAAGTCACAACTTCACAGGAGAGCCTTTTGAACTGATTTTCTCGAACATGTGAACTTTCATGTGGCTTAATATCAAATCTGTAAATACTGTACGAATAAAATTGTTAAATTACGAGCATAGCTGGTTTAGCCACAGAAAAAGTTAGCAACCTTCCCGCTAGCCATGACTGGCTGAGATAAGTGGGCTGGACATGCCGAGAGATGAGTTTGGATTGGTCGGTGTTGCATCTTGTGTCTATAAAATGAGCTGCTCGTAATGCGTAAATAATTTCTACAGCATTTTTTTTTTGAAAGATATTAGGTTAGCCATGGAGAACTGCAAATACAGTATGTTGCTGCCCTGAATTTATCGGGCGCTATCGACAAAGGTCAGTGGGAAAAAGTTGTGATGGACTACTTTCTGGACTACTTTCTAGACAAAGATCGTGCCATGCAATGCTGACTCTCTCATTTCATAACACGTTTTGAAATCAGAGGAACACAACGGGCCAAACAAGCTATGCAAACTAAACGGATACCACACAGGATGTCTTATAAAAGGGGTTGCATCTAGCTACAGATTCAGATATTTGTAATTTTGTCCGAAAGTTGATTTCATTGCAAGCTAAAGCTTGCTGTTAGCCAGCCAGTTGGAGTTCGATGGCTGCTAACTAACAATGAGCCTAACGCTATTTAGTTAACTTTAGCTTGTTATGACAATTGGTTTGTATTGCTAGTAACGTTACTCTATGGATTGGGATTATAATTCATTTTTTAGCTATCTAGCTAACGTTAACAAGACATGTCTAAACAAAAGATCCCAAGTTAAAGCTTGCTTTTGGCTAGCTGAGGTTAGGTGGCTGGCTTGTTAGCTAAAATTAACTTATGTGTATGAAGTGTGTGTAATGTTAATGATGTTTTCTCAGAATGCCATTTTGCATTGCTAGTTATAGCCCTGTGTTAGCTAGCTAATATTGAACATATTGGTTAACTTTAGCTAACTATGACAACCGGTTTGTATTGCTAGTTAAAGCTTGCTGTTAGCTAGTCAGCTGACGTTAGATGGCTGGCTAGCTACAGTAGCTAACATTACCTGAATGAACTGTGTGTAGTGATGGTCTCAGAATGCCATTTTGCATCTATTGTATAATAATGCTAAAATACTTGTATCTGGAATTTGTCTTTCAGCATTAATCAGTAGAACACGCCTGACTCTAATCCACCAGTCATACAGTCATCAACAAGAGAGCTGGCCCAAGCAAGCAATGGCAGCAGCACAGTCATTATCTATATGCACTATTTCTTCACCAAATACGGAGTTGGGAAAACTCGTGTGGACCTGAATTGTGATAACTGCAGTGGCCAAAACAAGAACAAGTTTGTGCTCTGGTATTGTGCCTGGTGGATCATGCACAAGCTCCACCACAATCTGGACCTTCACTTCCTGATCACAGGCCACACCAAGTTTGCCCCTGACTTGTGCTTTGGCCTCATCAAGCAGCGCTTCAGAAAGACCAGAGTAAACACTTTGTCTGAGATTGCTGGTGTTGTGAAGTACAGGGGTTAACATCCCACAGCTGGTTGGACTGGAGGATGGTACGGTGCTGGTGGAAAGCTATGGCTGGCAACAACACCTGACTCCGTACTTCAGGCCGCTGCCACAGATCATGCAGTACCAGCTCTTCAGGTAAAAAATGATTGTATTTTTATGAGGTTATTCTTATCAATTTTTTTTTTGTTATTCTCTGTTTTACAGCTTCAATGCTCCGGAGCCTGGTGTTGTCGCCAAGGAGCGTTCGGACTGTCGGGACCAGGTTTCAGCTGCTGCGCAACGCTGACATCCTTCCTCCCATAGATGGTCTGCCTGTACAAGCACCACCTGGACTGGACACAGCTAGACAAACTATCTTTTTAACAAGATCAGGGAGTTTTGCGACGAAGAGGCTATGGACATCACGTGCCCTGCACCAAAGTCAAGGGCAGGACAGAAACAGACTCTCCGAATATAGCTTCACTTGTTCATGCGTGGTTTGGACGGACCAGTCATCAGCACTATCTGCAGTGCCTCTATTCACATGTTGCTGCTATTTTTTTTTATCCTGCTGCCCAGCCACTTTACCCCTGATTGTATGCATATAACTACCTCGTCTATCACTATCGTTATTGTTCTTGTACATCCTGTATATTTTATTTATATTGACACTATCTATTTCTGATATTGCTACTATGTGAGTAACCATTTGGCTGTACCGTTTACACCTTCTGTAGAGACCATCCACTTAACAACTTAGCAGAATATTGATATGTTTGGTCGTAACATGATTTTGTGACATACCACAACAATATCATGTGACCGTATCAAGTCTCCACCACTTAAATATATAGCACATGCATCTGTTTATGTACTGTACATGTGCATCTCACTCAGGTTTCAACTCAGGTTGCATGGCCTTAAATTAACTTATGTATGGAATACTATGTGATAAGTGCATGTGTAGCAGTATTTAAAGTATGCTAATGTACTGGTGTGAAGGCATTTGGGCAGTGGTGTAAAGTACTTAAGTAAAAATACTTTAAAGTACTTCTTAAGTCGTTTTTTGTGGTATCTGTACATTACTATTTATATTTGTCAACTTTCACTTCACTACATTCGTAAAGAAAATAATATACTTTTTACTCCATACATTTTCCTTGACAACAAAAGTACTTGTTACATTTTGACAGGAAAATTGTCCAATTCCAACACTTATCAAGAGAACATCCCTGGTCATCCATACTGCCTCTGACCTGGCAGACTCACTTAACACAAATGCTTTGTTTGAAAATTATGTCTGTGTTGGTGTGCCCCTGGCTATCCATCAATAAAAGATAATACAATTGTGCCGTCTTGTTTGCTTAAGGACGTTGAAATGGTTTACTTTTGATACCTACAGTTGAAGTCAGAATTTTACATACACTTAGGTTGGAGTCATTAGAACTCGTTTATCAACCACTAAACACATTTCTTGTTAACAAACTATAGTTCTGGCAAGTCAGATAGGACATCTACTTTGCATGACAAAGTCATTTTTCCAACAATTGTTTACAGACAGATTCTTTCACTGTATCACAATTCCAGTGGTTCAGAAGTTTACATACACTAAGTTGACTGTGCCTTCAAACAGCTTGGAAAATTCCAGAAAATGATGTCATGGCTTTAGAAGCTTCTGATAGGCTAATTGACATAATTTGAGTCAATTGGAGGTGTACCTGTGGATGTATTTCAAGGCCTACCTTCAAACTCAGTGCCTCTTTGCTTGACATCATGGGAAAATCAAAAGAAATCAGCCAAGACCTCAGAAAAAAAATTGTAGACCTCCACAAGTCTGGTTCAACCCTGGGAGCAATTTCCAAACGCCTGAAGGCACCACATTCATCTGTACAAACAATAGTATGCAAGTATAAACACCATGGGACCACGCGGCCATCATACCGCTCAGGAGATGCGTTCTGTCTCCTAGAGATTAATGTAGTTTGGTGCGAAAAGTGCAAATAAATCCCAGAACAACAGCAAAGGACCTTGTGAAGATGGTGGAGGAAACAGGTACAAAAGTATCTATATCCACAGTAAAACGAGTCCTATATCGACATAACCTGAAAGGCCGCTCAGCAAGGAAGAAGCCACTGCTCCAAAACCACCATAAAAAAGCCAGACTACGGTTTGCAACTGCACATGGGGACAAAGATTGTACTTTTTGGAGAAATGTCCTCTGGTCTGATGAAACAAAAATAGAACTGTTTGGCCATAATGACCATCGTTATGTTTCTAGGAAAAAGGGGGATGCTTGCAAGCCGAAGAACACCATCCCAACCGTGAAGCACGGGGTGGCAGCATCATGTTGTGGGGGTGCTTTTCTGCAGGAGGGACTGGTTCACTTCACAGAATAGATGGCATCTTGAAGAAGAAAAATTATGTGGATATATATTGAAGCAACATCTCCAGACATCAGTCAGGAAGTTAAAGCTTGGTTGCAAATGGGTCTTACAAATGGACAATGACCCCAAGCATACTTCCAAAGTCCTGGCAAAATGGCTTAAGGACAATGAAGTCAAGGTATTGGAGTGGCCATCACAAAGCCCTGACCTCAATCCTATAGAACATTTGTGGGCAGAACTGGAAAAGCATGTGCAAGCAATGAGGCCTACAAACCTGACTGAGTTACATCAGCTCTGTCAGGAGGAATGGGCCAAAATTCACCCAACTTATTGTGGGAAGCAAGTGGAAGGCTACCCGAAACGTTTGACCCAAGTTAAACAATTGAAAATCAATGCTACCAAATATTAATTGAGTGTATGTAAACTTCTGACCCACTGGGAATGTAATGAAATAAATACATTCTGAAATAAATCATTCTCTCTGCTATTATTCTGACATTTCACATTCTTAAAATAAAGTGGTGTTCCTAACTGACCTAAGACAGGGTATTTTTACTAGGATTAAATGTCAGAAATTGTGAAGAACTGAGTTTAAATGTATTTGGCTAAGGTGTAAGGTGCCCCTGGCTATTTGTTAATTATTCCATTTTTTGAAATACAATAATGCCGTCTGGTTTAATATGGAATTTGAAATTATTTATACTTTTACTCAAGTATGACAATTTAGTACTTTCTCCACCAGTGGATGTGGCTGGGGGTTATAGCATTTCTTTCACATCAATTTAGACAAGTGTATCTGGGTAAGCGTCATCTTATATTTATAAAATATTTTTATCTGGACATTTTCTGTTTACCTGGATTTTTTCCCCATTGTAGGCTACTACCACTTTTAGTCTTTAGCACATGACCTCATGTGAATCCTTATAGAGATGGGTGGGGCTGGCTTATGAGGGTGTGAACAATGATGAGTGGGTGTAGACAAAGGAGAGCTCTAATAGGTACCAAAACATTCAAAGGCCCTTTTCTAAAAAGTGAGTTTACAAGTGTATCAACTTTCTAAGTAGAATTAATTTCCCATTGTTCCTCAAGAATGTTGTGTTGATATATAATTTTGTAGCTCCGAGTCTCTACTTTTATCCAATGTAAAAAAAACTGAAATTCTAAATTTGCTACGTAAGACCGAATCCAGGTGGTGAGTCACATATATTACAAACAAAACTATACAGTGTAATGCATAGACATTTCTGCTGATGCCAGTGAAAGCAACACAAGATGAGTTATATAATTCTGACTTGCTGCTTAGAGACAAACTGCAGTGCTGTACCATGATGAGAGAAAATGTATCAGAGAGAATGTGAGATAGATAGAGATAGTACAGAGCAGAGAGAACGACTGTGGAGAGTGGACCGAGACGAGGGATAAAAAAATAATTTGCCACACTGACATATTAAACAGCCTCTCTCGGAGGTTAATAGAACATTTTAAACATTTCAGTCTGGCAGAAATCTAGCACTGCCTCCGTGGTCCGTCACCACCTGCCATAAACAAACAGAAAAACAAGCTCCACAGCCCCTTTATATGACAGACCCGCTTAGCTCAGTCCAGGCCTGAGAGCACCAGCAGCACCAATGAAAACACAGAGATGGGCGATGACTCGGTAATGGCTGGTGTCAAGTACTGGGGATTAAAGGAAAAGTTCACTTCTGAACAATGAGAACTACCTCTGACTCTCAGGTCAATGGTGATACTGGTGAATCGTGAATATGCCAGGCTTTCTGTCCATGTCCTCTATCCTTCATCAGAGAGTGCTGTGCTAATCAAACGGGTGTTGAGGTGGTGGCACAAAAACATGGGAATGGCTAAATGGACTGGGGATGAGAATGATACAGCATGTATCTGGCCAGACAAGAAAGGCTTGTCTCTTGGCCTTGTGGAGCGTTAACCGGGGCTGTTGCTGCTCCATCCTGCATGGGCCCTAGATTAGTGTCCCCAGAGTGGTGATCCACTCCCCAGAAAGAGGGCTATGGCTGGGAGGTGTGGTTGGAGCAGCTGCTCCAGGGAGGCCCCTATCCACCCTATTAGAGAGCAGACTCTCCCAGTCAGGGCAAGCAGAGCAGGGTGGCCTGGCATGGAGCCCAGAGCAGCCAGGCTTGTGTTTGAATAGGACGACTACCTCTGACTCTCAGGTCAAAATGCTGGGTAACCTTTCTGCCCACAGTTAAAAAATGCAGCAGCAGCAAGTAGAGGTGGTTGGTGAGAAGACAAGGTTCCTGTAACCATGCGTGGCTCGTCTGTCTCTGACATGCACCAATGCTTTAAGGTTAGACTCCGGGCACACAGTCTGAATCGGTTTGCCCCACTTATCTCTCTTCCTGCTCTTAATGAGGAAGGTTTAACAGTATGCCAGTGAGTTTTACAGGCAGACCCGGAATAAGGACAGTGTTGCTAATTACCATTACTGCTGACACATGATGTTAGCGGAGTTTGCCTTATGAGTCCACTCCAGAACAGTACAATGTGATGAATTTAACCGGGGCAACCCAGATAGGACTACTGCCAATAGATCTGTCTCTGTTTCCCCATTAACTTTGTCATTTTGTGCTGCATTGGCAAGGAGTGCACAGTACACCTTAATCTATCTTAGTCTAGACCAGAGTTTCACTTGCATTAGAACATCCCCATTAAACACAACGAGGAGTTCTAAATGCTGGCAGACAAGCACTAGGTCTCAGAGGTAGAGTGGGAGTCTGAGGAGACATGGCCTAATGTTTGAATCTGTTTGGTCTGGCATCAAGCCTGCTCTGTCACTGGACTCTGACTCCAGCTAGCTACTTCCTTTGCTGTCCTTATAAGACACAGAATTGCAATATCTAAACACTCGTAAAAAGACAGCCTGAAGGGGAGCAGAGACCTCACCAACTCTGTCATTTAAACACAACCAGTTCCAGTCTCTCAACTGACACTTATTGTTTCCTCCCCAAGAGTTAATTGTGAATCTGCACTGCAGGCCTGTGTATGTGAGTGTGTGACCATTCTCCCATGTCTGTGTGTGTGTGTTCCTTCAACACCCACCTCCTCTCCACATTCATTTTCACAGTAACTCAAGACTTTGAATATTTAATCCAAACCCATCCTTGACATGTCATCCAGTACTGTGGGGCTTCGGAGCAATTAAATGCAACATAAATCTGACAAGCAGACACCTGCTCTTCTGCATCCATGGATCTCCAGGCCTGTCCTCAATCACTCTCCATACAATCTATGTCCTTGAGGCCGTCTAAGGAACATGAGACAGCAACATTTTACTAGGGGTTATCCGGGAGACAGTGGACTGTGGACTGTTTCATAGGCTGTAGAACTAATGTAGCTTCGGCAAAAATGTAGATAGATATTTGATCTTACATGTTTGAAGCTTTTAAAGGGGCTGTAGTTTCTTCCCTACAAGGATGATGGTAAAATCTAAGTTTTATGCAGGCATTTAGCTGGATCACTTTCACCATGATATCACATCCCACTTGGATCTATTTGGATAAAGGTTAGGACCCTTAATATAGCCACTCAGCGTCTAGAACATATGCAGTCGGACACACCAGACATCCAAATTGCTTTGAGTATTTGTATTTATTTTACCTTTATTTAACTAGGCAAGTCAGTTAAGAACAAATTCTTATTTTCAATGATGGCCTAGGAACAGTGTGTTAACTGCCTTGATATGAGTATCTGACTCATCGCTGAGGATTATCGAGCAAAAAGCAGCCTCAAACGACTTGGATCAACGGGTTCGAGCTCCAGACTAACACTCCAGATATTCAGAGAAACACAGTGGAAATGTATGTCAAACTCTACAGTCTAGTGCTAAGTACTGTATGACATGGCATTGAGGTGAATGGTACACATGCGTAATCTAATGTAGTGTATGGCCCTGGTGTCACCACTCTCCTTTGCTGACATCACCCCTATCCTGTGCTGATGTCACCTCTCTACTGTGCAGGAAGTGACAGTGTCATTGGTTCCAGACGGGCACCTTGAGGCGGTTGCACTTGAATACTAAACATGCCCTCAACTGAACTCTCTCAGGTAGAGAAGAAAATAACAGTGGGGTACTCGGAAACTAACAACATGCAGGGATGGAAGGAAGGGAGAAAGAGAAGGCGAGAGGAGGGGAGGAGAGAGGAGGGGAGGAAAGAGACCGATAGCATGGAGTTAGCTACGTGGACTAACACCGTAGCAGATCGACCACTGTGAGGGAAAATTAAGGCGGCAGGCTAAAACGCCACAGCTTGTAATTACTGGCCTGTCATTATAGCCCCCCATGGAGAAAACCCCTATTATTCCAGCAAACTTCTAAGCAAATACAATAATCAATTCCCCTAGAGCACAGTCATAAAAGCAAATCCCAAGTAAAACGCAGGTAAGGAGGAGGACTTACAATGGTGAAGTTCATGACCTTTAGTATCCAGATGGTTAAAGCAAGGTTGACCAGGATCAGGATCATTAACAGGAGCACAAAGAAGTAAAGGCAACGTTTCCGCCAGCCATAAATCCCCACTTTGTACACATGTGGTTTCTCTGAGCTCTGGACATTGTTCCTATGAGTGCACTGTTCTTGGGTCATCTGCAAGAGAAGAAGAAGAGGATAAGTGACTTCCTGAAAGTAAAGAAGATGTATTCTGAAACTATCACACTCCCAAAAGCATACATTCTGGCCCTACTGTTGAAGCCATAGTCAGCCATTGAGTTTGAGCACAATAAAATACAGTTTAGTTAGTTTGATTCCTAACTCATTGTCCCATAAGCTTTCTATATCTCCATTACTCTCTCTCTGCACCATTGATGTGCTGATAGCGTCCATTAATAGTGATGATTCTAATTGTCTGCCTGTAAAGTGGGAGAAGACATTGTTCACTTCAAGCACCATAATTATAGCCTTATAACTCTGTACAAAATACAATTTATTGTCTACAGTGCTAGGAGAGGCTGGCTTCGCCGCCAAAGCCAATCACATTTGACAACCACACACATTCACCGCTAACTGAAACAAATGACACGAGACAGCCCCTGTGAAAACTCTAAAACCAGTCAGCAAAACATTTGATTTTACTGTTGCATTTCAAACAGGACCAAATACTCAATTACATTCGATTAACTTTTGTTTATCACTTAATGCACATCTCCAGATTGGCATCAATCTTACATTTTCCAAAGTAAACTTTGAGTTTAGAGCAGAACTGTACATACACAGACTAAGAGCTTGATTAATTGAATATGGGGTGTTAGTACTGGCTCGAACCAAGGCTTGCAGACACTGTAGATCTCTAGAACTAGGGCTGGGGACCCCCAGTGCACTACACAAGAGCAACACACAATCTACAATAGGAGGTAGAGGGTTCCTTTCAGTGACTCTCACCAGGTGGGCTGGTGATATAACAAAAATGAATGTGGATACAGTTGTAAGCATCCCCAGGTGGTGTGTACACAATATACAGTACAGAAACAAACAGACAGCGAGAGACAGGATCTACACACAGCAGTACTGTATTTCTGTAAAACATCACTGTTGGAGTATTAACCATAACCCTGTTGGAGGCCATCGGTAAATCAGAACTTTGTGTGACCCCCTGGAGTGTCATCTTACTGTACATCAGCCACATAAACCTCATGTCGTATTACACACTGAGTTAGCACAGAGTCAACTCATACACAGAGTCAACAGCGTCATCTCTCACCACACATTCCAGATGGGGAAGAACACCCACATACAGTATGATTGGAAAAATGTAGTCAGCTTACAGTTTAAATCATGGTATTTTACACCCATAAAGGGACTGGTGCACAGAAGGAAAAACTGATGCTCCAGGAAAAATACATGGACATTTGGAGGCCCACCAGAGCACTGCCCTATGAGAGCTTCCTCTGACTATTTAGCTACTGTCCAACGGGGGAACTCTGTTCTGTTATTAGGAGCCTAAAGAAAGCACAGTGGCACAAAACAAAGTCTGTTTCCGATTAGAGGTAATCCAAGCATTGCTGAATGTTGTTGGTTCTTCTCTCTTGCCAAATCACTGGGCATCTCTCCATTACGCTGTTTTATAAACAACATGTGGATCGGGTAACTGAATCTGTCAACTTCTTCCCCAGTTTTCCATTCTGTCCAAATTTAAGGGGGAGTGTATTGTATATGCACAATTATGGGAAGAAAATATTGTGCCATATGCCCCTTTTAACTAATTAACATTCACAAGCAGTCCTAATGTTCATTTTCACCTCACAACATTTCTAACATCTATCTTCGCCATATTCTTTCCTTTGCCTTATTGTCTTATTCCACGGAAACACTGTTCCACTTTACATAAAGTAGCTAAGTATGGCTAATTTATACCGATTTTTAAGGTCATAGAATCACAGTCAACAACTTGAGTGTTGAGTCTGCTCCAAATCTAACAAAGTGTTCTCTCATAAGTAACTGAGCTCCAGCTACACAATCAACAGAATTAATTAACTAATGCTGGTCTGAAGGCGTGAATGAAGCCCATCATTAACCATTGCTGTCTGCAGGGCACAATGAATACTTTAAGAGCTCAACATGCTCTGTGTTCTTCGTCTCTTACACATACATTAGGAGAGACAGCTTTTCAAAATGGCCACTCCTTGCTTATCAAACAGCTTACAAACCTGATTAAGGAAACTTGGCAAGGTGTGTAAGTGTGTCCCTCCCTGGCTTTTTTTTGGCTTAGAATGCCCTCCAACATAATTAGATAAGATACCTCTGAACATCATTGTCTAATGGTGTTCTGATGATCTCAGGGCCCATGTACTGAAGTTAATCGTTCTGAAGATCAAACCTAAAAAATGATGTATTCATGTTCAAGAACAGAGGGTGACATACCAGTGGATTCAAAGACTCAAGTTCAACTTGATTTAAGAAGGAAGAACAACCTGGTCTCAGAGAATTTCGTATCATTCTGTACGACATCTATGATGTTACATTTGGTATGGTTAGATAAGACAAATGTCTTAAGGCAAAAAAAGAAAGGAGGGTGGTAGGGCAGGCGGCTGGGCCTAATAACGCGAACATCTAGCAACCCAAAGGTTAAAAGTCTGAATCTCATCACGGACAACTTTAGCATTTTAGCTAATTAGCAACTTTTCAACTACTTACTACTTTTTAGCTACTTTGCTCTGACTTAACATGTTAACTAACACTTCCCCTAACCCTTTTAGCTAACCCTTCACCTAAACCTAACACATTTAGCTAACCCTTCCCCTAGCCCTTTAAGCTAACTCCTAAACTTAACCCTATCCTTAACCCCTAGCCTAGCTAACGTTAGCGAGCTACCTCACATTATCCACCTAACTAGAATTCGTAACTTATCATATGTTTAACAAAATCGTAACATATTGTACTTTTGGCAAATTTGTAACATAATGTATGTTTTGCAAATTTGTGACATATAATACGAATTGTAATTCGTAACATATCATACTAAATGGGCATCTCGGATTTACTTACAGAATCATACAACATGCTCTGAGACCAGTTTGGGAAGAAACATCAGTACTGTTGCAGTACAGGCCAAATGTACTTCTCTTCATGTATTGATTTTTAGGTCACCAAAGTTAAAAAGCCCTACAATTGCCATAATATTATTTGATTTACTGTAGGTCTCGCTGCATATCTGAGCGACCACAAGCAGAGCAGAGTAGATCTCAGCCAAACTACTTCAATCTGCTTTAAATTGACACTACTTAAAAAAATGTTTGGGGGGAATTACATTGGCTAGGGGTTGAGAGGAGCAGCGCCCCACTGTGATTAAGACATGGGCAAAGAGAGAGAGAGAGAGAGAGAAAAGGAGCAGAGAGAGAAAGATGGAGCAGAGAAACGCTCCCACAGATCAGCCTATAATGTGGTGACAGGTCAGAGGGAGTCAATCGCACAACACCCCTCGCCTCCTATCGCCTCCCTCCCTTGAGAAAAGACAGTGATGGCAAATTGCATTTCTCTGCGCTGGAATCTTTTCTCTCGCTTGCTCTCTATACTGTGAGAGGTTAAAACCTTAATCCTTAGATTGTCATAAGCGCTGTGGCAGTTTTTTTAATAACAGGTCACAGCGACTATGGTGTGAACAGTGTACAACAATTGCATCCAAGAAGAGTCTCTGGAGCAGGGCTATGATGTGGAAAGCTGTATTGAAATGAGTCTGTTGCTCATTAATATTGTGACATTCACACATGTTGCAGGAGTCGGTATACAGACATTTCAGCTTATAATCAAAATTGTACACAGTACACGCAATGCAAAAACAGTACATGAAATGAAAATGTTATGAAAAATATAGAAAAATGACCATCAGCTATCTATAAATAGCTATAGACACCCACTGTTGTTTCATGCCCATCTCTTACATTACATGGTTAGCATGGAGCCAGAGAATATGAAACACCAGGAGCTGAAAGCTTTCTTTAACCAGATGGCATACTAGTTCTCTCACCACTAAAATCACAAAATATTAATCAAAGAGCCAAGTATTGCTCCCTTTTCCCTGTGTGCATTTACATAGTGCTTACAGTAGAATTAGAAAAATCACAATCCCAATGCTTTTCAGGAGCACCCTGATAAAAACTTAAAATATTTCCCAAGTAACCCACATTAAAAAATAATACAGTTTACTATAGAATATTATAGTACTTACTATAGAATTTTGTAGTAAACTTAGTACACTGTAGAATACTATATTCCACACTGTAGTATCTCTTGATTATGTGTAGTACTTACTATACAATTTTGTATTATACTGGAGGATACTATACTACCCACTGTATCCCTTGATAATGTATTGCTTACTTTAGAACTGTTTAGTATACTGGAGAATACTACACCACACACTGTAGTATCCCTTGATCATGTGCAATATAGCATTTTATAGTATACTGTAGCCAGGTCATCCCAGATTGAATTTGAATTTGGACATCTATCCATGTCCTGAGGATGTCTGGAAATGCCTTCAAAACCGGCCACTAGGGGCAACAGTGAGCGCTATTACTCAATTATTAAATTCCAAGTTGTCATAGCAGTCAGACGTCCTATTGTCCTCGTCTTGTCGTGTCCCGTATATATATATACAGTGGGGAGAACAAGTATTTGATACACTGCCGATTTTGCAGGTTTTCCTACTTACAAAGCATGTAGAGGTCTGTAATTTTTATCATAGGTACACTTCAACTGTGAGAGACGGAATCTAAAACAAAAATCCAGAAAATCACATTGTATGAATTGTAAGTAATTAATTTGCATTTTATTGCATGACATAAGTATTTGATACATCAGGAGAGCACAACTTAATATTTGGTACAGAAACCTTTGTTTGCAATTACAGACATCATACGTTTCCTGTAGTTCTTGACCAGGTTTGCACACACTGCAGCAGGGATTTTGGCCCACTCCTCCATACAGACCTTCTCCAGATCCTTCAAGTTTCGGGGCTGTCGCTGGGCAATACGGACTTTCAGCTCCCTCCAAAGATTTTCTATTGGGTTCAGGTCTGGAGACTGGCTAGGCCACTCCAGGACCTTGAGATGCTTCTTACGGAGCCACTCCTTAGTTGCCATGGCTGTGTGCTTCGGGTCGTTGTCATGCTGGAAGACCCAGCCACGACCCATCTTCAATGCTCTTACTGAGGGAAGGAGGTTGTTGGCCAAGATCTCGCGATACATGGCCCCATCCATCCTCCCCTCAATACGGTGCAGTTATCCTGTCCCCTTTGCAGAAAAGCATCCCCAAAGAATGATGTTTCCACCTCCATGCTTCACGGTTGGGATGGTGTTCTTGGGGTTGTACTCATCCTTCTTCTTCCTCCAAACACGGCGAGTGGAGTTTAGACCAAAAAGCTCAATTTCTGTCTCATCAGACCACATGACCTTCTCCCATTCCTCCTCTGGATCATCCAGATGTCATTGGCAAACTTCAGACGGGCCTGGACATGCGCTGGCTTGAGCAGGGGGACCTTGCGTGCGCTGCAGGATTTTAATCCATGACGGCGTAGTGTGTTACTAATCGTTTTCTTTGAGACTGTGGTCCCAGCTCTCTCCAGGTCATTGACCAGGTCCTGCCGTGTAGTTCTGGGCTGATCCCTCACCTTCCTCATGATCATTGATGCCCCACGAGGTGAGATCTTGCATGGAGCCCCAGACCGAGGGTGATTGACCGTCATCTTGAACTTCTTCCATTTTCGAATAATTGCGCCAACAGTTGTTGCCTTCTCACCAAGCTGCTTGCCTATTGTCCTGTAGCCCATCCCAGCCTTGTGCAGGTCTACAATTCTATCCCTGATGTCCTTACACAGCTCTCTGGTCTTGGCCATTGTGGAGAGGTTGGAGTCTGTTTGATTGAGTGTGTGGACAGGTGTCTTTTATACAGGTAACGAGTTCAAACAGGTGCAGTTAATACATGTAATGAGTGGAGAACAGGAGGGCTTCTTAAAGAAAGACTAACAGGTCTGTGAGAGCTGGAATTCTTACTGGTTGGTAGGTGATCAAATACTTATGTCATGCAATAAAATGCAAATTAATTACTTAAAAATCATACAATGTGATTTTCTGGATTTTTGTTTTAGATTCCGTCTCTCACAGTTGAAGTGTACCTATGATAAAAATTACAGACCTCTACATGCTTTGTAAGTAGGAAAACTTGCAAAATCGGCAGTGTATCAAATACTTGTTCTCCCCACTGTATATATATTTACACCTTTCTTCGCATATCTTTTATATATTTTATTTTCCAAAAACTCAACTTCAAAACGCTTTCCTGCAACCCGCCTCACCAATTACAAAAAAAAAATATTATTTACCTCAAATCTGAAAATCCACAATAGAAGCTAGCCAGAAGCTAACCTGAAGCTACCCAGAAGCTAACCTGAAGCAACCCAGAAGCTACCCAGAACGTTAGTATTTCAGCTAACCACGGTTTGTGGTCATCAGCTATTCCTTTAGCTCGATAATCTATCGCCAGTTTTGTACAACGAGACTCAGACCAGAACATACCAGACCTATTTTTCTCTCCATATCCCCGGATTTCAACCGCAAGCTCTGGACATTTACACCTTGATTTCGCAGCTAGCTAGCTGCTACCCGTGTAACTATTGGCTTACGTCGATCCCAGAGAAACATCAATTATTCCGGAGCTAGCCAGCTGAAGAGTTCCATTCAGCCACTCCTGGACTACAACCACCTATCCGGACCCGTTTTACTGCCAATGCGGAGCCCCACCGGGCCTTCACGACTGACTACCGACGTTATCTGCCTGAGGGAGTTATCCAACTGGCACCTCCGTCGCGACGTTACCTGAACGCTCATCTGGGGCCCGCTAATCGTTAGCTGTCTTATCGGCTGCTATCTGAATAAGTCTATCGGACAATTTTTCTTGGGTCACTATAACTATATCTATTTTGCCAATTGGATTGATCCCCCGACCACACGGAACCCCACTAATCTACCGACGGAAACGCACGAGGTGTCTAAAAACAGACCTCCATCCTATGCTAGCTTGCTACCGATAGCCCGACTAGCTGTCTGAATCGCCGGGACCCCAACCAACCTCTACTCACTGGACCCTTATGATCACTCGTCTAAGCATGCCTCTCCTTAATGTCAATATGCCTTGTCCATTGCTGTTCTGGTTAGTGTTTATTGGCTTATTTCACTGTAGAACCTCTAGCCCTGCTCACTATACCTTATCCAACCTTTCAGTTCCACCACCCACATATGCGATGACATCACCTGGTTTCAATTATGTTTCTAGAGACAATATCTCTCTCATCATCACTCAATACCTAGGTTTACCTCCACTGTATTCACACCCTATCATACCTTTGTCTGTACATTATTCCTTGAAGCTATTTTATCGCCCCCAGAAACGTCCTTTTACTCTCTGTTCTAGACGTTCTAGACGACCAATTCTCATAGCTTTTAGCCGTACCCTTATCCTACTCCTCCTCTGTTCCTCTGGTGATGTAGAGGTGAATCCAGGCCCTGCAGTGCCTAGCTCCACTCCTATTCCCCAGGCGCTCCCTTTTGATGACTTCTGTAACCGTAATAGCCTTGGTTTCATGCATGTTAACATTAGAAGCCTCCTCCCTAAGTTTGTTTTATTCACTGTTTTAGCACACCCGGATGTTTTAGCCGGGTGTCTGAATCCTGGCTTAGGAAGACCACCAAAAATTCTGACATTTTCATCCCTAACTACAACGTTTTCAGACAAGATAGAACGGCCAAAGGAGGCGGTGTTGCAATCTACTGCAAAGATAGCCCGCAGAGTTCTGTACCCAAGCAATTTGAACTTCTACTTTTAAAAATCCACCTCTCTAAAAACAAGTCTCTCACCGTTGCCGCCTGCTATAGACCACCCTCTGCCCCCAGCTGTCCTCTGGACACCATATGTGAACTGATTGCCCCCCATCTATCTTCAGAGCTCGTTCTGCTAGGCGACCTAAACTGGAACATGCTTAACACCCCAGCCATCCTACAATCTAAGCTTGATGCCCTCAATCTCACACAAATTATCAATGAACCTACCAGGTACCACCCCAAAGCCGTAAACACGGGCACCCTCATAGATATCATCCTAACCAACCTGCCCTCTAAATACACCTCTGCTGTTTTCAACCAAGATCTCAGCGATCACTGCCTCATTGCCTGCATCCGTAATGGGTCAGCGGTCAAACGACCTCCACTCATCACTGTCAAACGCTCCCTGAAACACTTCAGCGAGCAGGCCTTTCTAATCGACCTGGCTGGGGTATCCTGGAAGGATATTGATCTCATCCCGTCAGTAGAGGATGCCTGTTTTTTTTTTTTTTAAATGCCTTCCTCACCATCTTAAATAAGCATGCCCCATTCAAGAAATTTAGAACCAAGAACAGATATAGCCCTTGGTTCTCTCCAGACCTGACAGCCCTTAACCAACACAAAAACATCCTATGGCGTTCTGCATTAGCATCGAACAGCCCCCGTGATATGCAACTTTTCAGGGAAGCTAGAAACCAATATACACAGGCAGTTAGAAAAGCCAAGGCTAGCTTTTTCAAGGAGAAATTTGCCTCCTGCAACAAACTCAAAAAAGTTCTGGGACACTGTAAAGTCCATGGAGAATAAGAACATCTCCTCCCAGCTGCCCACTGTACTGAAGATAGGAAACACTGTCACCACCGACAAATCCACTATAATTGAGAATTTCAATAAGCATTTTTCTACGGCTGGCCATGCTTTCCACCTGGCTACCCCTACCCCGGTCAACAGCACTGCACCCCTCACAGCTACTCACCCAAACCTTCCCCATTTCTCCTTCTCCCAAATCCAGTCAGCTGATGTTCTGAAAGAGCTGCAAAATCTGGACCCCTACAAATCAGCTGGGCTAGATAATCTGGACCCTTTCTTTCTAAAATGATCTGCTGAAATGTTTTGCCACCCCTATTACTAGTCTGTTCAACCTCTCTTTCGTGTCGTCTGAGATTCCCAAAGATTGGAAAGCAGCTGCGGTCATCCCCCTCTTCAGAGGGGGGGACACTCTTGACCCAAACTGTTACAGACCTATATCTATCCTACCCTGCCTTTCTAAGGTCTTCGAAAGCCAAGTCAACAAACAGATTACCGACCATTTTGAATCCCACCATACCTTCTCCGCTATGCAATCTGGTTTCAGAGCTGGTCATGGGTGCACCTCAGCCACGCTCAAGGTCCTAAACGATATCTTAACCGCCATCGATAAGAAACAATACTGTGCAGCCGTATTCATTGACCTGGCCAAGGCTTTCGACTCTGTCAATCACCACATCCTCATCGGCAGACTCGACAGCCTTGGTTTCTCAAATGATTGCCTCGCCTGGTTCACCAACTACTTCTCTGATAGAGTTCAGTGTGTCAAATCGGAGGGTCTGTTGTCCGGGCCTCTGGCAGTCTCTATGGGGGTGCCACAGGGTCAATTCTTGGACCGACTCTCTGCTCTGTATACATCAATGATGTCGCTCTTGCTGCTTGTGAGTCTCTGATCCACCTCTACGCAGACGACACCATTCTGTATACTTCTGGCCCTTCTTTGGACACTGTGTTAACTACCCTCCAGGCGAGCTTCAATGCCATACAACTCTCCTTCCGTGGCCTCCAATTGCTCTTAAATACAAGTAAAACTAAATGCATGCTCTTCAACCGATCGCTGCCTGCACCTGCCCGCCTGTCCAACATCACTACTCTGGACGGCTCTGACTTACAAAATGTGGACAACTACAAATACCTAGGTAATTGTAAATGAGAACGTGTTCTCAACTTGCCCACCTGGTTAAATAATGGTGAAATACATATTTCAAGTATGCTTGGGTTTTGCTAGGGCATTGTGGATGGGGATGGTGAATCAGAAGGTTGCGTGTTCGATCCCAGTTGTGGACACTGTTTTTAATTTTTTTTGGTTTAAACCCTATCCCAAACTTTAACCCTTACCTTAACCATTTCCACCCAGGTCGGCTGTCATATTTAAAGAATATACAGATTATGGTACAGTCTGCATGCAGGCCATGCTTTGTATACATAACAGGCTGTTATTACACTTCGCAAAATTGCACAATGCGATATATTATTGCAGGCCAAATGTCTTGTGGGACATGAAACCCTTATTTGAGAAGGGCATGGTTGTCCTGTATGGCTCAGTTGGTAGAGGATGTCGCTTACACAGCCAGGGTTGTGGGTTTGATTTCTGGGGCCAGCCATACATAAAATGTATACACGCATGAATGTAAGTCGCTTTGAATAAAAGTGTCTGCATTTTTTTTTTCTTTTACTTAACTAGGCAAGTCAGTTAAGAACAAATTCTTATTTTCAATGACAGCCTAGGAACAGTGGGTTAACTGCTTCGTTCAGGGTCGGAACGACAGATTTTTACCTTGTCAGCTCGGGGTTTTGATCTTGCAACCTTTCGGTTACACGACCAACGCTCTAACCACTAGGCTACCTGCCGCCCCAATGGCATATATTATTGTTCCCTCTACCTTATCCTTTACCTATAGCTCTTAAGTAGGCACAGTATCTTCCCGCACTGGAGACAGTTTCTATACATTGATACCATTACCATTCTGCTCAAAAACAGGACTTTGCAGACTAAAGTAGACAAAGAGAGAGAGACCAGAGTTGACCCTGTTTGCCGTGTACTCAGGAAGGAACTGTCAGGAAGGAGAAGGACTGAGAGGGGCCATAGACAACACATGCAACTCTACTTAGTATCCATACACTTACAGAGAGAAACACCTCTGAAAGCTTTGGTGTTATATGAAGAAAAGAGCAGCACTCTACCTCAAGTGATCTGAATGAGACTCAATAGTATTTTCCATTGCTTTAAAAACAGCACAGCAGTCAGGTAAACTGTGTATTGATTGTTTAAAAAGACAAAACATAACTTGTGCAGGGAGATGACGCCTATTTAAAAGGCATCAGGTGACTAGTTGTAGTTAGGGAATTAATATTAAAGGAAGTGATCAATATGACTCAATTAATGCCTTCATTGTAAAAACTTTATGAGCCCATTCCAAGAGGGGTGAGTGACTCTTCAGGACCATTGGATTTGACTGCTGCTCCCCAATTATATTTTATAGTGAGTTGGTGCACCCTAATGAAGGCCTAATGATCTGGAGAGTGACAAGAAACAGCCGATGGAGGAGCTGCTTGCACAATGTCAAGCCAGGATATATGTTACTCATCAAACTGCCAGAACTAAACAAAAAGAAAAAGAACTCTCAACATGCCCATTTTTAAACGTCTCCCAAGAATAGAATATCAAGAATATCAACAACACTAATATAGAGAGATGTGGAAAGCAGTTTTCACAGGAACTACTTTTGCAGCATCTTGCCAAACTCGACTGGGAAGCACTGGACATCATGTGGCAACTATTCAAAAGTATAATCCACACATTATCTCTGCCTCTCTCTTACACTCTTCCCCTCACTCTCTTTCACTTTTCCTCTCTCTCCTCACTCTCTCTATCTCTGTCTCTTTCTACTCCCCCTCTCTTGCTCTACTCTCTCCCTCTCTGATTTCCAGTGGGCAGAGAAAACATCAGTACACAGTCTAGCTAAATGTTAAACAGATGAGAAGGAGCTCTCATTTTGAAGTGTGTCTGTGCTACATACTGAGCCTTGGCACAGATCCTTCTGAGAAAAACTCAGACATCTTCAACAAGCTCTGTCTCTGGGGCAGACTGGAAAGGAGCTGTTGATTCTCACAGGATTTACATACACATGTGATACAGAGGAAAGGACACCTATTTGGCTTGTTTGCACACTACAAATACAGGAATGCACAGTACAATGCACAATAGAGTTTGCAATGCCAAGCTGATATTGCATACCAAGGCAATACTGTGCTTGCAATACAGTTCTGTACACATGAGATCTGTGGGTGATTTTATTCAGTAACTTTATACAGAATGAATAACACAACATTTGTCCCCATCTCTGTCATCTCAGGTCACTGCTTGCCTGGCTGTGTTTATCCCTCTGAGGAAATAGCTAAATATCACACCTCCTCTACTCCTGACACCCGCCTCTCTGCCTTTGACTCACGTGGTCACAGCAAATATCAACAACGCGAATAAACACTCAACACCTGCTTGGATCCTCGTTGCTATATAAGGGTTTAGGACTGCCCCAATGGACACACAGCATTTGTTGTTCACAACACTATTTTGGGAAGTCTCTGCCAAAGAGCGCCAATCCCCCCCTGAACCCTGCCCACACACATAGACATACCAGTAGCCACAACCCCCTCCTACACTGCTGAAACTACAGTCAGTAGTAAAGTAGTAAAGTATGTAACTCTTCTCAGTGGACCCCCACAACCATAAGCCTGCTGCCTGAACTCTTTCCACAGTAAGTTACTTATTTATAGGAACATGTATCCCATAGGGGCAAAGTAATTGAAACAAAATGTGTTGCCGACAGGACTGATATGGTGAAGTTGGCTAGTCAGTCCCAGCGTACGATCGCTAGCGGCTGTGAGGAGAGAGTTACAGAGCAACACCCTTGAAAATCTTTTTGCGATGATTTTTTCTGAAAAAGTTTGGGCATTACGCCTCCGTAACTTCTCCTGGAAACACATACATTCCCCTCCTCAGTCCAGAGGTCTCCGTGAACAATGGTTATAAAATAGACTTTCGTGAGTGCTGGGAAAAACATGAAGCAAAAACAAACAGTTACTGAGACAAACTAAAATGACTCTTTTCAAAAGAGAAGGGCAAACTTAATTTAGTTTCTTCCGAACAATAAGGCAATAGTGTTCTAAATAAAGAGCAGTCTTCTTCACGCCTACTCCCCATTCCATCACTCAACATTATGAGTAGCAAACTTAAAAGTCCCTGTAAAACAAAAGACAGGAACTGAGCGGAAAAAAACTTACCTCTCCAACCTGTCTTGCTCTCCTTCTCCTATCCCTCTGTCTCTCACTCAGGGCTCTCAGTGATCTCTCACTAAATCAGGGTGTGTCAGGCAGATAAAAGGAGATTGAGCTCCTCTTAAAAAGCTGCATGACAGACTCCAGGCAGCCCCCTTGTCAGCTTTTCCAATAACATGTCCCTGCCCAAGTCGTGAGGTATTTCCTGGACACTACGCACACTCCGTTATCCAAGAGGTCTCGTTGGAGGCTACTCTACTCCACTCTGCTCTGCTACTCGCGGGGACTGGAGATTCTACACCACTCTGCTAAGGCTGCTAGGGCTGAGTTACAGCCTTATGGTCGCCAGACAGATTTAGAAGCCCAGACACATGTGGGAAGTTAAAGAGGCAAGGCTGCCTGGATTGTGACAAGCCTTTCTGACGGTGTGTGTGTGTGTGTATGTGTGTGTGTGAAAGAGGGACTGGAAGAATAGAAAAAATACATTCCCTTCCTCCACTTAATATGCTGTGGCCTGCCAGTCTGTCCAGCAAGGGAGGAAATAACCACAAAGCTTTTCCTACACAGCACTTTCTTTTTTTCTCCTACCAGCCATACCCACAGTGTGGTCAGAGCAGATGAATAATAGTAATCATTGTTTAACAGGCACAGCCCGTTCAGCATTTTAAGTGGTCAGTGAAGACAGCCCACGGACACCAGGGAATGCATGGTGTTGTTGTTGTTGTTGGTGGTGATATGGAGCTTCAGCCGCTTTGGTTGATTATAATTATTTTCAATAAAGGGAAATACCTAACAGGCCTGCAGTAAGAGAAACAACACTCCTCAGCTTTTCGACTTGCTTATGAGGATGTAACCTGCTGTTTGAATACATCTGGGGAGATCTATTTTCCTGTTTTAACAAAAGATTTAAAGATTCCAAGAGGAAGCTGTGAAGACGGGGGTGTTCGATGAAATTAGTGCCTTTTGGGTCCATTTTATATTTTAAGTAGAAATTGTGAAACAATTTTATAAGCCTGTTATATTAAATGAAGTGCCCTTTAATATAGACCACATGGATAATACAATAAATCAATTTTTTTTATATGAATAGAGGCTTGATAAAGTTCTGAAGTTGAGCATTTTGCCATATCCCTCCATCAACCCTGTGTCACTTATAGGAAGATTTTAACCCACTTAATTCCAAAATGTCTCCAAGTTTAACATTCATTGGAAAGACCTAGTTATTTGGCTGCTTTGACTAAATCATTTCAGAAGATTATTATTGATTTCATGTGATTAGTGATTCATTTATGTCTGTCCCTCATTTCAAGGTCAACCCTATTACGTGAGCTGAACTCTCATTTTAATATGGTGAAACGATTCCTTTTTAAATATGTATTTTTCAAAAGAAACATTGAATATCTAATAGTCAAATCATAGATTAAAAAGCAGGTGAGCTGGTTGTACTATTTTTGGCAATTTTCTGGTGGAAAACTGAGCGGGTCGAGCATAACATCTCAACCCTGTTACCCATACTGTAGATAGAGAGGCTAGAAATGTTTTAATAAAAAAAGTGAAGCTTGCATTCAATTGCCCCTCCCTGTAGGACACAACAAGCCTGTCACAAGGAGATTCATTACTTTTTTAAGAAGAATTCGACAATCCCTGTTACAGTCAACCTGGTTACATTATTTGGCACTTAATAGACACTAACTATGTTTATTTATTAGGGAAACTTTTTTTAATTAAGTTGAACATGTGCTTTTTATCACAGAATGTTAAAATTAGGTGAAATCCCTTATTTTTAAGTTATACTTCTTAAAAGGCACCGAATTGGTGGAACGATCCAGGGATAGAAGAGATAGAACACCAAAACAAGAGTATGTCTGAGTTTCAGGAGGGAAAAGCTTTTGCTTACTCCTGTCCTTATTATGTTGTTGTGTGAATCTCACCTCGGAGACAATTCCCCAACCTGTTATGTGTATATCCAGGCTAGAATTGGCTGCGGATCCTCCCAGGGCTCTTTCTTTATTCTGACATGTGTTTGAAAACAACCAATTAGAGTGAGATTCCAGCAACAGGATTTAGAGCTGGTCCAAACACATGGAGCCTTGGTAAATATGGATTGTGACACAGATGTCATCATGAATAAATACCGTTTTTCATTCTTCTACCAACATTCACTACTCTCTCGCTATTTCCCTTCCAAACACCTGCACTACTTCTGAAATATAGGCCAGTAATTCCCTGATTATTTGTGTCATGATTATGATTCCACAATTCATCAAATATGGTATTATGGGGCACTTAATCACAATATTGAAAGGATTCGATTATCGTCTGATCATAGAGCTACTCTATTAAACCAACAGAAAATGTCAAAACATTAGCTGACTATTACAATCATATGTGAGTGAATACCTATAGTTACAGTTGAAGTCGGAAGTTTACATACACTTAGGTTGGAGTCATTAAAACTAGGTTTTCAACCACTCCACAAATTTCTTGATAACAAACTATAGTTTTGGCAAGTCGGTTAGGACATCTACTTTGTGCATGACACAAGAACATTTTTCAACAATTGTTTACAGACAGTATAATTCACTGTATCACAATTCCAGTGGGTCAGAAGTGTACATACACTAAGTTGACTGTGCCTTTAAACAGCTTGGAAAATTCCAGAAAATGATGTCATGGCTTTAGAAGCTTCTGATAGGCCAATTGACATAATTTGAGTCAATTGGAGGTGTACCTGTGGATGTATTTCAAGGCCTACCTTCAAACTCAGTGCCTCTTTGCTTGACATCATGGGAAAATCAAAAGAAATCAGCCAAGACCCCAGAAAAGAATTGTAGACCTCCACAAGTTTGGTTCATCATTGGGAGCAATTTCAAATGCCTGAAGGTACCACGTTCATCTGTACAAACAATAGTGTGCAAGTATAAACACCATGGGACCACGCAGCCGTCATACCGCTCAGGAATGAGATGCGTTCCGTCTCCTAGAGATGAACGTACTTTGGTGCGAAAAGTGCAAATCAATCCCAGAACAACAGCAAAGGACTTTGTGAAGATGGTGGAGGAAACAGGTACAAAAGTATCTATATCCACAGTAAAATTAGTCCTATTTGGACATAACCTGAAAGGCCGCTCAGCAAGGAAAAAGCCACTGCTCCAAAACTGCCATAAAAAAGCCGGACCACGGTTTGCAACTGCACATGGGGACAAAGATTGTACTTTTTGGAGAAATGTCCTCTGGTTTGATTAAACAAAAATAGAACTGTTTGGCCATAATGACGATCGTTATGTTTGAAGGAGAAAGAGGGAGGCTTGCAAGCCGAAGAACACCATCCCAACCGTGAAGCACGGGGGTGGCAGCATCATGTTGTGGGGGTGCTTTGCTGCAGGAGTGACTTGTGCACTTCACAAAATAGATGGCATGAGGTAGGAAAACTATGTGGATATATTGAAGCAACATATCAAGACATCAGTCAGGAAGTTAAAGCTTGGTTGCAAATGGGTCTTCCAAATGGACAATGACCACAAGCATACTTCCAAAGTTGTGGCAAAATGGCTTAAGGACAATGAAGTCAATGTATTGGAGTGGCCATCACAAAACCCTGACCTCAATTCTATAGAAAATGTGTTGGCAGAACTGAAAAAGCATGTGCGAGCAAGGAGGCCTACAAACCTGACTCAGTTACACCAGCTCTGTCAGGAGGAATGGGCCAAAATTCACCCAACTTATTGTGGGAAGCTTGTGGAAGGCTACCTGAAATGTTTGACCCAAGTTAAACAATTTAAAGTCAATTCTACCAAATACCAATTGAGTATATGTAAACTTCTGACCCACTGGGTATGTGGGTCATTATATACTATTATTCTGACATTTCACATTTTTTAAATAAAGTGGTGATCCTAACTGACCTAAGGCAGGGAAATTTTACTGGGATTAAATGTCAGGAATTGTGAAAAACTGTGTTTAAATGTATTTGGCTAAGGTGTATGTAAACTTTCCACTTCAACTGTACATGTCAGCCAATCTTTCTTTTTTCGAGCTAATCTAGCTAACTATAGATGTAGGAACTTAATTTGATCACTCTTTTGTTGCTGAGAATTTTCCTGCACAGCGTTGTGATGTATATAAATTCACTGAAAACCCGGACTTACACACATTTATATTAAATTATTGCACTTTTTATTTAACCTAATTTTGGCCAGCTAATAGACTACCACAGTATGAGTCATAATATCCATAAAACCTAGTGGACAAACAGGGAAATGGTTCCAATCGTTTTTCCACCATTCATTTTCCCGTAGGGGATTTTAGAAACTCTTAAAATAAGGGCTGTGTTTCGTGTAGGCTTACCCTGATGTGATGTTTTGATAAATCTCTCGAGGACAAGGTGACTGATCAATATATTCACCTGTATTTACCTCCAAAAATGAAACGCTAATTAGCTGCTAATGTGGCTATCATAAAGCACTACAAATGCCATAATGATATGGATAAGACTGCCGAATCGAGGCAAAGGTAAAAATCTCTGGATCGACTATTAACTAATGTTCATAGCTAAATGTAGTAATGAATAAATTGGCTACATTTCTTTAAATGGACAATTCTGTGAACTGTCTTGTGCAAGTTTTAAATGGACACAATACCTGTTAGCAAAGGTGTCAGCTAGAGATGACGTGCAGGAGCTTGCAGGGATTTGTTGTTTTGCATGATGTCTACTTTGATGCTAATTAGCATTTTTGAATCTGAGAGTAAATACAGACAAATATATTGATAAAAGTCACGTTGTCCAAGAGAGATTTACACAGTTATCAAAACGTCATGCCAGGGTAAGACTACACAAAACACAGCCCTTAGTGTTTCTAAAACCCCCTACGGGAAAAATGAATGGTGGAAAAACAATTGGAACCATTTCTCTGTTTGACCACTAGGTTTAATAGGTATTATGACACCTCCACTGTGGGGCTCTATAGCCTATCCACCAATCATGCAACATTACGCTCAAATCCTGTTGCTGCAGGATTATTTTGCTGCAACAATACTGGTGAAATTAAGATCCTACATCTGTAACTACATTAACTAGCTGAGCTAACTAGGCTAGCTAACTAACTAGCTCGGCTTCCCCAGCATTGGTCCCATGCAGGCCCTCTGGCTTTGCTGTTTGTTCTGGTCACTCACTGTGTTTGATTCATTTACTGGAGTAATTACTGGGGATTGAAAGTCAATCACTTTCAATCCCCAGTAAGAAGAAGGAGCATGCTTGTACCGACAGGACGCATGGGGAGGGAGTAGCTCTGTTTTGTACCGTCAACACTGTGATTATATGTAGAAGCCAGACAGCATAGTTTAAATTAATCCTTTAAAATTGTTAGATCAATATACAGTGGGGAGAACAAGTATTTGATACACTGCCGATTTTGCAGGTTTTCCTACTTACAAAGCATGTAGAGGTCTGTAATTTTTATCATAGGTACACTTCAACTATGAGAGACGGAATCTAAAACAAAAATCCAGAAAATCACATTGTATGATTTTTAAGTAATTAATTTGCATTTTATTGCATGACATAAGTATTTGATACATCAGAAAAGCAGAACTTAATATTTGGTACAGAAACCTTTGTTTGCAATTACAGAGATCATACGTTTCCTGTAGTTCTTGAATAGGTTTGCACACACTGCAGCAGGGATTTTGGCCCACTCCTCCCTACAGATCTTCTCCAGATCCTTCAGGTTTCGGGGCTGTCGCTGGGCAATACGGACTTTCAGCTCCCTCCAAAGATTTTCTATTGGGTTCAGGTCTGGAGACTGGCTAGGCCACTCCAGGACCTTGAGATGCTTCTTACGGAGCCACTCCTTAGTTGCCATGGCTGTGTGCTTCGTGTCGTTGTCATGCTGGAAGACCCAGCCACGACCCATCTTCAATGCTCTTACTGAGGGAAGGAGGTTGTTGGCCAAGATCTCGCGATACATGGCCCCATCCATCCTCCCCTCAATACGGTGCAGTCGTCCTGTCCCCTTTGCAGAAAAGCATCCCCAAAGAATGATGTTTCCACCTCCATGCTTCACGGTTGGGATGGTGTTCTTGGGGTTGTACTCATACTTCTTCTTCCTCCAAACACGGCGAGTGGAGTTAGACCAAAAAGCTCTATTTTTGTCTCATCAGACCACATGACCTTCTCCCATTCCTCCTCTGGATCATCCAGATGGTCATTGGCAAACTTCAGACGGGCCTGGACATGCACTGGCTTAAGCAGGGGGACCTTGCGTGCGCTGCAGGATTTTAATCCATGACGGCGTAGTGTGTTACTAATGGTTTTCTTTGAGACTGTGGTCCCAGCTCTCTCCCGGTCATTGACCAGGTCCTGCCGTGTAGTTCTGGGCTGATCCCTCACCTTCCTCATGATCATTGATGCCCCACGAGGTGAGATCTTGCATGGAGCCCCAGACCGAGGGTGATTGACCGTCATCTTGAACTTCTTCCATTTTCTAATAATTGCGCCAACAGTTGTTTCCTTCTCACCAAGCTGCTTGCCTATTGTCCTGTAGCCCATCCCAGCCTTGTGCAGGTCTACAATTTTATCCCTGATGTCCTTACACAGCTCTCTGGTCTTGGCTATTGTGGAGAGGTTGGAATCTGTTTGATTGAGTGTGTGGACAGGTGTCTTTTATACAGGTAACGAGTTCAAACAGGTGCAGTTAATACAGGTAATGAGTGGAGAACAGGAGGGCTTCTTAAAGAAAAACTAACAGGTCTGTGAGAGCCGGAATTCTTACTGGTTGGTAGGTGATCAAATACTTATGTCATGCAATAAAATGCAAATTAATTATTTAAAAATCATACAATGTGATTTTTTGGATTTTTTTTTTAGATTCCGTCTCTCACAGTTGAAGTGTACCTATGATAAAAATGACAGACCTCTACATGCTTTGTAAGTAGGAAAACCTGCAAAATCGGCAGTGTATCAAATACTTGTTCTCCCCACTGTATCCCCAAGCAACCGGGAGAGAATGAGCAGTCAGTTATATATAATGGCGAACCAATCTGTGGGCAAATGGCTTCCTTACAGGAAAAAACAAAGTACTTGGAGATACAAATGAGAGCAATGCAGAGCTGAAGGATGTCCATGAAAACATAGCAAAAATGCTCTCAATGCTCACCAAAACACACAAACTTTTAAAATCGTTTGTTAAAAAAGTAGATTTGCTCGAAAGGAAAGTAGAGTCTATCATGTCAGATATGCATATACAGGGTGCGCATGTGGACGAACAAGACAACAAAATGTACCTTTTGGTAAATAAATCTACCAACTTTAGAAGATGTACTGGACCAGCTAGAAACTGAGACAAAATAATATGAGAATATTGTCCCTACCAGAATACGAGGAAAAATTAGACCTTTCCAGCTATGTAATCAAGCTGATATTGGAGAAGCTTGGGGTGGATGTATCACCGGAGGATCTGGAGTGATGCCATCAGATCGACGTGAAATAGGAAATAGCCTCGCATGGTAATCTTAAAGCTGTGGAAATATCAGACAAAAGTAAACATTCTGAAGGCACAAGGGGGGGAGAAAATCAAAATCCATGACCAGTCCATTTGATTTGTCGAGGACGTGTCTATTAAGCTTAGAAAAAAAGGCAATCAATTCATTCCAATCAGACAGTCAGTGGAGGAAAAAAAAGACTCAAGTCTCAACTCCGATTCCCGGCAGTGCTGTGGGTATGGAATTCAGTACTTCCTAGGTTCATGTATCAAACTGTTAAATTGTAACAATAAAATAATAACAAAGCTTATAAGCAACAGAAGGGCAAAAGTCTTACCAGACTTGATACATATCAATAAAAAGGGTTTATTATCATGTTTCAGGTAAGACCAAAGCGCAGACTGTGTTGAGGTAACAATGTTTATTACAACAACAAGGGCAGGCAAACGACAGGTCAAGGCAGGCAGGGATCGATAATCCAGAGTAGAGTGGCAAAGGTACAGGACGGCAGGCAGGCACAGGGTCAGGGGCTGGCAGAGTGGTCAGGCAGGCAGGCTCCGAGTCAGGACAGGCAAGGGTCAAAACCAGGAGGCCGAGAAAAAGAGAGACTGGGGAAAAGCAAGAGCTGAGACAAAACGCTGGTTGACAAACAGGACAAACTGGCACAGACAGACATAAAACACAGGTAATAATGCCCAGGGGATAAGTGGGGAAGATGGGTGACACCTGGAGGGGGGTGGAGACAAGCACAGGGCCAGGTGAAACAGATCAGGGCGTGGCATTTATAAAAAATAGACACTTGCAAAAAAATACAAGAACATGTTTCAGTTTAATACAACACGTAAAAAAACAACATATACATTCATCAATAATGACTGTTGATAACCAAAAAGGCTTTCAACCCTCTTGAATGGCCTTTTCTATTCAAAACACTGGAAGCTTCCAACTGTCCAGCTGAAATAATACATTTTATAAAAAATATTGTAAATGTCCTAAAGCAAAAATAGACACACATATACACAAATAATACATTATCTGATGGAATTGCTCTCCCCCTCCGGTTTGGACTGGCAATTGAACTACTTGCAGAAAGAATTAGACCGGATCCAAATATTACCGGTATCAGTATTGGTAAACATCAATATAAACTAAACTTAATTGAAGATGATTTCCTGATATACCTGACCAATATTGAAAATGTGATGCCTTTTTGCTCAAAATATTTTCAGAATCAAAAAAATCTCAGAATAGAAAATTAGTGTGGAAATAAACTAAACAAGGGCAATAGGAAAAAGAACAACTCACGATCTACATCAATCCTTTAAGTGGACCACAAAACAAATTAAATACTTATGATGCTTAATAAGTGACAAAAAAACAAATATATAAAGATAACTGTATTCCATTAATCAACAATATGAAACCAGATCAAATTAAATGGAATAATCTCCCCATAAATCTTACACGTAGAATAAACCTCTTTAGAATGGCATGGCTGCCAAAGTTTTTGCATTTATTTTTGGTAATACCAGTTACCCCACAGAAGACATTCCACAGAAGACAGTCCACAGACCCACTCCAAAAGTCTTTCGGAGCCATCATCGACTCAGTGGGTTTTGTCCAACATGTCTCTGGACCTACTCACTGCCACAGTCATACTCTGGACCTAGTTTTGTCCCATGGAATAAATGTTGTAGATCTTAATGTTTTTCCACATAATCCTGGACTATCGGACCACCATTTTATTACGTTTGCAATCGCAACAAATAATCTGCTCAGACCCCAACCAAGGAGCATCAAAAGTCGTGCTATAAATTCTCAGACAACACAAAAATTCCTTGATGCCCTTCCAGACTCCTTCTGCCTACCCAAGGACATCAGAGGACAAAAATCAATTAACCACCTAACTGAGGAACTCAATTTAACCTTGCGCAATACCCTAGATGCAGTTGCACCCCTAAAAACGAAAAACATTTGTCATAAGAAACTAGCTCCCTGGTATACAGAAAATACCCGAGCTTTGAAGCAAGCTTCCAGGAAATTGGAACGGAAATGGCGCCACACCAAACTGGAAGTCTTCCGACTAGCTTGGAAAGACAGTACCGTGCAGTACCGAAGAGCCCTCACTGCTGCTCGATCATCCTACTTTTCCAACTTAATCGAGGAAAATAAGAACAATCCAAAATTTATTTTTGATACTGTTGCGAAACTAACTAAAAAGCAGCATTCCCCAAGAGAGGATGGCTTTCACTTCAGCAGTAATAAATTCATGAACTTCTTTGAGGAAAAGATCATGACCATTAGAAAGCAAATTACGGACTCCTCTTTGAATCTGCGTATTCCTCCAGGGCTTAGCTGTCCTGGATCCGCACAGCTCTGCGAGGGCCTGGGATCGGGAGAGACACTTAAGTGTTTTAGTACTATATCTCTTGACACAATGATGAAAATAATCATGGCCTCTAAACCTTCAAGCTGCATACTGGATCCTATTCCTACTAAACTGCTGAAGGAGCTGCTTCCTGTGCTTGGCCCTCCTATGTTGAACATAATAAACAGCTCTCTATCCACCGGATGTGTACCAGACTCACTAAAAGTGGCAGTGATAAAGCCTCTCTTGAAAAAGCCAAACCTTGACCCGGAAAATATAAAAAACTATCGGCCTATATCGAATCTTCCATTCCTCTCAAAAAATTTTGAAAAAGCTGTTGCGCAGCAACTCACTGCCTTTCTGAAGACAAACAATGTATACGAAATGCTTCAGTCTGGTTTTAGACCCCATCATAGCACTGAGACTGCACTTGTGAAGGTGGTAAATGACCTTTTAATGGCGTCAGACCGAGGCTCTGCATCTGTCCTCGTGCTACTAGACCTTAGTGCTGCCTTTGACACCATCGATCACCATATTCTTTTGGAGAGACTGGAAACCCAAATTGGTCTACACGGACAAGTTCTGGCCTGGTTTAGATCTTACCTGTCGGAAAGATATCAGTTTGTCTCTGTGAATGGTCTGTCCTCTGACAAATCAACTGTACATTTCGGTGTTCCTCAAGGTTCCGTTTTAGGACCACTATTGTTTTCACTATATATTTTACCTCTTGGGGATGTTATTCGAAAACATAATGTTAACTTTCACTGCTATGCGGATGACACACAGCTGTACATTTCAATGAAACATGGTGAAGCCCCAAAATTGCCCTCGCTAGAAGCCTGTGTTTCAGACATAAGGAAGTGGATGGCTGACAACTTTCTACTTTTAAACTCGGACAAAACAGAGATGCTTGTTCTAGGTCCCAAGAAACAAAGAGATCTTCTGTTAAATCTGACAATTCATCTTGATGGTTGTAAAGTCGTCTCAAATAAAACTGTGAAGGACCTCGGCGTTACTCTTGACCCTGATCTCTCTTTTGACGAACACATCAAGACTGTTTCAAGGACAGCTTTTTTCCATCTACGTAACATTGCAAAAATCAGAAATTTTCTGTCCAAAAATGATGCAGAAAAATTAATCCATGCATTTGTTACTTCTAGGTTAGACTACTGCAATGCTCTACTTTCCGGCTACCCGGATAAAGCACTAAATAAACTTCAGTTAGTGCTAAATACGGCTGCTAGAATCCTGACTAGAACCAAGAAATTTGATCACATTACTCCAGTGCTAGCTTCCCTACACTGGCTTCCTGTTAAGGCAAGGGCTGATTTCAAGGTTTTACTGTTAACCTATAAAGCGTTACATGGGCTTGCTCCTACCTATCTTTCCGAGTTGGTCCTGCCGTACATACCAATACGTACGCTACGGTCACAAGACGCAGGCCTCCTAATTGTCCCTAGAATTTCTAAGCAAACAGCGGGAGGCAGGGCTTTCTCCTATAGATCTCCATTTTTATGGAACAGTCTGCCTACCCATGTGAGAGACGCAGACTCGGTCTCAACCTTTAAGTCTTTACTGAAGACTTATCTCTTCAGTAGGTCATATGGTTGAGTGTAGTCTGGCCCAGGAGTGTGAAGGTGAACGGAAAGGCTCTGGAGCAACGAACCGCCCTTGCTGTCTCTGCCAGGCCGGTTCCCCTCTCTCCACTGGGATTCTCTGCCTCTAACCCTGTTACAGGGGCTGAGTCACTGGCTTGCTGGTGCTCTTTCATGCCGTCCCTAGGAGGGGTGCGTCACTTGAGTGGGTTGAGTTACTGACGTGATCTTCCTGTCTGGGTTGGCGCCCCCCCTTGGTTTGTGCTGTGGTGGAGACCTTTGTGGGTTATACTCGGCCTTGTCTCCGGATTGTAATGTTGGTGGTTGAGGATTTCCCTCTAGTGGTGCGGGGGCTGTGCTTTGGCAAAGTGGGTGGGGTTATATCCTTCCTGTTTGGCCCTGTCCGGGGGTTTCTTCGGATGGGGCCACAGTGTCTCCTGACCGCTCCTGTCTCAGCCTCCAGTATTTATGCTGCAGTAGTTTATGTGTCGGGGGGCTAGGGTCAGTTGGTTACCTGGAGTACTTCTCCTGTCTTATCCAGTGTCCTGTGTGAATTTAAGTATGCTCTCTCTAATTCTTTCGTTCTCTCTTTCTCTCTGAGAACCTGAGCCCTAGGACCATATGTCAGGACTACCGGGCATGATGACACCTTGCTGTCCCCAGTCCGCCTGGCCTTGCTGCTATTCCAGTTTCAACTATTCTGCCTGCAGTTACGGAACCCCTACCTGTCCCAGACCTGCTGTTTTCAACTCTTAATGATCGGCTATGAAAAGCCAACTGAGATTTATTCCTGATTATTATTTGACCATGCTTGTCATTTATGAACATTTTGAAAATCTTGGCGCTCTCTAATTTTCTCCTTCTCTCTTTCTTTCTCTCGGAGGACCTGAGCCCTAGGACCATACGCCGGGACTACCGGCCGTGGTGACTCCTTGCTGTCCCCAGTCCGCCTGGCCTTGCTGCTATTCCAGTTTCAACTGTTCTGCCTGCGGTTATGGAACCCCTACCTGTCCCAGACCTGCTGTTTTCAACTCTTAATGATCGGCTATGAAAAGCCAACTGAGATTTATTCCT
Organism: Salvelinus alpinus; assembly: GCF_045679555.1. NCBI lineage: Eukaryota > Metazoa > Chordata > Actinopteri > Salmoniformes > Salmonidae > Salvelinus > Salvelinus alpinus. The sequence goes on from NC_092086.1 coordinate 83,637,886, forward strand.
GATTATTATTTGACCATGCTTGTCATTTATGAACATTTTGAAAATCTTGGCTCTCTCTAATTTTCTCCTTCTCTCTTTCTTTCTCTCGGAGGACCTGGGCCCTAGGACCATGCGTCGGGACTGCCGCCCGTGGTGACTCCTTGCTGTCCCCAGTCCACCTGGCCTTGCTGCTATTCCAGTTTCAGCTGTTCTGCCTGCGGTTATGGAACCGCCACCTGTCCCAGACCTGTTGTTTTTCAACTCTTGATGATCGGCTATGAAAAGCCAACTGAAAATTATTCATGATTATTATTTGACCATGCTTGTCACTTATGAACACTTTTGAACATCTTGGCATAGTTCTGTTATAATCTCCACCCGGCACAGCCAGAAGAGGACTGGCCACCCCTCATAGCCTGGTTCCTCTCTAGGTTTCTTCCTAGGTTTTGGCCTTTCTAGGGAGTTTTTCCTAGCCACCGTGCTTCTACACCTGCATTACTAGCTGTTTGGGGTTTTAGGCTGGGTGTCTGTACAGCACTTCGAGATATTAGCTGATGTACGAAGGGCTATATAAAATAAATAAAATTGAAATTTACAAAAGTATATTCGTCATAATTGACTTTATATGGGCAAATACAATTCATTGAATTAAAAGGAAAGTTTTACATCTTCCTAAGTCTGAAGGTGATTTTAACCTTCCAGACTTGGAATTGTATCAACTCGCTAGCCAAGGCTTTTACTTGCGACATATTGTTAAATGCACTGAAGACAAGCAATGGGTACATATTGAAGATGCACATGCTCATCCCCAGAATCTTTTTCGTGTCTATTTTCAAAGGATAAAGCTAAGAACATTAGCAACTTCATACTTAAGAACACTATAACAATATGGAAGAAAATGAAACATTTTCTACAACAACAAATATCACTCCCTAAAAACCACAACCTTATGGAACAATCATTCGAAGCTTTTCAGAATTCACCCATAAATAGGTCCACATGGAGAATTAAATCCATTAAATCCACATGGAGAATTAAAAATTAGTTTTTTATTTTATTTAACTATGCAAGTCAGTTAAGAACAAATTGACGGCCTAGGAAGCCTTTGTGCAAGGAGGAGCACTGCCAGAGCCCTGCAAAATGACCTCCAGCAGGCCACAAATGTGCATGTGTCAGCATATGGTCTCACAAGGGGTCTGAGGATCTCATCTCGGTACCTAATGGCAGTCAGGCTACCTCTGGCGAGCACATGGAGGGCTGTGCGGCCCCACAAAGAAATGCCACCCCACACCATGACTGACCCACCGCCAAACCGGTCATGCTGGAGGATGTTGCAGGCAGCAGAACGTTCTCCACGGCGTCTCCAGACTCTGTCACGTCTGTCACATGTGCTCATGTGCTCAGTGTGAACCTGCTTTCATCTGTGAAGAGCCCAGGGCGCCAGTGGCGAATTTGCCAAACTTGGTGTTCTCTGGCAAATGCCAAACGTCCTGCACGGTGTTGGGCTGTAAGCACAACCCCCACCTGTGGACGTCGGGCCCTCATACCACCCTCATGGAGTCTGTTTCTGACCGTTTGAGCAGACACATGCACATTTGTGGCCTGCTGGAGGTCATTTTGCAGGGCTCTGGCAGTGCTCCTCCTTGCACAAAGGCGGAGGTAGCGGTCCTGCTGCTGGGTTGTTGCCCTCCTACGGCCTCCTCCACGTCTCCTGATGTACTGGCCTGTCTCCTGGTAGCGCCTCCATGCTCTGGACACTACGCTGACAGACACAGCAAACCTTCTTGCCACAGCTCGCATTGATGTGCCATCCTGGATGAGCTGCGCTACCTGAGCCACTTGTGTGGGTTGTAGACTCCGTCTCATGCTACCACTAGAGTGAAAGCACCGCCAGCATTCAAAAGTGACCAAAACATCAGCCAGGAAGCATAGGAACTGAGAAGTGGTCTGTGGTCACCACCTGCAGAACCACTCCTTTATTGGGGGTGTCTTGCTAATTGCCTATAATTTCCACCTTTTGTCTATTCCGTTTGCACAACAGCATGTGAAATTTATTGTCAATCAGTGTTGCTTCCTAAGTGGACAGTTTGATTTCACAGAAGTGTGATTGACTTGGAGTTACATTGTGTTGTTTAAGTGTTCCCTTTATTTTTTTTAGCAGTGTATATTACTATAAAAATCAATCTTTCATGAAATCACACATGAAAGACACCAAATTAAAGCTACACATGTTGTGAATCCAGCCAACATGTCTGATTTCAAAAAGGATTTACGGCGAAAGCACACCAAACGATTATGTTAGCTCAGTACATAGGCACAGAAAAACACAGCCATTTTCCCAGCCAAAGATAGTAGTCACAAAAAGCAGGAATAGAGATAAAATTAATCACTAACCTTTGATGATCTTCATCAGATGACACTCATAGGACATCATGTTACACAATACATTTATGTTTTGTTCGATAATGTGCATATTTACATCCACAAATCTCGGTTTACATTGGCGCCATGTTCAGAAATGCCTCCAAATATCAGGAGAAATTGCAGAGAGCCACGTCAAATAACAGAAATACTCATCATAAACTTTGATGAAAGATACATGTTTTACATAGATTTAAAGATACACTTGTTCTTAATGCAACCGCTGTGTCAGATTTCAAAAAAACTTTACGGAAAAAGCACACCATGCAATAATCTGAGACGGCGCTCAGATATAACAACATTTCTCCGCCATGTTGGAGTCAACAGAAATACGAAATTACATCATAAATATTCCCTTACCTTTGATGATCTTCATCAGAATGCACTCCCAGGAATCCTAGTTCCACAATAAATCGTTGTTTTGTTCGATAATGTCCATTATTTATGTCTAAGTAGCTACTTTTGCTAGCATGTTTAGTGCACATGTCCAAACGCTCGCGCAGAACTCGGACGAAAACTTCAAAAAGTTATATAACAGGTCGAGTAAACTGGTCAAACTAAGTAGAGAATCAATATTCAGGATGTTGTTATCATAACTATCCAATAACGTTCCAACCGGAGAATTCCTTTCTGTCTCTGGAAGTTATGGAAAGCAAGACGATATCGTTTGGAACGCTAATGACCAGGAACTGGCATTCTGCCAGACCAATGACTGAAACACCTCCCATCCGGCTCAACATCACAGTAGAGGCTTCATTCCACATTCTACAGACTGGTGACATCTAGTGGAAGGCGTAGAAAGTGCAAACAAATTCATATCTTACAGGGAATTGAATAGGCGATGAGTTGAACATCGACCAGCCTCAGAATTCTCACTTCCTGTTTGGATTTTTTCTCAGGTTTTTGCCTGCCACATGAGTTCTGTTATACTCACAGACATCATTCAAACAGTTTTAGAAACTTCAGAGTGTTTCATATCCAATAGTAATAATAATATGCATATATTAGCATATGGGACAGAGTAGGAGGCAGTTCACTATGGGCACGCAATTAATCAAAAAGTGAAAATGCTGCCCCCTATCACAAAGAAGTTGGGCTCAAAAGAGTAACTTCAAACCGAGGAACTGCAAATAGCAAGAGGTAATACCATTTCTTGGTTAGCTTTGAGGACTTCAACAAGCACTCACAATTGGGTATTTATAGGCATATGTATCAGGGTAAGTTTCATGGAACATGATAGTACACTTCACACAAAGGTTTCATGGAACATGATAGTACACTTCACACAAAGTATTTGCTGGGAGAAGTACCACAAAGCAACTGAGTCTACGATATAAATGGAATCTTAGATATAGTTGGAATCATTTCTTTACAGCCTGATACTTCTAAAACGTTAAGATATTTTCCATATCCTCTCTTAACTCTACTGCTCTTTCTCCATAACTGAAAGTGGAGACATTGAAATCACTGAGAATCAATCAGTACGCCACTCACGGCAACCTATGCAAAGCAGATAAGAGGATACCTGCACTGTTTCTAACTTCTCTCCCCATCTTGTGTTGTGGTGCCCAGGAAAAAGTGTCTACAATTACTTTTTACAACATTAAATTGTTTTGCTACACATTAGCCTCTGCATTTAAATGTACATTGTAAGCAGATACACTCATTGAATGGTGATAATGTAATGCGGGCCTACCAGACGAGCTAAATGCCTTATGCTCGCTTCGAGGCAAGCAACACTGAAGTATGCACGAGAGCACCAGCTGATCTGGATGTGTGATAACGCTCTCGGTAGCCGATGTGAACAGGTCAACATTCACAAAGCCGCTGGGCCAGACGGATTAAAAGGAAGTGTACTCAAAGCATGTGCTGACCAACTGTCAAGTGTCTTCACTTACATTTTCAACCTCTCCCTGACCGAGTCTGTAATACCTACATGTTTCAAGCAGACCACCATAGTCCGTGTGCCCAAGGAAGCAAAGGTAACCTGACTAAATTATTACCGCCCCGTGGCACTCACGTCGGTAGCCATGAAGTGCTTTGAAAGGCTGGTCATGGCTCACATCAACAGCATCCTCCCGGACACCCTAGACCCACTCCAATTCGCATACCGCCCCAACAGATCCACAGATGACGCAATCTCAATTGCACTCGACACTGCCCTTTCTCACCTGGACAAAAGGAACACTTATGTGAGAATGTTGTTCATTGACTGCCAGTTCTCTGACCTCCTCCCTATAGGCTGTCTCGTCGTTGTCGGTGATTAGGCCTACTACTGTTGTGTCATCTGCAAACTTAATGATGGTGTTGGAATCGTGCCTGGCCATGCAGTCATGAGTGAACAGGGAGTACAGGAGGGGACTGAGCAAGCACCCCTGGTCCTCGGGTTGAGGATTAGCATGGAGTATGTGTTGTTACCTACCCTTACCACCTGGGGGCGGTTCGCCAGGAAGTTCAGGATCCAGCTGCAGAGGAAGGTGTTTAGTCCCAGAGTCCATTAGCTTAGTGATGAGCTTTGAGGGCACCATGGTGTTGAACGCTGAGCTGTAGTCAAATAATAGCATGTCTTTTTTCGTTATGTGTCAAGAAGACTAGCTGTCTCCATTGGCGTCGGCTAATGGGAATCCAAATAAAATCAAATAAAAATACAATTCAGAATAAAATTCCAGAAGAGATAGTTTTGAATAAACATGTCTGGTACATTTTCCACAGTCCATTGTTTAAGTCGGAGCTATTCTCCTAGCATCTCGTATGGCATCTGAGCAAGGTATTTCATGCATTGTCCCCCAAAAAAACTTAATTGAATGTGTTTGCTTCTTTAATCAATCATTCACTGTTCTTTGGATCTTTGGATGTGAATGGCTATTTCTGGGTATTGAATACTAGTGTGCTCTGGAACCTACTGCTTTGAATCTTGCTTTGTCCAAACTGCTGTTTCAGTGGATAGAAGACTGTATGTCGCTCTGGATAAGAGCATCTGCTAAATAACAAAAATTTAAAATATAAGACTGTGAGAATGGATTTGAAGCAGATGTCTTACATAGAGACAGGGCAAGGTAATAATCATAGTGCTCTGCCAGGATAGGAGTCTTATTAGACATAATGGAAATCTCATCATTCCAGTATCACCGGAATAGGATAAAGTTCCCTCTAGATACTGATCTGAGGTCAGCTTAGCATTTTAGTTGCCATAGTGGTTAAAGGGTAGGCTGATCCTAAATCTGTGCCAAAGGGAACTACTATCCAGAGCGGCAACACCAGAGTAAGATAACGTTGCCACCAGACAATGATCTGAGGCCAGTTAAGACATTGATAGCTAAGGTGAAGCTGATCCTAAATCTGTTCATATGGGAAACTTTGAGCCAGAGCCGTAACACCAGTGGCATCACATCCTGCCTCACATTGTTTTTGTTCTCCTACACCACATGACACTGTTTCAATTCATTGGTAGACACCCAAAAGTGCTCCTCAGGAGTCGCTAATAGAATTAGCATCTGTCATTCCAGGCCTGTGCCTTCATGTTTCACTCTCCCCCCATAGCTAGTGGAGAGGGAAATAAAGAAACATATTGCTCCCATTATATCTTGGCATTTTCCATAGAAATGTACTGACTGTGTTCCGTTGGAGCAGGGAATGATGTAGGCCAAGATGATGGCTTTGGCAGCCTGAGACAGGAGCGCTCCGACGAGCTAACACTCCAGTGGAGGACAATAGAAAATGTTCCAGTCACAGTTTAGAGACTGCAGCGTTAAACGTTCCTTGGCACTGTTACTATTGTTTAACTGTTCAGTGAGTCAGAAATGAAGGGGCCTTTTGTAGAGATTTGATTGTTGCTGGTTTTGGACAGATTGGAGCCGAGGGCACACACAGATGCAGCCAAGTGCACACACAGATAACACACACACACATATAGTACAAACACCCACACAGACAGGAACACACACAGACACACCTCACACACACCAATACGTCTAATAGCCACGCACACACTCATTGACATCTGACGGACCCCTGAACCAGGGTTTCTGTTAGGAAAAAATGGTGCTGGACAACGTGATCTGAAAGATTTTAATTTACCCATTGTCATTGGGTGCATGACCTAATGGGCGTCCACCCATGGTGCTCAGAATGACAGAAATCACATTACAATTTATCTTAATGAAACCACCAATAAAAAGTAAAATTTCAAACATTTACCAAATTGCAATTCGTGGGAAAACACAATTTTAAACTGCACACCTGATGTGAGCGGTTCCATATGTGACAGAGATGAAAATCTCCATTAGAAACTTACACTGAGTGTACCAAACATGCTCTTTCCCTGACATAGACTGACCAGGTTGTGACGACCCTCGAACTCTGTCTGCCTAATTCTTTCTTTCTGCTCTTGTTCTCTTTAACAGGATGTCAGTTGGCAGAGCTGGGAGGGTCCTCAGCGAAATTGGACACACCTGGACACGGGTGTGTCCCGGGGATAAACACACCTTTCCCCCATACATCGAGGTGACTCTCTCCATGCAAGACACACTGCTCGTTTTTTTGTGACATTTTGGGGCTTCTTTGTGTTAGTTTTATTTTGGAACCCAGTGAACAGGTCAGGCTTCCCTAGCCACAGGCAGAAAAGTTGAAACTTTAGCTCCCTATCCTCCAAACTCACTAAACGTGGCAGTAATAAAGCCTCTCTTGAAAAATCAAAACCTTGACCCGGAAATCGAATCTCCCATTCCTCTCAAAACATTTTGAAAAAGCTTCGTTCCCGAAGACAAATGATTCATACAAAATGCTTCAGTCTGGTTTTAGACCCCATCATAGCACTGAGACTGCACTCGTGAAGGTGGTAAATTACCTTTTAATGGCGTCAGACCAAGACTCTGCATCTGTCCTGGTGCTCATAGACCTTAGTGCTGCTTTTGACACCATCGATCACCACATTATTTTGGAGAGATTAGAAACCCTAATTGGTCTACACAGACAAGTTCTTGCCTGGTTTAGATCTTATCTGTCGGAACAATATCAGTTCGTCTCTGTGGATAGTTTGTCCTCTGACAAATCAATTGCAAGTTTCTGCGTTCCTCAACGTTCCATTTTAGGCCCACTATTGTTTTCACTATATATTCCTACTCTTCGTGATGCCATTCGGAAACACAATGTCAACTTTCACTGCTAAGCGGATGACACACAGCTGTACATTTCGATGAAACATCAATATACCCTGGAAGCCTATGTTTCAGACATTAGGAAGTCGATGGTGGCAATTTTTTTTATTTTAAACTCGAACAAAACAGAGATACTAGTTCTAGGTCACAAGAAACAAAGAGATATGCTGTTGGATCTGACAATGAATCTTGATGGTTGTACAGTTGTCTCAAATAAAACTGTGAAAGACCTCGGCGTTACTCTGGACCCTGATCTCTATTTTGACAAACATACCAAGAATATTTCAAGGATAGTTTTTTCCATCTTCATTTTGTCCAAAAATGATGCAGAGAAGCTAATCCATGCTTTTGTCACTTCTAGATTAGACTACTGCAATGCTCTACTCTCCGGCTACCCAGATAACCCACAAATCATTACATGGGCTTGCTCATACCTATCTCTCCGATTTGGTCCTGCTGTACATACCTACACTAACCCCAAGGTCACAATACACAGGCCTCCTTATTGTCTCTAAGCAAACAGCTGGAGGCAGGGCTTTCTCCTATAGAGCTCAATTTTTATGGAATGTTCTGCCTATCCAGGTGAGAGACGCAGACTCGGCCACAACCTTTAAGCCTTTACTGAAGACTCATCTCTTCAGTAGGTCCTATGATTGAATGTAGTCTGGGCCAGGGGTGCGAAGGTGAATGGCAAGGCACTGGAGCGATGAACTGTCTTGCTGTTTCCGCCTGGCCGGCTCCCCTCTCTCCACTGGGATTCTTTGCCTCTGACCCTATTACGGGGGCTGAGTCACTGGCTTAGTAGTGCTCTTCTATGCCATCCTTTGGAGGGGTGCGTCACTTGAGTGGGTTGAGTCACAGACGTGATCTTCCTGTCCGGTTTTGCGCCCCCTCGGGCTTGTGCGGTGGAGGAGATTTTTGTGGGCTATACTCAGCCTTGTGTCAGGGTAGTTAGCTGGTGGTCTGTTGATATTCCTCTAATGGTGTGGGGGCTGTGCTTTGGCAAATTAGGTGGGGTTATATCCCTGTCCGGGGGTATCGTCGGACGGGGCCACAGTGTCCCCCGACCCACCCATCTCAGTCTCCAGTATCTATGCTGCAATATTCTATGTGCCGGGGGGCTAGGGTCAATCTGTTATATCTTGTGTAATTATCCTGTCTTATCTGGTGTCCTGTGTGAATTTAAGTACTCTCCCTTCCCTCCCGGAGGACCTGAGCCCTAGGTTCATGCCTCAGAAATACCTGTCCCCAGTCCACCTGGTCGTGCTGCTGCTCAGGACAACTGAGCTTTGGAGAAATACGTAGATTCAAAGGGGAGTCCGTCATTTTCTTTCTAATGATGATGATTTTTTTCATAAAAAAATGTATCACTGCTGAAGTGAAAGATATCCTCTCTTGTTGAATGCTGCTTTTTAGTTAGCTTTGCGACAGTATCAACAATACATTTTGTATTGTTCTTATTCTCCTCAATTAGGTTGGAAAAATAGGATGATCGAGCAGCAGTGAGGGCTCTTCGATATTGTACAGTACTGTTTGTACAGTACCAGTTTGGTGGAGCTCCATTTCCATTCAAATTTTCTGGAAGCTTGCGTCAGGGCTCTGGGACTTACTGTATACCAGGGAGCAAATTTCTTGTGTTAAAAGTTTTCGTTTTTAGGGGTGCGACTGCATCTAGGGTATTACGCAAGGTTAAATTAAGATCCTCAGTTGGTGGTTAACAGATTTTTGTACTCTGATGTCATTGGGTAGATGGATGGAGTCTGGAAGGGCATCTAGGAATCTTTGGGCTGTTTGAGAATTTATAGCATGGCTTTTGATGATCCTTGGTTGGGGATTATTTGTTGAGATTGCAAACATAATAAAATGGTGGTCCGATAGTCCAGGATTATAAGGAAAAACATTTAGATCCACAATATTTTTCCAACGGGACAAAACTAGATTCAGGTTATGACTGTGGTAATGAGTAGGTCTAGAGACATGTAGGACAAAACCCACTGAGTCGATGATGGCTCCGAAAGCCTTTTGGAGTGGGTCTGTGGAATTTTCCATGTGAATATTGGAAGTGAGGGATCTAACATTAACTTCTTGCAACTATAGGGGGTGCTGTTCCGCATTAGCATATTTGTGTCTCCAAATTAAACTGCCTCGTGCTAAATTCTTGATCGTACAATATGCATATTATTGTTATTATTGGATAGAAAACAGTCTATAGTTTCTATAGGAGTTGAAATTTTGTCTCTGAGTGGTACAGAACAATTTCTACAGCACTTTTCATGACAGGGTTCAGATTTCAGAAATTTTTACCTCTGATCTGGGGTCTGTTTATAAGGCCACAGTGAATGCTATGAAGAAACCGACACTGCCTACGTCTTCCTCTGGGTGTCTGTACGTCATCACGTTTTCAATGAAGTCGATGGGACGTTCACAGCCATTATAAATGACCAAAATGTACAGAGACCGCCCTTTCTCAACGTGCGCCTCAAGCGTGAAGGCCATCGGACCTGTCTCGTTCCAAATCGTTTTCTAACCAGCAATATTTCTCCGGTCATGTTTTCAGTCGTTATAGTTGTTAAAAACATCATAATGTAGTGAATTTGAACCGTTTTATAGCAAATTATATCCGTTTAGTGCGATTCTGAGGAATTTATTTGTCGTGCACTCTGAAAGTTTGGACACGTTTTGGGAGGTCGGTCGTTGGTGGTGGACATTTCGAAGGACAGAGGACATCTATCGACCAAAAGACGTTTATAACATAGAAAGGATACATTGCCCAAGAATATGATGGAAGATCAGCTCAAAGTAAGCAATATTTAATATGATAAACCGTGTTTCTGTCGAAATATTTTAAACGCATATTTCGCCATTTTGTTTGGTATAGCTTCACCTGGCGAACCCTGTATTGAAAAGTAAGGATAATTTTAAAAATGTAAATCAGCGGTTGCATTAAGAACTAATTTGTCTTTCGATTCCTGTCTACCCTGTATTTTTTAGTCAAGTATATGATTAGCTTTCAATTAAACTAGATCACTCTGATAGATGACGTCAGACATATTGAGGCTTGATTTCCTAGTATTTTTATTGTGTAACCACGGTTTTGTATGGCTAAATATGCACCTTTTCGAACAAACTGTATATGTATGTTGTAAAATGATGTTACAGGAGTGTCATCGGAAGAATTCTGAGAAGGTTAGTGAAAAAATTAATATCTTTTGGCGGTGATTACGTTATAGCGCTCTTTGGCTGGAATCGATGCTCTGGTAACGTTTTCACATGTCGTATGCTAACTTATCGATTTATTGTGTTTTCGCTGAAAAACGCTTAGAAAATCTGAAATATGGTCTGAAATCACAAGAACTGGGTCTTTCCATTGCTATGCTTTGTCTATTTTTATGAAATGTTTTATGATGAGTAAATTGGTCATACACGTTGCTCTATCTAGTAATTCTAGTGGATTTGTGATGGTCGGTGCAATTGTAAACTGTGATTTCTACCTGAAATATGCACTTTTTTCTAACAAAAACTATCCTATACCATGAATATGTTATCAGACTGTCATCTGATGGTTTTTTTTATAGGTTATTGGCTATCAATATCTTAGTTGAGCCGAATTGGTGATAGCACCTGAAGGAGTAAGAAACTGATGGAGTTAGAATAGTGGTGTATTTTGCTAACGTGTTTAGCTAATAGATTTACATATTTTGTCTTCCCTGTAACACATTTTAAAAATCTGAAATGGTGGCTTTATTCACAAGATCTGTATCTTTCATCTGGTGTCTTGGACTTGTGATTTAATGATATTTAGATGCTACTATCTACTTTTGAAGCTATGCTAGGTATGCTAATTAGTGTGTGGGGGGTGTGGGGGGTGCTCCCGGATCCGGGGTAGAGGCTCGTGAAAGGTTAAGTAACCCTATTTTGAGATGTGAGCTATCGAAATCTCTTTCAATAATGACAGGAATGGATGAGGTCTTTATTCCAGTGAGATTGCTAAGGTGAACACCGCCATGTTTTGTTTTGCTAGATAGAGGCACAGACACGGTCTCAATAGGGATAGCTGAGCTGACTACACTGACTGTACTAATGGCAGACTCCACTAAGCTGGCAGGCTGGCTAACAGCCTGCTGCCTGGCCTGCACCCTATCTCATTGTGGAGCTAGAGTAGTTAGAGCCCTGTCTATGTTCATAGATAACATGAGAGCACCCCTCCAGCTGGGATGGAGTCTGTCACTCCTCAGCAGGCCAGGCTTGGTCCTATTTCTGGGTAAGTCCCAGAAAGAGGGCCAATTATGTACAAATTCAATATTTTGGGAGGGGCAGAAAACAGTTTTCAACCAGCGATTTAGACTCTGCTGTAGAGCTCATCACTCCCCCTAACTGGGTGGAGGCCAAAGACAATTACTCGATGCCGACACATTTTTCTAGCTGATTTACAAGCTGAAGCTATGTTACGCTTGATGACCTCTGACTGTTTTATCCTAACATCATTGGTGCCGACGTGGATAACAATATCCCTATACTCTCTACCCTCGCCAGTTTTAGCCTTAGCCAGCACCATCTTCAGATTAGCCTTTACATCGGTAGCCCTGCCCCCTGGTAAACAGTGTGTGATCGCTGGATGATTATTTTTAAGTCTAATATTGCAGGAAATGGAGTCGCCAATGACTAGGGTTTTCAATTTGTCAGAGCTAATGGTGGGAGGCTTTGGCGGCTCAGACCCCGTAACGGGTGGAGGAGAGACCTGAGAAGGCTCGGCCTCTGACTCCGACTCGTTGCTTAGTTTCTGTAGGCTTAATGAGCAACACAGGTTGAGCATGCCGAAAGTATTTCTTTCCTGAAGCATTGAGAAAATTGTCCGGCTGTGGGGACTGTGCAGGGGGGATTTATACTACTATCTGTACTTACTGGTGGGACTACTATCTGTACTTACTGGTCATCCTTTCCTCCACGTAAATTGCCCTTGCCTAACGATTACGTCTGAAGCTATGCTTACAACACGGCTTTCCCCACCATAAGGTGATAGTTCTCCTGTATATTATGAGTACAGCAACTGCAATTAGGTGGCATAGTGTTAATGTTACTACTTAGCTTTTTTGGCTGGTGGATGTCCTGTAGAACCATGTCCAGATAAAGCATCCGGGGTAAAAAAGAGAAAAAACTAAGACATTGGTAAATGTATTAAAAGTTAAAACCGAAAAGTTTGGCAGATAGCCAAGTAGCAACCAACAGCACGGAGACAAGCCCGGAAGTTGAGGGCGGAGCACAAGTTGGCTTTCTTACTGCCGCCAAGGGTCGTGTGCATGACTCAACACCCCTGATTATCAATATCAATGCACGCATTCACTCACTTACACTACTAACTACACACACTATTGTTACTTAATACATATATTTTTGTTATTTCTTTATCTCCCCGGCTCGCCCGGGATAAGAGGTTGGTTCCAAGACATTTTTGCGTATAGTATTTTTGGAGAGAGGAACATTGGTTAGTTTTCAGGCCCCTGCCCAGGTTGGGAACTCTTCCTCTACTCGCTGTACCTCAGTGGGAGATTTGGGTAGGGTAGTGCTATTTGCTACCCGCAGCTATAGCCTTTCATTTCCCCTGTTAGGCTTAGCAACGGAATACATTGGAAATTGTTATTTTGTTTGCTAAATTTGTTTGGTGTCCGTGGACGGAGCAGTTGTCTCGGGGGCACGACCGTGGCTTGGGGGGATCCGCCAGGGTGCTGTTTTTTCCCCAGTAGGCTTAGCAACGGAATACATTGGAAATTGTTATTTTGTTTGCTAAATTTGTTTGGTGTCCGTGGACGGAGCAGTTGTCTCGGGGGCACGACCGTGGCTTGGGGGGATCCGCTAGGGTGCTGTTTTTCCCCCAGTACCAGCGGGCTACAGTGCGTAAAGACCAGGATTGAGCTATTGTAGGATTTGGGGAAGCTCCTTATATACAGTACCAGTCAAAAGTTTGGACACACCTACTCATTCCAGGGTTTGTCTTTATTTTTATTGTTTTCTACATTGTAAAATAAAATTGAAGATATCAGAACTATGAAATAACACATATGAAATCATGTAGTAACCAAAAAATGTGTTTGAGCCAATCAGTTGTGTTGTGACAAGGTAGGGGTGGTATACAGAAGATAGCTCTATTTGATAAAAGACCAAGTCCATATTATGGCAAGAACAGCTCAAATAAGCAATGACAAACGACTGTCCATCATTACTTTAAGACAAGGCGGTCAGTCAATCCGGGACAGATGCTGTCGCAAAAACCATCAAGCACTATGATGAACTGCCTCTTATGAGGACCGCAAAAGGAAAGGAAGACCTAGTGTTACCTCTGCTGCAGAGGACAAGTTCATTTGAGTTAACTGCACCTCAGATTGCAGCCCAATTTAATGCTTCACAGAGTTCAAGTAACAGACACATCTCAACATCAATTGTTCAGAGGAGACTGCGTGATGGTGTGGGGGTGCTTTGCTGGTGACACTGTCTGTGATTTATTTAGAATTCAAGGCACACTTAACCAGCATGGCTACCACACATTCTGCAGCTGTACTCCATCCCATCTGGTTTGCACTTAGTAGGGACTATCATTTATTTTCAACAGGACAATGACCCAACACACCTCCAGGCTGTGTAAGGGCTATTTGACCAAGAAGGAGATTGGTGGAGTGCTGCATCAGATGACCTGGCCTCCACAATCACCCGACATCAACCCAATTGAGTTGGTTTGGGATGAGTTGGACCGCTGAGTGAAGGAAAGGCAGCCAAACAAGTGCTCAGCATATGTGGGAACTCCTTCAAGACTGTTGAAAAAGCATTCCTCATGAAGCTGGTTGAGAGAATGCCAAGCGTGTGCAAAGCTGTCATCAAGGCAAACGGTGGCTACTTTGAAGAATAGCAAATATGAAATATATTTTGATTTGTTTAAGACATGTAACTAGCTAGCTAAACCATAATCCCAACTCATGACATTACTACCCTGCATGAATATGCAGGTAGCTAACCAACCAGGTTCAATGTTAGGTAGCTAACATAATGCTATAACCAGCAAAGCAAATGGCTCTGATATACGAATAATATTTTCTAACGTTACACAGATCATACACGTAACTTTAGCTAGCGAGCCCGCCGGTTAACGTTAGCTAGCTAGCTAACAGTGCACTTTAACTTGAAATGACAAAATTTGAAATTAGTCATATCTGAAAATGTTACTCGTATAGATGGATGGACACTTCTCCCTCTCTGTCACGGATGCAATGGTTGCCCTTAGTTTGAAGATTAAATCCGGAGACAGGTGTTTTCTCCATCTCTTTAGCTATCACACTCTAATTGCACTAATTTCAAAACTTGGTCCTCCAGAGAGTGGAGAGCAACACTTATGCAGTTCTACTACGAGATATCTTTAAAAAAAGCTACGTTAGAAAGGATTACCTATACATACTGACCAGCTCAAATAGACAGAAGCCTGCTACATGGCAGACCAATCTAAACTTATCTTTCGGCATGTCCAGCCCACTCATTATCTCAGCCAATCATGGCTAGTAGGAAGGTTGCTGACTTTTTCTGTGGCTAAACCAACTAGCTCGTAATTTAACTATTTTATTAACTTCTTATGGCTGAGATCCCGTTAACGGGATCGATATGACAACAGCCAGTGAAAGTGTAGGGCGCCAAATTCAACAGCAACAGAAATCTCATAATTAAAATTCCTCAAACATACAAGTATTATACACCATTTTAAAAACTTATTGTGAATAGGGGGGCGCTGTTTTCACTTTGGAAAAAATCGTGCCCAAATTAAACGGCCTCGTACTCTGTTCTAGATCATACAATATGCATATTATTATTACTATTGGATAGAAAACAATCAGAAGTTTCTAAAACTGTTTGAATTATATCTGTGAGTAAAAGTTTTGGCAGCAAACTTCCATACAGGAAGTGAAAAATCTGAAAATGAGGCTCTGTTTCAGGGCCTGCCTATTCAACTGGCTTTTATTTATCGATATGTATGCACTTCATACGCCTTCCACTAGATGTCAACAGGCAGTAGAAGGTTGAATGGGGTGTCTAGCTTGATGTGAGGCCGAACAAGAGCTTTTGGAGTGACAGGTCCGGTATTTTGTTTGTTTTCGACGGCGCGCGGGGGACCTCAACATTGTCTTCTGAAAAGCGTTCGGTATACACGGCGAATTGCTCCGGCTCTGATTTTATTTGATACATAGTCCCGTTAGGCTAGGCTATGCTAGTCAGCTTTTTGATGAGGATGCTCCCGGATCCGGGATGGGTATTAAGTAAAGGTTAAAGATGAACTTGTTGTTAATCCCACCACAGTGTCCGATTTCAAAAAGGCTTTACGATGAAAGCATACCATGCGATTATGTTCGGTCAGCACCTAGTCACAGAAAAACACAGCCATTTTTCCAGCCAAAGAGAGGAGTCACAAAAAGCATAAAGAGAGATAAAATGAATCACTAACCTTTGATGATCTTCATCAGATGACACTCATAGGACTTCATGTTACACAATACATGTATGTTTTGTTCGATAAAATTCATGTTTATATCCAAAAATCTCAGTTTACATTGGCACGTTATGTTCAGTAATGTTTTGCTTCCAAAACATCCGGTGATTTTGCAGAGAGCCACATCAGTTTACAGAAATACTCATAATAAACATTGATAAAAGATACAAGTGTTATGCATGTAACTTTAGATAAACTTCTCCTTAATGCAACCGCTGTGTCAGATTTCGAAAAAGCACACCATGCTATAATCTTAGTACAGCGCTCAGAGACCAAAACAAGCCATACAGATACCCGCCATGTTGTGGAGTCAACAGAAGTCAGAAATAGCATTATAAATATTCACTTACCTTTGATGATCTTCATCAGAATGCACTCCCAGGAATCCCAGTTCCACAATAAATGTTTGTTTTGTTCGATAAAGTCCATAATTTATGTCCAAATACCTCCTTTTTGTTCGCGTGTTTAGTTCAAAAATCCAAATTCACGACACGCAGGCCAGATGAAAAGTCAAACAATTCCATTACAGTGCATAGAAACATGTCAAACGATGTATAGAGTCAATCTTTAGGATGTTTTTAACATAAATCTTCAATAATGTTTCAACCGGAGAATTCCTTTGTCTTTAGAAAGGAAAATGAACGCAGCTACCTCTCACGGGCGCAAACCTGACTGAGCTTATGTCATTCTGCCTCTTACTCAATCAGCTCTTATTCTCTCTTCCTTCACAGTAGAAGCCTGAAACAAGGTTCTAAAGACTGATGACATCTAGTGGAAGCCTTAGGAAGTGCAATATGACCCTATAGACATTGTATATTGGATAGGCAAAGACTTGAAAACCTACAAACCTCAGATTTCCCACTTCCTGGTTGGATTTTTTTCTCAGGTTTTTGCCTGCCATATGAGTTCTGTTATACTCACAGACATCATTCAAACAGTTTTAGAAACTTCAGATTGTTTTCTATCCAAATCTACTAATAATGCATATCTTAGCTTCTGGGTCTGAGTAGCAGGCAGTTTACTCTGGGTACCTTATTCATCCAAGCTACTCAATACTGCCCCCAACCATAAGAAGTTAATCCAGCCGCTTTGTCAGATTTCAAAAAGGCTTTACGGCGAAAGCATGCCATGCGATTATCTGAGGACAGCGCCCCGCTTACAAAAGCATACAAACATTTTACAACCAACTAAAGGTATTACAAAAGTCAGAAATAGCGATAAAATTAATCACTTACCTTTGAAGATCTTCATATGGTTGCAGTCACAAGAGTCCCAGCTACACAATAAATGTTTGTTTTGTTCGATAAAGTCCCTCTTTATATCCCAAAAACTCAGTTTTGTTGGCATGTTTTGTTCAGTAATCCACTGGCTCAAAGGCAGTCAAAACATGCAGACGAATACATCCTAATAGTACCGGTAAAGTTCGTCGAAACATGTCAAACGATGTTTAATTAATCCTCAGATTGTCAATTGTCTAAATATTCGATAATATTTAAACCGGACAATAGCGTTTTCAATAGAATGGAAAAACAACGAAGGGCGCGCAATCGGTCACGCGCGCAAACCAGCTCTGCATGATTCTACAGTCCACTGACAGAAAGGTCTCATTCTTCTTCATTTTTCAGAAAACAATCCTGAAACAATGTCTAAAGACTTGACATCTAGTGGAAGCCATAGGAACTGCAATCTGGGTCCTAACCCATTAGATACTCTATAGACATTCAATTGATAATACCCACATCATAAAAATCCTGAGGATTTTCCTCAGGTTAGCGCCTGCGATATCAGTTCTGTTATACTCACAGACATTATTTTAACAGTTTCGGAAACTTTAGTGTTTTCTTTCCAAATCTTCCAATTATATATATATCCTAGCTTCTGGGCCTGAGTAACAGGCAGTTTACTTTGGGCACGCTTCCCATCCAGACGTCGAAATACTGCCCCCAAGCCATAAGAAGTTAAATGGGGGAATTGAAGCAATTGAGACATGGATTGTGTATGTGTGCCATTTAGAGGGTGAATGGGCGAGACAAAATATTTAAGTGCCTTTGAACGGTGTATGGTACTGTCGTAGGTGTCAGACTCACCGGTTTGAGTGTGTGGAACTTCAACGCTGCTGGGTTTTTCACGCTTAACAGTTTCCTGTGTGTATCAAGAATGGTTCACAACCCAAAGGACATCCATCCAACTTGACACAACTGTGGGGAGCATTGGAGTCAACATGGGCCAACATCCCTGTGGAACGCTTTCGACACCTTGTAGAGCCCATGCCCTGATGAATTAAGGCTGTTCTGAGGGCAAAAGGGGATGCAACTCAATAGTTTGAAGGTGTTCCTAGTGTTTTGCGCACTCAGTGGTGCGTGCTCAGTCCCCTCCTGTTCTCCCCGTTCACTCATGACTGCACGGCCTGGCATGACTCGAACACCATCATTAAGTTTGCCTATGACACAACAGTGGTAGGCCTGATCACCAACAACGATGAGACAGCCTAAAGGGAGGAGGTCAGAGACCTGGCCGTGTGGTGCCAGGACAACAACCTCTCTCTTAACGTGATCAAGGCAAAGGAGATGATTGTGGACTACAGGAAAAAGAGGACCGATCATGCCCCCATTCTCATCAACGGGGCTGCAGTGGAGCAGGTTGAGAGTTACAAGTTCCTTGGTGTCCACATCACCAACAATTAAACATGGTCCGGCACACCAAGACAGTCGTGTAGAAGGCACGACAAAACCTATTCCCCTCAGGAGACTGAAAAGATTTGGCATGGGTCCTCAGATCCTCAAAAGGTTCTACAGCTGCAACATCGAGAGCATCCTGACTTGTTGCATCACTGCCTGGTTTGGCAACTGCTCGGCCTCCGACCGCAAGGCACTACAGAGGGTAGTGCGAACTGCCCAGTGCTTCACCGGGGCCAAGCTTCCTGCCATCCAGGACCTCTATACCAGGCGGTGTCAGAGGAAGGCCCTAAAAATTGTCAAAGACTCCAGCCACCCTAGTCATAGACTGTTCTCTCTGCTACCGCATGGCAAGCGGTACCGGAGCCCCAAGTCTAGGTCCAAGAGGCTTCTAAACAGCTTCTACCCCCAAGCCATAAGACTCCTGAACAATTAGTCAAATGGTTACCCAGACTATTTGCAGCCCCCCTCACCCTCTCTTTACAGCACTGCTACTCTCTGTTGTCATCTATCCATAGTCACTTTAATAACTCTACCTACATGTACATACTACCTCAACTAACCGGTGCCCCTGCACATTGACTCTGTATCGGTACCCCCCTGTATATACTGTAGTCTCGCTATTGTTATTTTACTGCTGCTCTTTAAATACTTATAACTTTTATCTCTTATTCTTATCCGTATTTTTTTTTAAATTGCATTGTTGGTTAGGGGCTCGTAAGTAAGCATTTTACTGTAATGTCTACACCTGTTGTATTCAGCGCATGTGACTAATACAATTTGATTCGATTTGAATTAACCCACATTTTAGGTAATTAGCCTATAGCATGACGTTCAAATGTATTTACATCGACTGATATTTCCATCAATTAATAAAAAGCATTATATTGCAATGTGATTGTTTTTTCTCACTGTCAATTTTGCCTACAACAATTTTCTTTATTGGCTTTTCATTTTTTACCGGCTAATGGAAACGCTGCCCCGAATTTGATTTGTTTGAAAGGCCTTATTGAGCTGTTCGTAAATAGCATATTTGGCATTAAAAGCTGCTTAGCACAGAGAGAGGGCTTGATAACCTGCCTGTGTGGAGGTCAACCTCTACACCATCAGGCTCTTTCCTCAGGTAATTGTACAGAGGAACCAGGACACACATGTTAACAAATGAGGAGGTGGTGAGGCTGGGATGTAAACACTACAGTATGCCCACTGATGCTATGCATATTATAGAGATAGAAAGGAGGAGTTGTGCTACTGCAGCTGAACTAATAAGGTGATCTTGGGTTGAGCTTTTATGTTGTTCTGACGCATGGCACTTGTTGAGTTGCTCTCCACACTGAGTGCAAGAACAACAAGTAAAAAGCACTTTAGAGAATGAAAGCACACTTCAACCAAGTGGGGAGAGAGCTTGTAAGAGGGGTCACACGGTGATGGCATGTTTGTGAAGAGCTCAGGTCAAATAAAAAAAGGTTATGCCCGTGCCTACAAAAACAATCACAGCGCCACTCTTATCCTGTGTGTGCACACACTGGCAACAACCTTCAAGTAAAAGGTTGAGGATGTTTTGGTTTGTCTTGGGGATACGCAGAGGAGATAAACAGCTATCACAATGGTGTTAAGGCTCTGATCGCTGTTTGGACTAAGGTCTCGACAGACAAGAATGAACTAAAATCGCTCAATTAAATCCCTCCTGAAATGTCATCGGCTAGCTCAGAGCTTTGCTCCAAACAAAAAAGACAGCATTCTGCACCTGCGGATCTCATTCTGACTCAGAGAGAGAAAGGGAGAGATAGAGAGAATGAAAGAAAGAAAGACCCCTTTTCCCCGTTGTTTGACTGTGTAGGTTCAGTGCGATTGAAAGAGATTGGAATGAAAAATAAATGAATTGACTGGTACACAGGTGAAGGGAGTAGAGAATGCAGTATCCATGAGAAGTCTGTTTGATGGACATAAAAGGTTGACTTTCATTATGATACCTTCAACTCCGAGCACAAACACTCCATGTAGATCAGGGATAGGAAAATTTGATTGGGGTGGGGGCCACAAAATATCTGAACTCATCATGATGGGCCACAGTGGCTCGCAGGTCTGCATACCCACATCCATACACACACATACAGTCAAGGCCCTAGCCTTTTGGGGGCCTTCAGTTACATTTTTCTACAGATTTTTCAATTGGGAAAATGTTAGTTTTAAAGCAAGTTTGCTGCAATTCAACACATTTTGTCATGGGGCGGAGAGAAATTTTTAAATTTTTAACAAATTTCCTGCAATTCTACTAATTTTGCCATAGAGTGGAGAGAAATGTTTGTCGTTTTGAATGTGATATTTGAGTGAGAGTGACTCAGAAAATCAGTGGAGGCCACCCGGTTGGTAATTTTACCATGATTACAACAAGTTTAGATAGCTGGCTAGACTAATTTACCAATCTAATCTAATGACTGACATAACAGGAGAAAAACTGCTGATGCACAACCACATTTCAAAATTGCACCTTGTAAATTCTACTATTGTAACGCTCATCATTGAGACACCGACTGAACCCCCCCCCCCAAAAAAAATCTAATAATATATTTGTCTCTTATTTGGAAATTGATCCTCTGACATACAAATGGGGGCCGCGGGCTGCTCCATCCCTGATATAAATAGACATTATACAATAAGACCTCTACAGGTATATTTGATTGGATTTTGCTACACTAATACAATGTACCGAGTTAATAGGATTTTGCTACACTACAATACAATGTACCGAGTTAATATACACTGCTCAAAAAAATAAAGGGAACACTTAAACAACACAATGTAACTCCAAGTCAATCACACTTCTGTGAAATTAAACTGTCCACTTAGGAAGCAACACTGATTGATAATAAATTTCACATGCTGTTGTGCAAATGGAATAGACAACAGGTTGAAATTATAGGCAATTAGCAAGACACCCCCAATAAGGGAGTGATTCTGCAGGTGGTGACCACAGACCACTTCTCAATTCCTATGCTTCCTGGCTGATGTTTTGGTCACTTTTGAATGCTGGCGGTGCTTTCACACTAGTGGTAGCATGAGATGGAGTCTACAACCCACACAAGTGGCTCAGGTAGTGCAGCTCATCTAGGATGGCACATCAATGCAAGCTGTGGCAAGAAGGTTTGCTGTGTCTGTCAGCGTAGTGTCCAGAGCATGGAGGCGCTACCAGGAGACAGGCCAGTACATCAGGAGACGTGGAGGAGGCCGTAGGAGGGCAACAACCCAGCAGCAGGACCGCTACCTCCGCCTTTGTGCAAGGAGGAGCACTGCCAGAGCCCTGCAAAATGACCTCCAGCAGGCCACAAATGTGCATGTGTCTGCTCAAACGGTCAGAAACAGACTCCATGAAGGCGGTATGAGGGCCCGACGTCCACAGGTGGGGGTTGTGCTTACAGCCCAACACCATGCAGGACATTTGGCATTTGCCAGAGAACAACAAGATTGGCAAATTCGCCACTGGCGCCCTGTGCTCTTCACAGATGAAAGCAGGTTCACACTGAGCACATGTGACAGACGTGACAGAGTCTGGAGACGCCGTGGAGAACGTTCTGCTGCCTGCAACATCTTCCAGCATGACCGGTTTGGCGGTGGGTCAGTCATGGTGTGGGGTGGCATTTCTTTGGGGGGCCGCACAGCCCTCCATGTGCTCGCCAGAGGTAGCCTGACTGCCATTAGGTACCGAGATGAGATCCTCAGACCCCTTGTGAGACCATATGCTGGTGCGGTTGGCCCTGGGTTCCTCCTAATGCAAGACAATGCTAGACCTCATGTGGCTGGAGTGTGGCATTGATGCTATGGACTGGCCCGCCCGTTCCCCAGACCTGAATCCAATTGAGTACATCTGGGACATCATGTCTCGCTCCATCCACCAACGCCACGTTGCACCACAGACTGTCCAGGAGTTGGCGGATGCTTTAGTCCAGGTCTGGGAGGAGATCCCTCAGGAGACCATCCGCCACCTCATCAGGAGCATGCCCAGGCGTTGTAGGGAGGTCATACAGGCACGTGGAGGCCACACACACTACTGAGCCTCATTTTGACTTGTTTTAAGGACATTACATCAAAGTTGGATCAGCCTGTAGTGTGGTTTTCCACTTTAGTTTTGAGTGTGACTCCAAATCCAGACCTCCATGGGTTGATAAATTTGATTTCCATTGATAATTTTTGTGTGATTTTGTTGTCAGCACATTCAACTATGTAAAGAAAAAAGTATTTAATAAGAATATTTCATTCATTCAGATCTAGGATGTGTTATTTTAGTGTTCCCTTTATTTTTTTGAGCAGTGTATAAAAGTATGTGGATACTCTTTCAAATTAGTGGATTTGGCTATTTCAGCCAAACCCGTTGCTGACAGGTGTATAAAATCGAGCACACAGCCATGCCATGTCCATAGACAAACATTGGCAGTAGAATGGCCTTACTGAAGAGCTCAGTGACTTTCAACGTGGCACCGTCATAGGATGCCACCTTTCCAACAAGTTAGTTCATCAAATTTCTGCCCTGCTAGAGCTGCCTCGGTCAACTGTAAGTACTGTTATTGTGAAGTGGAAAGTCTACCAAATATGATGGGGGATATCACTGTATACATATTGTACAGACAGGGTAAATTACTTTTCCGTCTTCATAACACACACTTAAACACCCATAGGAGAGAGTGGGGTATATTGAGCCATTTTTACATTCAGTATCACTACGTCAAGGGAAATATAGTATTCTTTCTAACAAAGATATCTACATTTATTTCAGGATGTTGTGTATCCCTGGAAATAATCAGAATTAATGTAAACATAACAGTTTTGAAAACATAGCTTGTCCAAAAAAAGTGGTATTTTGGCACAACTTACCCCAGGTATGGGGTACATTTAGCATAGAGACGGGGTAAGCATAGGGGAATATTTTTAACAATTTGTACTTTTTTAAACACTTTTAACAAACTCAGGGTCAGGTGTAACCTCATATCCCAGCGATAATACCTTGCATTACGCCTGGGGAAAAAACACTTCAATTGTCGCCTAAAGGGGTTCATAATCTGAATTCAGTGACCTTGTGGATAGCGTCCGCTCTGAGATTGGAAGGTTGGTAGTTCGATCCATACCATAGACTGCAAAATGCTTGGCACTCATAATTTGAAAACAATTAAAAAGCGGTGTCCCCGCCCCTGTTTCTGTAAAAAGCTGCGGGCTGTCAAACATGCAGCTAACTAAAACATGGAAATGTCTGCTCTACCCAAAATTACAACCAACTAATTGCAGCATTACTGCAAAAATGGAAGAGGAAAGTGGAAGTGAAAGGGGGAAAAAGTAAGGAACTTGTCTGTCTGCCCTGTGTTAAAGACCATAATTGATTAAAGAAAATTGTGATGAATAAAAATGTTTATTAGTTTTATTTAAGGACCAACAAAATGACAGCCATGCCATATAGATTGTAAAATATTTGGGAGGAGATTCTGGATGTTTCGGATGGTTTATGAACTGATAGGCTAAAAACTATGATGGATTTAAAACTAAGAATTTTTCAATTTAAATTATTATACAGAAGTCTTGCAACCAACAGAATGTTATTTATATGGGGGATACAACCTTCCTAGCTCTGCAGACTTTGCTGCGAAGAGGCAGAATCATTAGATCATTTGTTTTGGTACTGCCCATATGTACGTAGCTTGTTTTTGGTCACAGGTCCAGGAATGGCTGAAGAATTGCAATATTTACCTGGAGCTAACCCTGCAGATAGCACTACTGGGTGATCTGAAAAGTCATAGTCAATTGATCAATAATATAATAAAACTTTTAGCAAAACATTTTCAATTTACAATCTGTAGAAAGAATAAGAATAGGTTCAGAACTTTTGTGAAACATCACAGCACAGTTGAAATATATATGGCAAATAGAAATCCAATACGGATGGTGTTAAGAGATAGATGGGAGGGGTTGAATGGAACTGAAGGTTGGGACTAATAACAACAAATAACAACAAGATAACTAATGTAAAACATACTGTGCCCGTAAAACATATATAGGTCAATAACTTTTTTGAAAGAGCACAGTTTAGGCCTCCCGGGTGGCGCAGTGGTCTAGGGCACTGCATCGCAGTGCTAACTGCGCCACCAGAGTCTCTGGGTTCGCGCCCAGGCTCTGTCGCAGCCGGCCGCGACCGGGAGGTCCGTGGGGCGACGCACAATTGGGCTAGCGTCGTCCGGGTTAGGGAGGGTTTGGCCGGTAGGGATATCCTTGTCTCATCGCGCTCCAGCGACTCTTGTGGCGGGCCGGGCGCAGTGCGCGCTAACCAAGGGGGCCAGGTACACGGTGTTTCCTCCGACACATTGGTGCGGCTGGCTTCCGGGTTGGAGGCGCGCTGTGTTAAGAAGCAGTGCGGCTTGGTTGGGTTGTGCTTCGGAGGACGCATGGCTTTCGACCTTCGTCTCTCCCGAGCCCGTACGGGAGTTGTAGCGATGAGACAAGATAGTAATTACTAGCGATTGGATACCAAAAGAAGGGGGGAGAAAATGGGATAAAAATTATAAATTAAAAAAATAAAAAAAATATAAAAAATATAAAAAAAATAAGAAAAAAATAAGAAAAAAAATAAAAAAAGAGCACAGTTTGAAAGATATGGCAAATAGGATCCAAACCGGATGGAAATGTTGCTACATTTTCACAATGTATAACCACGGTTTGCAGCTCTAAATATGCACATTTTCGAACAAAACATAAGTGTATTGTATAACCTGATGTTATAAGACTGTCATCTGATGAAGTTGTTCAAGGTTAGTGATTAATCTTATATCTTTTGCTGGTTTTTGCGAATGCTATCTATGCGGTGAATAAATGCGTTTGTGTGTTTGGCTATTGTGGTAAGCTAATATAATGCTATATTGTGTTTTCGCTGTAAAACACTTAAAAAATCAGAAATATTGGCTGGATTCACAAGATGTTTATCTTTCATTTGCTGTACGCCATGTATTTTTCATAAATGTTTTATGATGAGTATTTAGGTATTTCACGTTGCTCTCTGTAATTATTCTTGCTGCTTTGGTGATGTTTTTGATGGTAGCTGCAATGTAAAACTATGATTTATACCTCAAATATGCACATTTTCGAACAAAACATACATTTATTGTATAACATGTTATAAGACTGTCATCTGATGAAGTTGTTTCTTGGTTAGTGACTAATTATATCTCTATTTGGTCGGTTTTGTGATAGCTACCTATGCGGTAGAAACATGGTGAAAATATGCGGTTGAGTCTTTGGCTATTGTGGTTAGCTAATAGAAATACATATTGTGTTTTCGCTGTAAAACATTTAAAAAATCGGAAATGATGGCTGGATTCACAAGATGTTTATCTTTCATTTGCTGTATTGGACTTGTGATTTCATGAAAATTATATTATATGATATCCCTGTCCCGTTAGGCTAGGCTATGCTAGTCAGCTTTTTTGATGAGGATGCTCCCTGAGCCGGGATGGGTATTAAGTAAAGGTTTTAATGTTGTAAATTACTATTGGAGCTGTAAACAGCTGATTTTTAATAGAATAGGCGTAGGCGTACAGAGGCCCATTATCAGCAACCATCACTCATGTGTTCGAATGGCATGTTGTGTTTGCTAATCCAAGTTGATCATTTTAAAAGGCTAATTGATCATTAGAAAACCCTTTCGCAATTCTGTTAGCACAGCTGAAAACGGTTGTCCTGATTAAAGAAGCAATAAAACTGGCCTTCTTTAGACTAGTTGAGTATCTGGAGCATCAGCATTTGTGGGTTCGATTACAGACTCAAAATACCCAGAAACAAATAATTTTCTTCTGATAATCGTCAGTCTATTCTTGTTCTGAGAAATGAAGGCGAGAAATTGCTAAGAAACTGAAGATCTCGTACAACTCTGTGTACTACTACCTTCACAGAACAGCGCAAACTGGCTCTAACCAGAATAGAAAGAGGAGTGGGAGGCCCCGGTGCACAACTGAGCAAGAGGACATGTACATTAGAGTGTCTAGTTTGAGAAACAAACGCCTCACAAGTCCTCAACTGGCAGCTTCATTACATAGTACCCGCAAAACACCAGTCTCAGCTTCAATGGTGAAGAGGTGACTCCGGGAATCTGGCCTTCTAGGCAGATTTCCTCTGTCCAGTGTCTGTGTTCTTTTGCCCATGATAATCTTTTCTTTTTATTGGCTGAGATGTGGCTTTTTCTTTGCAACTCTACATGGTGGAAGCTGTAGTCAGTGAAATAATCGCCATTTTTTATTGTTTTTTCATGATAACGATTTATAATTTTCCCACTGAAGTCTTTAGAATAATCCATACAGTAACCACATAATCTTTCTGCCTTAATTTCACATCATAGTTTGCTCAATTATACAAAACAAATCCATGTTTTCCATGGATTCATGATTCAATGTTTAAGCTTTCCATAAAGCTTATCCAAATTGCTGTTTCCTCTCCATTTTTCCTAAACAAGCCTAAAACAGAAGTACACCTGATCATTACTAAGCCCTCCAGATGGTTCCTTATCCTGTCTTTGGCAACAAGTCGCTGAGCATTACGTACATGGTGGAAGCTACAACAGAATAATTGGGGATAGCTAGCTCTGCAGGGCTGTGCATAGTCATAGTTAGCCATTCCTCTCAGTGTGGTCAGTAGAATCTAGGCTTGATTGTGTTGAGGCTATAGCTACTACCCTAAGATAAATTGTGTCACTCCTTTCCACTTTGATTGTCTCTAAAGACAATGAATTAGCCCGTCTGAGATAAATGATGAGGATAAGGTCTTCACCAGACACTGTTTGCTGCTGATGAGTCTAAACAAACGCCACCAAGATTGATTACACACCCCAACAAGATTGATTTGTGTTTATTTTGCAGAAGAAAACATTGATTAGAGGCAATCTCCTGTCTCGAAAAGCTTTTGGTTTTCAAATCGTGTGTGTTCTGCAGGGAGGTTGTACAACAGCTACAACAACAGAGAATAAAGTACAGTACAGCACTGATCAATACTGATAAGCAGGGTTGTGTAAGACTCCTATCTGCTGTTTGATCATTTTGTGCTTTGATCCCTTTCATTGAATGTCAGACATGCTCATGCATTTGAGAGATTGGCAGGTACGGATACAGCGCGGTGTGTCAATGCTGGCAGGAAACCAACAAAGCATCTGCATGCAGAACATCCAGGCATGACAATGAAGTCAATACCAAAGATTGAAACAATCTCCCATATTCTGTCTAACAACTCGGTTTGAGTGTGAAACATATCAACCTCCAATCATTTTAAAAGAAAAACCTAGACTTCTCATAACAGAAGATTACACATCGTCAGAGATTGAGGGCAATGCTGGAGATTATGAGTATGCTGCTGTGTCCCTAGTTAAAAGTTCCAGTTTATTGGAAACTTTTGTTTTCTCCTGCTGTTTTGAGGCATATGTCTTTGTACAGTCAGTTGTGATAAGAAAGAGTCCGTCTACAGTACCTTGCATCAGTGTGGCATGTACCAGTCCACAGTACAATAACACATGCTCACAACAACATACCAAACTTCACAAGACACTGTCATTACCATTGACCCTAAAAGTATGTTTGGGGGTAGTATGTCAGGTCTCAGGGACTCACAACATGTCACTACTACACAATGCTAAACTAGCTGCCATCTGTAACACCTACACCTTGATGAATGCACCTGTGTGCATATGAAAGAGGTCCCATTACAGCCTGTAGGGATACGTCATAGCAACCTTCACAACAGCTGATTTCACTACAAACACTGATACTGGGGCATAGGCTGGAAAGCTGGGCCACTCTTCAATGACGATCACTATAAAAACAACCCATTCCCATCACAAAGCCATGCTGATCTCAGGGGCCCAAAGGCAGTGCGTCAGTCAGAGACAGATGATCCATCTCTTTGGCCCTAAAGCACCACATCTCCACCCAACCACCAGCACAACTCCATCATCAGCAAGTTGATAATAAGAGGACAGTGGAGAGAGTAAAGTCACTCATGAATGTTAAGAGCTGTTTGTGTGTGTGCGTGTGTGTGTGTGTGTGTTTGTGCATGCACGAGAATTTGTTAGTCTTTCTTATGCTGCTCTGTTGGACTATGAATCTCCCTCCACCTTGCATACCCTGGCTCATCTAAAACCTGTCTGCTCCACCATGAATAAGTCTAATCTTGCAAGTTATCACGGTAATAGAATTCTTCAGCTATAATTTTGTGTGAATGTCCTTAAATACTTGTCTGAGATTATGTTAGGTGCAATGACTGGCTGTACAGCAGTTTTCCTTCCCAACTTTAGGACTTACTTTAAATTAGACAGCCAGAGGCAGGTCTTAGGGACAAGTGGAAGTTTCTATGATCTCTGATCAATGTCTGTCAGCGAAAATGCCTGTGGATGGACTTTTCAGCTAGTTTGAAAAGAGGTATTTCATAGAAGTGGTTGGTGCTGTAGCAGTGCTATGTATAAAGGTCTACCGTATGTGACCGAAATGTCACACTGTCTAATAAGTGTTTAATTTGCAAGTACCCTTAGGTTATGCAGTGGGCGGGTGACCATTCTAATATTCTACTTCCTCTTTTGCCGCTCCTATGCACCTGTGATCTGAGACATTTCTTAAGGAGTGCAAACGTTTTAGATCATCTCTTATAAATACTACACATGGCTGTCATAACCACTGACATCAAATCAACCATAACAACCACTGAGCAAAGAACCAGTGTAACCGATCTCCTGTTACGGCATTGTTAAACATGGCATGGAAATGTTGAACACGTTTGCACCCCCGAGCAGATGAATTAACATTGATATCTGTAAGAGGCTGAACTTAAACATTGCAGTGGTTTACTCTCCACACTGCAACCATCTGTCTGATTTTGTGATCCACAGTGAGCATGAATCCTTAATGAGCTCACACAGAGAGAGAGAGAAAAAGAGAGGGAGAGAGAGAAAGAGGGAGGGGGAGAGACAGAGGGAGAGAGAGAGAGAGAAAGGGATGAGAGAGAGAGAATGAAAGACAGACAGACCAATCTATGCTTTGCACCCTGACTCCTAATGAGAAGTCCTGTAGGGTTTCAGGTCTGCTATTTTTACATGCAGGGCCACAGTGGAGCCTGATGAGCAACAATTCATGGACAGACAGGCTGAACTATGACAGGCACAGGGCGAGAACAGCTCCATGTCAGGGAGGGTGAGGGTGGGAGGTGGGGGTCCGTCATCCATCATGGAGGGGCTACAGTAAAGGCAGAAAAGGGATGATGAGAAGGAATGAGACCCCTGAATATGAGGTGTTCCAACGAGCTGTAAAATTGATCTGAGCCTGGTCATAATCATTTAACCAGAGGAATCAATGCCCTCACACAGCCCAGCCTCAACTTTCATTAGAACAAAAGCACTGGCCGGACAATTGAAGAAATTATTAATGCGATGATCGATTGGAATAACACAAAAATACATACAGGCAATTCTCGTTTAGTCGTCGCCTTCCACCCACCATCAGTTTTGCTCAGTGTGTTGATTTTGCCAGTAAGGAGGAGGCAGGAGGGGCGTGATGTTGCAATGTCTGCCTCACCAGCAAAAAAGTATTGGTCGATTATTACACACTAATGCAATTTCCCTATGATTGTGGTTTAAATTGGACACACGACGGCCTGTCCTTGAACCAAAAGCAGATTTACAGACACTGACAATACTTTAGTGACAATATTGAATCAAATATGTCTGAAGTGCCTGCAACAAAAGTAATCACCCTTCTTTATAGAAAAAGGTCTTTAATTCACTCATATATTATTTGGACCTGTCTACTATTCTAAATTGGTTCCCATACTAAATTCTCAATGTAGTTTGCAAAGTTTTGGCACATGGTCGATAAAAAGCTTTTGTGCAGAAAGAATACTTTAATTTAGTGTAGCAAAGGGGAGCGATGGTCTGGGTGGAATATAGAATATATTCTTTATTTCTTCGTTTTTATGTTATTACAGCTTTCGCATGAACTAGATGAAGGAGAATTTACTAAACAAAATGAATTGCAAAACCCAAGGTATAAAAGTTATTTGTTCACATTTAAGAGAGCATAATGTTGTATCATGACATTTTGTTTAGAACTGGGTTGGAAGGCTGCCGATTGATTTCACACTATTTTATTTCTTTCTTTTTATTGAACCTTTATTTAACTAGGCAAGTAGGTTAAGAACAAATTCTTATTTACAATGACGGCCTACCAAAAGGTAAAAGGCCTTTTGCGGGGAAGGGGACCTGGGATAAAAATAAATAAAAAATACAATATAAATGTAGAACAAAACACACATCACAACAAGAGAGACAACACAACACTACATAAAGAGAGACCTAAGACAACAACATAGCAAGGCAGCAACATATGACAACACAGCATGGTAGCAACACAACATAACAACAACATGGTAGCAACACAACATGGTAACAGCACAAAACATGGTACAAACATTATTGGGCACTGTCAACAGCACAAAGGGCAAGACGGTAGAGACAACAATACAACAAACAAATCAGCCACAACTGGCAGTAAGTGTCCATGATTGAGTCATTGAATGAAGAGATTGAAATAAAACTGTCCAGTTTGAGTGTTTGTTGCAGCTCGTTCCAGTCGCTAGCTGCAGCAAACTGAAAAGAGGAGTGACCCAGGGATGTGTGTGCTTTGGGGACCTTTAACAGAATGTGACTGGCAGAACGAGTGTTATATGTGGAAGAGGAGGGCTTCAGTAGATATCTCAGATAGGGGGGAGTGAGGCCTAAGAGGGTTTTATAAATAAGCATCAACCAGTAGGTCTTGCGACGGGTATACAGAGATGACCAGTTTACAGAGGAGTATTGAGTGCAGTGATGTGTCCTGTAAGGAGCATTGGTGGCAAATCTGATGGCCGAATGGTAAAGAACGTCTAGCCACTCGAGAGCACCCTTACCTGCTGATCTATAAATGATGTGTCCGTAATCTAGCATGGGTAGGATGGTCATCTGAATCAGGGTTAGTTTGGCAGCTGGGGTGAAAGAATACCGATTACGATAGAGGAAACCAATTCTAGATTTAACTTTAGCCTGCAGCTTTGATATGTGCTGAGAGAAGGACAGTGCACCGTCTAGCCATACTCCTAAGTACTTGTATGAGGTGACTACCTCAAGCTCTACACCCTCAGAGGTAGTAATAACACCTGTGGAAAGAGGGGCATTCTTCTTACCAAACCACATGACCATTGTTTTGGAGGTGTTCAGAACAAGGTTAAGGGCAGAGAAAACTTGTTGGACACTAAGAAAGCTTTGTTGTAGAGCATTTAGCACAAAATCCGGGGAGGGGCCAGCTGAGTATAAGACTGTATCATCTGCACATAAATGGATGAGAGAGTTTCCTACTGCCTGAGCTATGTTGTTGATGTAAATTGAGAAGAGCGTGGGGCCTATGATTGAGGCTTGGGGTACTCCCTTGGTGACAGGCAGTGGCTGAGACAGCAGATTTTCTGACTTTATACACTGCACTCTTTGAGAGAGGTAGTTAGCAAACCAGGCCAAACCAGGTTTCCTTTCAAATGATACCAAGAATAAAGAAGAAAGGGTCTAAACCATCTGACCCAAATGTTTTTTTGGGGTCAAGTTTAAGGATTAGCCCCTTTTTTGAAAATTTTGCCTAAAATGACATACCCAAACCTAACTGTCTATAGCTCAGGCCCTGAAGCAATATATGCATATTATTGGTACCATTTGAAAGGAAACACTTTGAAGTTTATGGAAATGTGAAAGGAATGTAGTAGAATATAACACAATAGATCTGGTAAAAGATAACACAAAGAAAAAACCAACCGTTCATTTGTATTTCTTTGTACCATCATCTTTGAAATGCAAGAGAAAGGCCATAATGTATTATTCCAGCCCAGGTACAATTTTGATTTTGTCCACTAGATGGCATCAGTGTATGTGCAAAGTTTTAGACTGATCAATGAATCATTGCATTTCTGTTCAAAATTTTGTATAAAGACTGCCCAACTGTGCCTAATTTGTTTATTAATAACTTTTCATGTTCAAAACTGTGCACTCTCTTCAAACAATAGCATGGTATTATTTCACTGTAATAGCTACTGTAAATTGGACAGTGCAGTTAGATTAACAAGAATTTAATCTTTCTGCCAATATCAGACATATCTATGTCCTGGGAAATGTTCTTGTTACTTACAACCTCATACTAATCGCATTAGCCTACATTAGCTCAACCATCCCGTGGAAGGGACACCAATCCCGAAGAGGTTTTAAGGAGCTCCTTTTGCACCTCGGACTCAGTGACTGCCTGCAGGGAGAAACTTTGTAGCGGGGCAGGGGAAAAAGAGGGAGAAGCATCGGGCATAGTCGCATTAGAAGGGGTGGGAGATGAGGAAATGTTGTACAGCCTTAATGAAGTGGTGATTAAAGAGCTCAGCCATGTACTTCTTGACAGTAACAACCACATCATCAACATTCAGGGATATGGGCAGCTGTGAGGAGGAGGGTTTATTTTCCCGTTCTTTAACCATTTTCCAGAACTTCTTGGGGTTAGACCCAGAGAGAGAGAACTGCTCCTTAAAGTAACTAACTTTGGCCTTCCGGATAGCCTGAGTGTACTTATTTCTCATTTGCCTGAACGATAGCCAGTCAGCTTGAGTATGCGTGTGCCGAGCCATTCGCCAAATGCAATTCTTGAGGTGGAGTAACTCCGCAAGATCACGGTCGAACCAGGGGCTGAACCTGTTTTAAATTCTAATTTTCTTTATGGGGGCGTGTTTGTTAACAATACCACTGAAAATATCAAAAAAGAAGGTCCAAGCGTCTTCGAC
Organism: Salvelinus alpinus; assembly: GCF_045679555.1. Classification (NCBI taxonomy): domain Eukaryota; kingdom Metazoa; phylum Chordata; class Actinopteri; order Salmoniformes; family Salmonidae; genus Salvelinus; species Salvelinus alpinus. The sequence goes on from NC_092086.1 coordinate 83,671,479, forward strand.
AGAGGGGATCAAGCTGATTCTTTACCATTTTACAGAGGCCAGTTTATGAAGGAAGGCTTGCTCATTAACGTTTTTTAGCAAGCGTCTATGACAAATCAGGACAGGTCATTTCACTGAGCAGCCATTATGAACACAGGCTGTAAAACAGTGATCGCTAAGGTCATTACAGAAAACACCAGACTGATCAATCAATTTTCAATCAATTTTATTTTATATAGCCCTTCGTACATCAGCTAATATCTCGAAGTGCTGTACAGACACCCAGCCTAAAACCCCAAACAGCTAGTAATGCAGGTGTAGAAGCACGGTGGCTAGGAAAAACTCCCTAGAAAGGCCAAAACCTAGGAAGAAACCTAGAGAGGAACCAGGCTATGAGGGGTGGCCAGTCCTCTTCTGGCTGTGCCGGGTGGAGATTATAACAGAACTATGCCAAGATGTTCAAAAATGTTCATAAGTGACAAGCATGGTCAAATAATAATCATGAATGATACCTATCAGGATTATTTGTGAGGATAACATCGAGGAGAGTAGCCATTTCTGGGTGATTGGAGTCATACCTTGTGAGATTGGTGATCATCTGAGAAAGATTTAGGGAATCCCATTGCTTTAGGACTTGGTCAGGTGTTTTAAAGCATGTCCCAGTTTAGGTCACCTTGCAGGACAAATTCAGACTTAGTGTAAGGGACCAGGAGAGAGCTTATGGCAGGTAGGGTACAGGCCGGTGCTGATGGAGGACGATAGCACCCAGCAACAGTCAACAAAGAGCTATTTGAAAGTTTAATGCTTAAAACCAACAAATCAAATTATTTGGGGACAGACTTGGTCTCAGTAATGACCAACACATCTGGATTGGAGCTGTGAACCCACACTTTCAATTGTGTAGTTAAAGGTAACAACATTGTAACTGTAACATGCTGGTTGACTAGCTACATACCTCACACATCTGCAAGAGTGACTTCTTTACCAACCTTTACCGAGATCTCGCCATGTGCAAAGCCAAGGGCAAATAAAGATTCATTAAACAAGTCACACAAAACTTTAGTGACATAACATGTCAACACGATGCTCACTGCCAAGCCTGTGGAGGCATCCTCTGTGTACAATATCAATATGCTATAGAAGACACTGAGGCCCTCCTCTCCTCTAGCTCCTGCTCCCTCCATCTCCTGTGGCCTCATTAACACCAGTACAATGTATAGCCTCAAATCATTATTTTTTAAATAATTCACCTTGTGGGTTTTCTCAGGTTGATGTTTATTGTTACGAGTCTTGTCCTGGAGGCAGAACTGAGCGATTTCCCCTGAGATAGGCCAGTTGAAAATTCTAAATTAGCTATATTGTAAAAATTCAAGAAAATTAAAATGAACTTTTTGGTCTTAATTTAAGGTCAGGGTTAGGTATTAGGGTTAGCAGTGTGGTTAAGGTTAGGGTTAAATGTATGTATAAAATGCAACTTTGTGGCGGTGCCAGCCATTGACCACTCTGCAGAGCTACCTCCAGAACAAAATATATGATGAAAAATTTTAAGCTGCTGGGTTTTCCTCTCACTATCTCACAGATAGCTAACGTACAGTACGAGTCAAAAGTTTGGACACACCTAATCATTCAAGGGTTTTTCTTTATTTTTACTATTTTCTACATTGCAGAATAATAGTGAAGACATCAAAACTGAAATAACATATGGAATCATGTATTAACCAAAAAAGTGTGAAACAATTCAGAATATATTTTAGATTTTAGATTCTTCAAAGTAGCCACCCTTTGCCTTGATGACAGCTTTGCACACTCTTGGCATTCTCTCAACCAGCTTCATGAGGTAGTCACCTGGAATGCATTTCAATTAAGAGGTGTGCCTTGTTAAGGAATTTCTTTCCTTCTTAATGTGTTTGAGTCAATCAGTTTTGTTGTAATAAGATAGCGGTGGTATACTGAAGATAGCCCTATTTGGTAAAAGACCAAGTCCATATTATGGCAAGAACAGCTCAAATAAGCAAAGAGCAAAGAGACAGTCTATCATTACTTGAAGACATGAAGGTCAGTCAATGCAGAAAATTTACCTCTGCAAAGGATAAAGTCATTAGAGTTACCAGCCTCAGAAATTGCAGCCCAAATTAATGCTTCACTGAGTTCAAGTAACAGACACATCTCAACATCAACTGTTCAGAGGAGACTGCGTGAATCAGGCCTTCATGGTCGAATTGCTGCAAAAAAAACACTACTACAGGACAACAATAATAGGAAGAGACTTGCTTGGGCCCAAAAAAACGAGCAATGTCTGATGAGTCCAAATTTGCGATTTTTGGTTCCAACCACCGTGTCTTTGTGAGATGCAGAGTAGGTGAACGGATGATCTCTGCATGTGTGATTCTGACCGTGAAGCATGGAGGACAAGGTGTGATGGTGTGGGTGGCTTTGCTGTTGACACTGTCAGTGATTTATTTAGAATTTAAGGCACACTTCACCAGCATAGCTACCACAGCATTCTGCAGCGATACGCCATTCCATCTGGTTTGCGCTTAGTGGGACTATCATTTGTTTTTCAACAGGTCAATGACCCAACACACCTCCAGGCTGTGAAGGTTGTTTTACCAAGAAGGAGAGGAGTGCTGCATCAGATAACCTGGCCTCCACTACCACCCGACCTCAACCCAATTGATATGGTTTGGGATGAGTTGGACCGACGATTGAAGAAAAAACAGCCAACAAGTGCTCAGCATATGTGGGAACTCCTTCAAGACTGTTGGAAAAGCATTCCAGGTGAAGCTGGTTGAGAGAATGCAAAGAGTGTGCAAAACAGTCATCAAGGCAAATTATAATAATTTTTTAAAACTAGGCAAGTCAGTTAAGAACAAATTCTTATTTACAGTGACAGCCTACCCCAGCCAAACCCGGACAACACTGGGCCAATTGTGATGCAGCCTAGATTCGAACCAGGGACTGCAATGACACCTTGTGCACTGAGGTGCAGTGCCTTAGACCACAGCGCAACTCAGGAGCCCAAAGGGTGGCTCCTTTGAAGAATATAAAATATATTTTGATTTGTTTAACACTTTTTCGATTACTACATGATTCCATATGTGTCGTTTCATAGTTTTGATGTCTTCACTATTATTCTACAATGTAGAAAGTAGTAAAAAATTAAGAAAACTTTTGACTGGTACTGTAAATATGTTTACTTTCGCTGCCTGGCATCTTAAAGGAGTTGGAGCCTCCTTCTACGTTGCTCATCTTCTCATAAAACTGCGTCAATACAAACCAGATAGAGGAACTGAGTCTGAGCTAGGAATCTGGGAAGGGTGTGTGTGTGTGTGAGTGAGTGTGTGCATGTTTGGGGGGGGAACGGAGCGATAAGGGCTTATTGGAGCCTTAAGTCTGTAGCGGAATTAATTTGACCATCTGCATTGGCCAGTGTGCTGCCGAGCGACGTTCTGTTCCATGAGAGGGTGTGTGTGGTTTGCCAGGCATACAGTATGATGGCTAAATGCTAATTTGTGCACACTTTGGCTCTGCGTGAAGTATGCAGCTGTGAGGAGGAGAGGCAGCGGGACTCCTCGGTGAACAGACGCTCCTCGCTGCGCTGAAGAGAGAGAGAGGCCCTGGTTGCGGATGATGCTTAAAATTACAGGAGCCATGTCAAATATATATATTTTTTTATAAACAAAAACATATAGACAAAAGCAATAGACAACATAACATTTACATACACACATTTCCACAAACATTAATGACATCACACTTGCTCAGACCCACATGTTCCCACCATATCCACACCCAATGTTGTTTCTAAAGCTTGTAAGTCTCCCCATATTAGTTAAAATAGTGTTATTGTGTCTGTCTGTAGCCAGATGTATTTAAATATTCAAATAATAAAGTATTTGATTATTCCATTCCCTTAACGTTGGAGTATCATTTGACTTCCAGTATTTAAGTAATAGCTTCTTCAATATGGGATCATACCCAAATCTGCCTGTAGCTCAAGACCTAAAGCAAGGATATGTATATTATTGATACCATTTGTCATGACGTTGGGTTGGGGGTAGGTTTACGACAGTCATAAATACCTCTTTCCCCCTTTTTCTCTCTCCCCACTATAACTGATGTGACATAAGGAAACCCATGGGTTAACATAGAGATTCTTAGGTAACATCAGAAGTTGGGGGAAATGAACTATATTCTGATAATCCAACCAACTGAACATATGCGGTGGTACTTAAGGTATATTATGTCAGTTCGGTTGCCCTCTGACACATTCTCATCAATGATAGAATGACATAAACTCTACTGTGGAAAGTATAAATGTCAGAGGTATCGGATTCACATGGAATTGTGGTTTAATTGAAATGTTTGAATATGAGATTATTTGTGAAGAGATTAAATGTAAATTTAGCTTCCAAATGAGAGATCTGTGCTTTCATAAGTTTTCCTCAGCTCAACCAGTGGCCCACCCCTGTGAAGAGGCATGGGTTATAAACTTTTCAGACACACCCCTCTACCTCCACTATATAAAGCCAGTGACAAGAATATAACTTCCTGTTCCGGGTACACCAGGATGACGGTCCTGTGTCAGAATGGTTCAGACAATAACTACAGAACTAGGCCAACATCAGCATGGACTTTGATTGTGAATAGTATGAGCTTTGAACTCGTGTTCACTACAGAAGTGATATCTCCTAGCCGTTGAGTTGGCAACAGCTGCTACAAACGCAGGTTAGGAAGGACAGTCCGAGTATCCCGTCTTCCACACACAACGTTACTACACGTATCCCGTGACAACCAGAGACATTCTTCAAAGGACAGAGGACTCGGGTTGGCGACACGGTCCATCTACCACCAACCTACTGAAGCGCAGCTCAGAGTAAATATGTATTGCATTTTCCTTGTCAAATGGGCGGTAATTTAGAATACATAAGATACTATATTTACGAGAGCACAGCTTTTGCCTATGTTCCAGTCTCCCGCTCTTTCACTAAAATCCCGCCCCTTCCCTTTGTGTAACAAGCTGTCCTATCTATCCCGCCCGCTAGGGACGTTTTCTGTATGACGTAATTTGTGATCAAGTTATGATTTAATTGTATGTGTGATTCTGTGTGATTAGTTAGGTATTTAGTAAATAAATAATTAAACCCAATTTTGTATTGCTGATTCAACTTGTTAGCCAGGATTCTTGCAGATAATCAAGGACTTACAACTTTCAGATGAGACTGAATAAAATGACGATTAATGTGACTGTTATTTAGTAAAATATTACTAAATCTTTAAGAGTTTATTCGAAAGATAACAGCTCTATAAATATTCTTTCGTGGTGTCCCTCTCTAGTTAATTAATATTTACGTGATTAGTTCAATCAGGTAATATTAATTACGGAGAAATTATTTTATAGAATAGCATGTCATAGCAATCAATCTGGCATAGTCAAAGACACGACACATTTGAAAGGAAACACTTCAAAGATTGTGGAAATGTGAAATTAATGGAGAAGAATATAACACATTAGAACTGGTAAAAGATAATACAAACAAAAAAACGTGTATTTTCTATTGTTTTCTTTCATAATCTTTGAAATGCAAGAGAAAAGCCATACTTTCAGATAGGAGATTAGGTGTAATTTAGATTTTGGCCACCAGGTGGCAGCAGTGTGCATTTCACACTGATCCAGTGAAGACTTACATTACTGCACAATATTTTGTATCAAGTCTGCCATAAGTTTGCACAAATGTGCCAAATTGGTCAATTGATACATTTTCAAGTACATATCGATAGAGAACATAGAAAAATGCTATGGTAATAAAAAATGTAAGTTTGTGCACTCCCAGGAATGTCATACGTGATGGATCATTAGCTTATACACTAACTTTCACACAGCTAGGAGCGCCGCTCACCAAGAGCGGCGCTCCTAGTAGCCGGGGACTTTAATGCAGGGAAACTTAAATCCATTTTACCAAATTTCTATTAGCATGTTAAATGTGCAACCAGAGGAAAAAAAACTCTGGACCACCTTTACGCCACACACAGAGACGCATACAAAGCTCTCCCTCGCCCTCCATAATTCTATCCTCCTGATTCCTGCTTATGAGCAAAAATGTAAGCAGGAAGCACCAGTGACTAGATCAATAAAAAAGTGGTCAGATGAAGCAGATGCCAAGCTACAGGACTGTGTTGCTAGCACAGATTGGAATATGTTCCGGGATTCCTCCGATGGCATTGAGGAGTACACCACATCAGTCATTGGTTTCATCAATAAGTGCATCGTTGACGCTGTCCCCACGGTGACCGTACGTACATACCCCAACCAGAAGCCAGGCAACATCCACACTGAGCTAAAGGCGAGAGCTGCCGCTTTCAAGCAGCGGGACTCTAACCTGGAAGCTTATAGGGAATCCCGCTATGCCCTCCGATAAACCATCAAATAGGCAAAGCGTCAATACAGGACTAAGATCCAATCATACTTCACTGGCTCTGACGCTCGTCGGATGTGGCAGGGCTTGCAAACTATTACAGACTACAAAGGGAAGCATAGCCGAGAGCTGCCCAGTGACACGAGCCTACCAGACGAGCTAAATTATTTCTATGCTCGCTTCGAGGCAATTAACACTGAAACATGCATGAGAACACCAGCTGTTCCAGAAGACTGTGTGATTACGCTCTCCGCAGCTGATGTGAGTAAGACCTTTAAACAGGTCAACATTCACAAGGCCGCATGGCCAGACGGATTAGCAGGACGTGTACTGCGAGCATGCGCTGACCAACTGGCAAGTGCCTTCACTGACATTTTCAACCTCTCCATGTTTGAGTCTGTAATACCAACATGTTTTAAGCAGACCACCATAGTGCCTGTTCCCAAGAACACAAAAGGTAACCTGCGTAAATGACTACTGACCCGTAGCACACACGTCTGTAGCTATAACGTGCTTTGAAAGGCTGGTCATGGCTCACATCAACACCATTATCCCAGAAACCCTAAACCCACTTCAATTTGCATACCGCCCCAACAGATCGACAGATGAACCAATCTCTATTGCACTCCACACTGCCCTTTCCCACCTGGACAAAAGGAACACCTATGTGAGAATGCTATTCATTGACTACAGCTCAGAGCTCAACACCATAGTGCCCTCAAAGTGCATCAATAAGCTAAGGACCCTGGGACTAAACACCTCCCTCTGCAACTGGATCCTGGACTTCCTGATGGGCCGCCCTCAGGTGGTAAGGGTAGGTAACAACACATCCACCACGCTGATCCTCAACACTGGAGCTCCACAGGGGTGCGTAAATGCAAAAACTTTGGCAGCCATGCCATGCTAAAGAGGTTTATTCTCTCTCTAAGATTTATGTGGAGATTGTTCCATTTAATTAGATCTGCGTTCATGTTGCTGAGTATCTTTATATATTTGTTTGTTGTCACTTATTAAGTATTTCATATTTTTTGTGGTTTACTTAAAGGATAGCTGTAGATGATGAGTTATTCTTTTTATTTTTCCTATTGTCATTATTTCAGTTTTCTCCACGTACAGTCTATATCCTGAGATTTAAGAGTATTCCAAAAATAGTTTTAACAAGGCGGGCATTGAGTTATCAATACTAACCAGGTATATCAGGAGATCATCTGCAAATAAATTTAGTTTATATTCATGTTTACCAGTACTGATACCTGTTATATTTGGGTCATGTCTTATTATTTTTGCAAGCAGTGGTTCAATTGCCACTGCACACAGGAGGGGGGAGAGAGGACATCTCTGTCTCATGCCCCACTTTTTTTTAAATCAATTTCATCAGATTTCCATTTCCTGTGATTCCTTTTTCATCTGATGACAGTGTTTCAGGGTTATTGAGCCTGAGAGGGCTGCAGTATCAGTCCAATTGTTATTTAATTATGATTTATATACATTTTCATACAAGCTTTGAAAATTGTTATTAATACTGTAGCATTGTTGTTTTGTAACCTTGTCTTTACATTTTTTTACTGGTTTGGCGTGTATTCGTTTTGTGAGGGCTGCGAGGTGTTTACCAGGTTTATTTGCCATTAAATAGTATGCTTTATTTGAGTTTAACCTGTAGTTGTTGGCTCTCTTCAAAATAAATAATATTCCTGCCTAAGTTCAGACATTTTATTTTCTTCTTTACCTTGTCAATATTTTTTATGGGCTTTTTCTAAGATAGTGATTTATCTTCTTACATTTTTATTTAAAAGAATTTACTGTTGCAGAGTATAAGGTTATTAATCCCCCAATTATGTCGGTGGTCGGATTTTCGCTGTCCTCTATGTGTACCTTTGTAATGGTAAATATTTGTATTTTGTTTAAGTATTTAATAAATTACGGGTCTTGAACATGCGCTTTGTTCATTCCCCATATTCTGTCACTAAGTGTATTTTCTTTTGGTGTAACTAAGCATTATCTAGGAGAATGATCCGATATCACTATATAATGGATTTTAGAACCCAGTATATTGTTGAGTGCATTTAAAAAGGAATAGTCTTTTGTAGTTGGGAATAATAATCTCCAGGTGTCCTGTAAAATATTTGTAGAGATTATATTTTTCAGCCTCTTGGTGTGCTCTTTGAATTTCCCTTTTTATTACTATGTCTGTCTAAATTGCTGAATGCTTGATTTAAGTCACCTGCTAAAATAATAGTTCCTTTCTGGGTTTGACCTAATATAGCTAAAATTCTCACCAAAAACACCAGGTTTGCCCCAATAAAAAAAAAACTTATGATGGGATATAAGGGAAAAGGGTGTATTCTTACTTATCAGGATGTCTACACTTCTGCTGTTACTATAGTAGGTGGCAGCATAACCCAGCTCCTATTTAACTTGTTGACGCTAGGAGGCAGAATTTTTATGTTTGGAAAAATAACGTTCCCAATGTAAACGGCCTATTTCTCAGGTCCATGCTAGAATATGCATATAATTGACAGAGTAGAATAGAAAACACTCTAAAGTTTCCAAAACTGTCAAAATATTGTCTGTGAGTATAACAGAACTGATTTTACAGGCGAAAACCTGAGGAAATCCAACCCGGAAGTGACTCTTATTTTGAAAAATCACTGTTCCATTGCCTGCCTTTCGTCCATTTAAAGGGATATCAACCAGATTCCTTTCCCTATGGCTTCTTCAGGGTGTGAACAGTCTTTAGACAGAGTTTCAAACTTTTATTCTGAAAAATGAGCGAGATTTATCAAATCGCGTCAGTGGATACACGGATGTCCTTCTATTAGTTCATGCGCGCGACACTGATAGCTCGACATTTTCTTTCTCTCCAGTATTGAATAGTTTACAGTCCGGTTGAAATATTATCGATTAGTAATGTTAAAAACAACCTGAGGATTGATTATTAAAAACGTTTGACATGTTTCTACGAACTTTACAGATACTATTTGGAATTTTTGTCAACCCTTGATGACATGCCTAAGGCTGTGGAATACTGAACATAACACGCCAAACAAATGGAGGTTTTTTGATATAAAAATAATCTTTATCGAACAAAAGGAACATTTATTGTGTAACTGGGAGTCTCGTGAGTGCAAACATCAGAAGATCATCAAAGGTAAGCGATTCATTTTATTGCTTTTCTGGCTTTCGTGACCAATCTATATTGCTGCTAGCTGTTCGTAATGTTTTGTCTAGTGATCGATAAACTCACAAACGCTTGGATTGCTTTCGCTGTAAAGCATATTTTCTAATTCTGACACGATAGGTGGATTAACAACAAACTAAGCTGTGTTTTGGTATATTTCACTTGTGATTTCATGAAAATAAATATTTTTAGTATTTTTTTTTTAATTTGGCGCACTGCAATACAGCGGTTGTTTACGAATATGATCCCGTTAAAGGGATCCGTGCGCCAAGAGGTTTTAAGCCATTTTGCCACAATTTTGTAAGTATGCTTGGGGTTATTGTCCATTCGGAAGACCCATTTGCGACCAAGCTTTAACTTCCTGACTGATGTGTTGAGATGTTGCTTCAATATATCCACATCATTTTCCTGATTCATGATGCCATCTATTTTGTGAAGTGCACCAGTCCCTCCTGCAACAAAGCAGCCCCACAACATGATGCTGCCACCCCCGTGCTTCACAAGTTGGGAGGGTGTTCTTCGGCTTGCAAGCCTCCCCCTTTCTCCTCCAAACATAACGATGGTCATTATGGTCAAATAGTTCTATTTTTGTTTCATCAGACCAGAGGACATTTCTCCAAAAAGTACGATCTTTGTCCCCATGTGCAGTTGTAAACCGTAGTCTGGCTTTTTTTTATGGCGGTTTGGGAGCAGTGGCTTCTTCCTTGCTGAGCAGCCTTTCAGGTTATGTTGATATAGGACTCCTTTTACTGTGGATATAGATACTTTTGTACCTGTTTCCTCCAGCATCTTCACAAGGTTGTTTGCTGTTGTTCTGGGATTGATTTGCACTTTTCGTACTGTCTCTAGGAGACAGAACGCGTCTCCTTCCTGGGCGGTATGACGGCTGCATGGTCCCATGGTGTTTATAATAGCATACTATTGTTTGTACAGATTAACGTGGTACCTACAGGTGTTTGGAAATTGCTCCCAAGGATGAACCAGACTTGTGAAAGTCTACCATTTTTTTTATGAGGTCTTGCCTGATTTCTTTTGATTTTCCCATGAAGTCAAGCAAAGAGGCACTGAGTTTGAAGATAGGCCTTAAAATACATCCACAGGTACATCTCCAATTGACTCAAATTATGTCAATTAGCCTATCAGAAGCTTCTAAAGACATGACATCATGGATCTCTCTGTACTTAGCTCCGTTCAACTTTCCCTCTATCTTGACTAGTCTCCCAGTCCCTGCCGCTGAAAATCATCCCCACAGCATGATGCTGCCACCACTTTGCTTCACCGTAGGGATGGTGCCAGTTTTCCTCCAGACATGATGCTTGGCATTCTGGCCAAATAGTTCAATCTTGGTTTCATCAGACCAGAAGAATCTTGTTTCTTATGGTTTGAGAGTCTTTAAGTGCCTTTTGGCAAACTCCAAGCGGGTTGTCATGTACCTTTTACTGAGGTGTGGCTTCCATCTTGCCACTCTACCATAAAAGCCTGATTGGTGTAGTGATGCAGAGATGGTTGTCCTTCTGGAAGGTTCTCCCATCTCCACAGAGGAACTCTAGAGCTCTGTCAGAGTGACCATCAGGTTTTTCGTCACCTCCCTGACCAAGGCCCTTCTCCCCCAATTACTCTAGGAAGAGTCTTGATGGTTCCAAACTTCTACCATTTAAGAATGATGGAGGCCACTGTATTCTTGGGGACCGTCAATGCTGCAGACATTTTTGGCACCCTTCCCCAGATCTGTGACTCGACACAATCCTGTCTCGGAGCTCTACGAACAATTCTTTCGACCTCATGGCTTGGTTTTTGCTCTGACATGCACTTTCAACTTTGGGACCTTTGTGTAGACAGGTGTATGCCTTTCCAAATCATGTCCAATTAATTTAATTTGGCACAGTTGAACTCAAATCCTGTTCTAGAAAGATCTCAAGGATGATCAATGGAAACAGGATGCACCTGAGCTAAATTTTGAGTCTCATAGCGAAGAGTCTGAATACCATGTAAATATGTTTTTAAAATAAATTTGCAAACATATAAAAAAAAAAAACTGTTTTCGCTTTGTCATTATGGGGTGTTGTGTGTATATTTTTTAAATACATTTTAGAATAATGCTGTAAAGTAAGAACATTTGGGAAAATTCAAGGGGTCTGAATACTTTCTGAAGGCACTGTATATAACTGCCTAATGTACACAATTTAACAACATACTACTGGCTGCATTAAACAACTTAAGAGCATCACAGTTTTCTTTAGCAGAGAGAGCAGAGCATGAGAGATACTGCTTCAGTACAATATAAAGCTAACATCCTACTCCATGTCTGAAAAGAGAGGAGAAGCGGATAGATAAAATAGAGGGACGGCAGATAGAATCACTGTCTACGTCAGGCCTTGGCGGGAGAAGGAAACATAAAGCTGTTCCTTCTCATCCCGAGGCAAAACCCCCTGTGCAACTAATTATCTCCTCAGTGTTCCTCTAGACTCCCTCCCCCTCTCTGTCTCTCTCTCTCTCTCGCTCACAGATCTGCCTCGTTTCAAAGCTCTCTGCACTCCATTTGTTCTGTAATACCACCGTTTTCCCGCAATTCCTTATTACCAGAGTGAGGACTGAGGAGTGAGATTTCATTGTGGTGTTGGATGGAAATGGGAGGGGAGCGTGGGGAGAGAGACAGTGTGTCATTGCGGTTTGGTATTCTAAAGTCATCCCAACCCTGACAGGGCTGTGCTGTGCACCAGGTGGCTGTTCTTTACATGGAGACAGTGGACAGAAGGGCGGCCATTTTGAATGTGACACTACTGTAAACAAGAAGGATAATGCAATGAACTAAGGTTAACTTAGTTCAAATCACATTATTGTATAAAGTAACGAGGGTGATACTCTTAGTTCATTCTCCAACTGACAATTAGCAGATGTGCTTTTTAATGCTGGAATCCTTAGAGGTGAAATCGCCACATCTGTTTGCGATATTGCAACAACAAAGAAGATACTGCAAAGAACAAACAATAACAACTGCCGTGGGGCACTGTTTCCCCATACTGCGGATTCCATCTTTAAAAGGAGAGGGTGTGTGAAAAGATCACCTAGGCCTACTGTGTGTTGACAGTCACTTAACTCAATTAAATACTATTGCCAGGGATATGAAATTATTCCATATTTTTGTGCAACACCCAGTAATTATCAAAGAGCAAGCCCCTGTGGTAATATAACAGAAATGTTGGATGTATTGTTATCAAGCTGTTCTTTAATTGATAACAGATGAAGAAGAAAGCATGGCGTTGGATGTGCTCTTGCTCTAATTGGATTCATAACCACCATTTTGTTTTACAGACTTAAAGACTACAACTAACATTATTGTCAATGTGTCTCACAAGATGTTATGTGATGTTTTTTATGGCCAGGGCGGGATGTAAGATTATAATGAAATCAAAAGACGTATGTAGATCAAAGGATAACTGGAACTGTACATTCTTTGAACAACACTTTTACTACTCGAGAAAAGACAACTTAGCTCATCATATTCTTCTTTGTCTTCTTTGTTTTCTTTGTCTTGTTCTTTGTCTTGTTCTTTGTCTTCTTCCATCTCCTACTCCCTAACCTCCTCCTCTTCTTCTCTCCTCACCTGGGCTTTGCTGTTCACCTGCCAGTCTGGGTTCTCCCTCCAGTCTGGCTCTAAAGCCCAAGGCCTCCAGGCTTAATCTAGAGGTTCGCTGTCGCTCTGTGATTTGGTCTCTCTTCAAACCCATAAGTCGTTTCTCCTGTTTGCTCTCTGACAGCAGAGCTAGGACCATAATCTTCACATTCATACTTTCCCTTCTTTGGAAGCCTTTGCCCAAGGTGAAATGAAAATGACCACAAAGACAGAGTGAAATGGCTTTTTCCATAAAGAACGTCAAATGACTTTAATAGATGGAATAGTGCGGTGCCACGCTTGCCTGCAGTCATAATGTAAATATCCTGCTAAACGGCTCTCGTCCCCACAAATAGGAGTAATCGACTCATCAGGAGAGGAGCAGGTAGACGGCAATGGATTGATTAGAATCGATACCCAGCGCCAGCCAGTTCATTTTGCCGATGTTTTGTGAGCTCCCTTCTAATGGTTGGGTAATAAACCGCTATTACGTTTTAGGATCATTCTGCCCTCTCCTCTCCCCATTCCCTACCCCCATTCTCCAAAAACTGAGCTAAAATTAGGACAGAACCCTACAAAGATCCTTCTGTCATGCTCGGAGCTGCCACCGCTGCCACTGCACAGATTCATCACCACCCATTTAGGTGACACATGACCAGAATGTGAGAATTCAACGTTAGACTCTAGGACATTTGCATTTCTCTGACAGCTGTGTGGACTTGGCTGCTCAGCGCTGAAAGAGAGAGAGCTAAGCTTACAGTCAAACCCCAGCCTCTAACCCGTGCCTGCGCACGGTTCTAGATCGTTCCACAATGCTTTTTGAATTTACCCAAAGAGGTACATTCTAAAGAGTTATAGTTGCTTTCAAAGTGGGATGCAGTTCTAATGTTTGAAGGGGAAAAAATCCCAGTAACAAAAATCTACCAGAAATTGAGTTCCCGAAAAAGGCACAAAAGGTTTAGAATATGTGTGGAATGGCTGATAATGTCGCCATAATGAGGGCCGATTCAACTCACTAACAGGATTAGGCTTGAGAAGTGAGAACACAACGTTTTCCATAAGGTACAAAGTCAGGGAGTTCACTCCCCACATCCTCCTTCCATCCCACCCTCTTCCTTTCAGCTTTTGTCGCCTCACATTCTCCCTGCCTTCTCTCAATTTGATAGCTTTCCTTTTTAATTTAAGGAGCGACTGGCTGTCTGATTGATGCTGGAAATACATAATTAGGTAAAAGAGCAATTATTGATAATGACAGCCTAATGACACATTATTGGAACAGTTTAGATTGGGGCTGTGATCGTGCCAAGCGCCATTATGTTAAACTCTGTTCTGAGATATAATGAAACCATTATGTTTCACTCCATGATGATTTTTCTGATTTATTGTAGACGACAGTTTAAGGTTGGGTGTTACAGTACCACTTTCTCCATCCATCCAACAGAGGCCTGAGGGAGGCTGAAGGTGTTGGGAGAAGTTTTGAATCATCAGAGGAAAATACCAGAACAAGCTGGTCTGGGGCTGATTATTTCAACAGAATCATAAACAGCTCTCTCTCTTTCTTTCTCTCGCTGTCCCTCTCCCTACCCCTCTCTTTGGACCATGGCCAAGCTTGTTTGTTCACATGTGCATCACGCTTGATTGATCTGGGAATTGCCTCTCCCTCCTTAGCCTTATAAAGGTCTGTTGAAATGGGAGAGTGTTGGGCTGGATACAAATACAAAAGGTGTTTATCAAATGGCACAGAGTCAATGACCATTATACTTTTATATGCTTGGAATATGGAATTGTAGGAAAACTTCTGCTTCTTCTTTCTTCTCTCGTGATTTATAGCTATTGGTTGATGTTGATTTGGGGTGGGCATCTCAGATCATGGATGGCCTACTAGCTGGGCTGGAACAAAAGCCTACACACACAGCGGCCCTCCAGGATCAGCGATACCCACTCCTGAGATGACCAGGTACAGTATGGAGGACTGTGTACCTGGTAGAACACAAACTGACTTCTCATTTACACCTAAAAATCCTGGTGAGCTGACTCCACAAAAAAAAACAATAGACATTCATGAGTCTACTGTGTGCTTAAAGCATATGAAATAACTGCTGATCACACCGCTTTCCAGGAAGTTAGGGTTCAGCAACCCCTGCTATAGATGATTGCTCATTAAAGCCAAAGACTTTATATTCAAATGTTGTCTGAGTTAGACATCTAGCTAGAAGTCTGTAGTACAGAGAACTTTTGAACAGAGTTTTTGACAAAGATGAAACTTCAACATAATTGTTTCAGTGCTTAGTGCGAAACAGATCATCCATCATGCTGCACCATGTCATAAAAGCTAACAGTGTATTATGGGAACCGTTAGGGTGGGGGCCGTGTGTGGGGGAGTTCCACATTAAGTCCAATGTAATTTGTCTTCATCATGCTCACACTAGTCTGAAGTGCATGGCTTTCTGAGCCGTTTTAAATGGGAAAATTCTCCGGCATTGGAGTTGCATTTTATTGAGTCCAAGCCATCACGCACCCCAGTGGCTATGTAATGATCCAGTTCACTCTTTTCCTCATCTAACTCATGAAGTCCGCAGATATGCATCTACAGACCTGCAGAAGGGATTCTGCTTTACAAACTTGCTAGTTGGCTGCAGTATCAAGGTACTGCTTTTGTTCTGGCTCTGGTATCTTGGGATTGACGTCAAATTCAGATTGAACATCATTCTACAAATGAGTATTAGTAATAGGCTTGAGGATTTTCACTCCTAACAAATGGCTGTAGCCAATGTACAAGCCTTCAAACATCCAGTTTGGTTAATTCCTATTCAGTCTCTTCTCTCTGTGCTGAGAGTTTGTCAATACTCTCACCATAGACATCAAAGGTCAGAGATGGTACTTTGCCTATTACTTCTCTTCATGAATTGCGCTCCTCTGACTCCCCCATAAATCAACAGCCATCACCACCCAGCAGAGAGATCAGTGTGTGTGTGTGTGTGTGTGTGTGTGTGTGTGTGTGTGTGTGTGTGTGTGTGTGTGTGTGTGTGTGTGTGTGTGTGTGTGTGTGTGTGTGTGTGTGTGTGTGTGTGTGTGTGTGTGTTGGGGGGAATCAGTGAGTGGAGCTAGCGCTCAGCCCAGGCAGGGGATGGAAAGAAGTTAGGACGACTCTGTTTGGGCGGGAGGGAAGAAAGAATGACAATTCAGACTAAGCAGCAGATGTTGGCAACAGATCCAAGTATAGATCAGGAGGCTGGGTCACCCTCCTGGGTGTACAGGAATTTAGGGGAAATGTGGGGAGATGGAGAGAAGGGGAGAATGGAATAGGAGAAGGGAATAGGAGAATGGGCATAGGAGAAGGGAATAGGAGAATGGGCATTGGAGGGGAGAGAGAAAGGGAAAGGAGAAAATGAGAGGGAAAGACAGTCTTCATTGGCATACATTTTTTTTAACCCTTATTTTACTTCAGGCACTCCTCTGAAGTGAAAGCCAAACATAAAACTATGTCTACATAAACTGCTAGTTGTAATAAAGAAATGACGCTACCAGTACTGTTGAGCATTGGACTGCTCATGTTATAGTTCTAGTATTAAATAGTTATATATACTATCCTGTCGCCTTCTCACTTTACCCCTATCTATATGTACATAGCTACCTCAATTACCTCATACTCCTGCACATCAACTCGGTACTCGTACTCCCTGTATATAGCCATGTTATTTTTACTTGTTATTGTTATTCGTTATTCACTGTGTATTTATACCTCGTGTCAGTTTATATTTGTATCTTTATCTTTAACTCTGCATTGTTGGAAAAGGACCCGTAAGTAAGCATTTCACTGTTAGTCTACACCTGTTGTTTACAAAGCATGTGACAAATAAAATGTATTTGATTTAGAATTTAAGACTAGAAGAAGGCTTACACAATTTTTTATGTTTCCGTTAATGAGAAGTGTTGCTTTGACACTATTTTATAGTTTTAATGTAATTACAATGAAGCTCCGTATGATGTGTTTCGGCAACTGAATTATAGTAGAGCAATTAAAATACAATTCCAAAAGATGAAATGGTCGCTCATCCTAATATGCGAGATTAATACATTCATATGTATTAGTATTTGCTTGGTCGGCCATTTCATAATAGGAAGGGAAATAACCAATGAGTTGGAGTTATTTTGATGTATTGGTTTGAGGAAATGAAAGTGAGGTAATGAAGCAATTTCGGGAGAATATGAATTAATCCATGGTAATATTTACGTGTTGAAACCAACTCAAGATACCGCTGTACTGTAATAAAAGGATGAAAGTTATGAGACTCACAACACTCCAGGTCCTGTGACTTTAATCTTGTTGTCCTCAATTGAATTAGAATATTCATAATGTATTGAGAATTTACCACATCCCTGCGACATTTCAAACTTTTCAAAACCAACCTGCTTAATTTGAAATCCTTCACTCATGAACACTTTCATTATGGTATTGGCACTTGAGAGAGATGTTGCCACTTGGCATCTGCTATCATTTATTGCCTCTCTATTCTGCCTGCACCACCTGAAGGGAATATTGACAGATCCTCAACATCAGTAGATGAGTTAGAACAGGTTTCCTGCTGTGCGCTAGACTGCAGTGTTTCCTAACTCCTCGAGTACCCCAACAGTACACATTTTTGTTGTAGCCCCAGACAAGCACACCTGATTCATTGGGGTGCTCGAGGACTGGAGTTGAGAAACTGCGCTAGAGTGTGAAAGGTGTCTTTAAAGATCTCAGGGAAAATAACTAATACTACCTCAGAAACACAAAGGCTGAAGTTCCTCCTCTCTCGTTAAGTGGTACTGCTAATAGCTAATCATTACCCAAAGTATTCAATTGTAGTACTTTTCAGAGGACTTTGCAAGTGGAGCAGAAAGGCTACAGGGAATGGACTGCTGTTCCTCAGACCCTTCTGGTATCCATTCAAATATTCCAATCTTTGAAGAAGAATTGTAGGTGTCTCTTTTTGTCTTTTTGCCCATAGTTATCCCCCTTCCAGTCCTCTCTGTTGAATATCTCTGGTTCAAACAATGCTTAGAAATTGTGTAGGGTGTTTAGAATATGTGATTAATGATTTAGCCTAAGTTAGCTCAGCAGGCTAACACAATCGCAGTGGAGTGACGGCCTAGATTCAGAAAAATCCAGGCGATTACACAAAAATACCTATTTTAAAGAATGTCAATCCAAAATGTGATATTATCATACGTAAACATTTTTACAATAGTTTCTCACAGTTACGTTATCCTTGTTTTGCCAGAAGGGAGTAGCAATGCAGTACTGATGTGATGACTGACATATAGTAAAGATGCGGTCAAATATATTGGCACCCTTGCTATTTCTTCTAAAAGACGTTAAAATTGAAAATAATGTTGGTGTTTACACGTGTATTTGTTTGATTTACAACTGCACAGGACAAACACTATTAAAGATAAAGAAATTATTCAAAATGGTTGGAGGAAATGATTACAGAGTCATTCATTTCACCTGTAGTAAGTGGCAGATGCCTACAAGGTAAAAATAGTCATTCAACCAGTTTTGAAAAGAAAAAGCAGAACATTCTGCCCCATTGCACTCCATTGTAACGTGTCCGCATCTGTAGGCCTGTACAGTACTTGTATTAACTGACAACTGAAGTCCTTTTGTCAGATCTATTCAATTATAAGGGCTATGTTTTATACTCTGTTTTCTCTTGTTCCTTAGCACCCCTGCATACGGTACACATAGCAAATACATAAATCAGACACACTTGCACGCACACTGCACACTGCACACACACACACACACACACACACACACACACACACACACACACACACACACACACACACACACACACACACACACACACACACACACACACACACACACAGGGGGGCAAAGATGGCTTCCTCCCAGATTCACTGCTACTGTAAAATTATCTAGTAAAGAACCTTGGATGGCCCCTCACCACAGCTCTGGAGGGTTCATTAACTGACCTCTCAGAAGCATTCCTTCATTTTTATTCCCCTCTCTCACCTCTCGTTTGTTTATTTGTGTTTCGATCGATTAGGTCAGCCCCTTCATAGAGCTCTATGGTTTTTTGTAAAGCTGCTCTGGTGTCTTGCGGCACTATGGCTTCAAATGTTCCTCAGAGAGATGCATAAATTACTGGGACTGTTCCTCCTCTCTTCCTGGGACTCTGGCTCATCATATCAAAGAGACCACACACACAAAGCCATCATTGGTTTCAGTGTTGTCGGTTAGAGATGCTTTAAAGTGTGTGTAGTGCGCTAAACAGAGAACTTCTCTTTATAAAACCAGTTATAGAAGAGAGGCGAGTAAGATCAAAAGCATAGCAAGATCATAGAATGTTCAGAACATAATGCTGTACATTAAAGCTTGTTATGTGGGTGAATCTTTGGTATGTTAGATGTTTTAAGGCGTAATACTATAATTGTTTATATTTTTACTCTATTCCGGTGTATTTATGTCATCACAGCCTCTACATAGCCATATGGATATGTGGGTCCAATATGTGCTTGTCCCACTCCGTGCCTGTGTTTACTGAAAATGTATGACTATTACAGTACATCTATCACTAGGTAGCCTAGATGTTTCATGCTAAACACACAATGACTTCTAAATTGGGTAGCTCACACAGGTGTGTGTGCTTTCCCACTAATGAGAATCTGTGTTTACTTTGACTGTGGAATAGAGGAAAACACCCCAGCGGCCTGCCCTTCCCTCCTGTCTGTCCAGCCTCTCGGTGGGCCAGCCAAGCAGCACTCACTGTCTCATATCCATCTGTGCCCCAGATACAAACCTCATTAGCCAAGAGACAAAACAGTTTGGGCTGTTCATTGCAGAAAAACACACAGTCAGCAATGCATATAGCCTCAGTTGATAGGGTTCTGTATCAGGAGCTCCGTAATCTCACTTTCCAAATTGTCGCCTTCTTTGAGAATTTTTCCAGGAGTTTCACATCGATTGTGGTTGAAGTGAGGGCGGCGCACAACACTCAGGTATCACACCGGGCCTTTCGGACATATGACTTTGACATTTCACATTTACTAAACATTCAAACAGGATGTTTGCATGGCTTTCATAATGCCCAGCATCAGACAACCGATGATTAGACGCATCCCTCCCAAAAAATTCTGAGGCTTGTGGGGAAAATGTCAGGCTCTTCAGCCGCGGATCAGGGATAAAAGGATTGTGATACCTAAGAGCATACTAATAAAGGAGAGGAGAAGAGGGACCGCCGCTACCCAATTCTCACACCCCACCACCCTGGCCTTCTGTCCCACAATCCATCACAGTGTCAGTGGCTGGGCCCCATGCCATAGTGACAAATCTGCCTGTCACAAGTACAGGGTCCTGCATGACAGCTTGGCATTTTAACTACACAGATTAACTTTCAAACGTACATGCTACTCTTCCAACAAAACATTTGTGTGATGATTAATAATAAAGAGAGAGAGAGAGAGCAGGTCTCTGATCCAAGATGAGCGATGTATGAATAGCTTGGCCGAGCGGACCCCCCTCTGTTCTGTTGATTCAATCAGGGGAGTCAAGCGTGGAGGCTTTTAGCACGAGAGACCACACAGCTCTAAA
The DNA here is from genome assembly GCF_045679555.1 of Salvelinus alpinus. NCBI lineage: Eukaryota > Metazoa > Chordata > Actinopteri > Salmoniformes > Salmonidae > Salvelinus > Salvelinus alpinus. The sequence continues at coordinate 83,692,265 of NC_092086.1, forward strand.
CAAATACAGTCAATTGAGAAACATTTGTTTGGTTGTTTTGATAGGTGGGGAAGTCACAAGAATAGATCACTTGGTTCATCTTTTGAACTGACAAAAAGTTACAATTACATTGCAATAACTCCACTTGAAACGTTCTCGTATGTCACTTTCTACGATATATTGTTAAATTCCAGGTTCTAGCATCATGTAACATTTGACAAACATTGTTGCCATGATCCATGGAAAACGTTCAATAACTCCCCCGCGTGTTCAGTTTAATGTCCTCAATATGCCATAACACAGACTCAGAGGGTTAATAGGGTGAAACAATCCGTCTGAAGACACTGTGCTGTGAGATTGCACATCAGAAATAGTTTTATATACTGTAAATGCAAATGATACCTCTCTTACTTCGTTATAAAAAGGAAATTTGTTTGTTAATTGAACGGCCTGACAGCTGCCATACAGACCATGGAATTAATTTATTTAAATGGAATGTTCATCATTAGCATGAATAATTTGCTGTCAGCCTCAGTCTGCCATCACTTGTAAAATACCTGACTGGGCTCAAAGACTTTAAAGCAAGTGATAACTAATATTCTAAGTTATCGCTCTGGTTTAGTATTAGTTTTGAATAACACTGGAATGTTTTTCTCTTTTTGTGTATGAGATTTGACTCATTCAAAAATTATTTATTCAATAATTGTATCCAGATGTTCTATTCAATATTTATATCCAGAATTTGTATCCAAGATTTGTATCCAGTTTTTGTGTTCAGATTTTTGGATTTGCTGTGATATTGTGTTTGTGAGCGCAGATGTCTGTAACGGTAGATTTTCTCCTCTTCGTCTGAAGAGGAGGTGTAGCAGGGATCGGACCAAGACGCAGCGTAGTAAGTGTCCATGGTTTTAATATAATAAACTGAACAAGACACAATACAAAATAACAAAAGTAAATCTAACCAAAACAGTCCCGTGTGGCACAAACACTGACACAGGAAACAATCACCCACAAACCAATAGTGAAAACAGGCTACCTAAATATGGTTCCCAATCAGAGACAATGAAAAACACCTGCCTCTGATTGAGAACCATATCAGGCCAAATGACAAACCTAAACATAGAAACACAGGACATAGAATATACCCACCCAGCTCACGTCCTGACCAACTAAATAAAGACTAAACAAAGGAAATAAGGTCAGGAACGTGACAATGTCTTTCTAGGACAAACTGAAGCTTTCTTCATTTATAATGCAGGTTACAGACTGGGCTAATTCAGGTCCCTGAGTCTACGGCACTGCATCTCAGTGTTAGAGGCGTCACTACAGACCCTGGTTCGATCCTGGGCTGTATCACAACCGGACATGATTGGGAGTCCCATAGGGTGGCGCACAATTGGCCCAGCTTCGTCCAGGTTAAGGTTTGGCCGGAGTAGGCCGACATTGTAAATAATAATTTGTTCTTAACTGACTTTCCTAGTTAAATAAAGGTTCAATTAAAGGTCAAGTAGCTCAGGGAAACAGGACAGGACAGGACTGTGACCTCATGACGACGTGCACAATGTCTACATGACTAAAGTATGTAAAACCCTGTGGATTAATTTAAAACTAAACACTGTCATGCTGCATGCATTATGCATGTGTATGGCTGTAAACTGGGATCCAGGTGTTGATGTGTTATTGTTGTGTCTGACTGCGTGTTGGTAATGGGGGAGTTGTAACCTCCACCTCTGTCAATATCTAATGGATCAATCCTAATCCCATTGATGGAAATGTTTTCCTCACATTGGGACAATCCACAGATGACTAAAGAGGCAGATACTACACAGCTGACACCATTAACCCTGAGAGAGGAGAAAGAAATGAGGAATAGAGGAATAGAGCAAGATGAGAGATAATGAGATATATATACACTACCGTTCAAAAATTTGGAGTCACTTAGAAATGTTATTTTAAAGCACATTTTGTCCATTAAAATAACATCAAATTGATCAGAAATACAGTGTTGACATTGTTAATGATGTAAATGACTATTGTAGCTGGAAACGGCAGATTGTTAATGTAATATCTACATAGGCGTACAGAGGCCCATTATCAGCATTCATCACTCCTGTGTTAGCTAATCCAAGTTTATCATTTTAAAAGGCTAATTGATCATTAGAAAAACATTTTGCAATTATGTTAGCACAGCTGAAAACTGCTATGCTGATTTCTCAAACTAGACACTCTAATGTACATGTCCTCTTGCTCAGTTGTGCACTGGGGCCTCCCATTCCTCTTTCTATTCTGGTTAGAGACAGTTTGCTCTGTTCTGTGAAGTAAGTAGTACACAGCATTGTACGTGATCTTCAGTTTCTTGGCAATTTCTCGCATGGAATAGCCTTCATTTCTCAGAAAAAGAAGACAGACGAGTTCCAGAAGAATGTTCTTTGTTTCTGGCCATTTTGAGCCTGTAATCGAACCCACAAATGCTGATGCTGCAGATACTCAACTAGTCTAAAGAACACCAATTTAATTGCTTCTTTAATCAGTACAGCAGTTTTGGCTGTGCTAACATAATTGCAAAAGGGTTTTCTAATGATCATTAGCCTTTTAAAATGATAAACTTGGATTAGCTAACGCAACGTGCCATCGGAACACAGGAGGGATGGTTGCTGATAATGGGCCTCTGTACACCTGTGTAGATATTCCATTAAAAAGCAGTTTCCTGCTACAATAGTCATTAACAACATTAACAATGTCTACACTGTAATTCTGATCGATTTGATGTTATTTTAATGGACAAAAAATGTGCTTTTCTTTCAAAAACAAGGACATTTCTAAGTGAACCCAAACTTTTGAACGGTATATACTGTATATATACTACACTGCTCAAAAATTTTAAGGGAACACTAAAATAACACATCCTAGATCTGAATGAATGAAATATTCTTATTAAATACTTTTTTCTTTACATAGTTGAATGTGCTGACAACAAAATCACACAAAAGTTATCAATGGAAATCAAATTTATCAACCCATGGAGGTCTGGATTTGGAGTCACACTCAAAATTAAAGTGGAAAACCACACTACAGCCTGATCCAACTCTGATAATGTCCTTAAAACAAGTCAAAATGAGGCTCAGTAGTGTGTGTGGCCTCCACGTGCCTGTATGACCTCCCTACAACGCCTGGGCATGCTCCTGATGAGGTGGCGGATGGTCTCCTGAGGGATCTCCTCCCAGACCTGGACTAAAGCATCCGCCAACTCCTGGACAGTCTGTGGTGCAACGTGGCGTTGGTGGATGGAGCGAGACATGATGTCCCAGATGTGCTCTGTGCTCATTAGCCTGACTGCTAATGGCAGTCAGGCTACCTCTGGCGAGCACATGGAGGGCTGTGCGGCCCCCCAAAGAAATGCCACCCCACACCATGACTGACCCACCGCCAAACCGGTCATGCTGGAGGATGTTGCAGGCAGCAGAACATTCTCCATGGCGTCTCCAGACTCTGTCACGTCTGTCACATGTGCTCAGTGTGAACCTGCTTTCATCTGTGAAGAGCACAGGGCGCCAGTGGCGAATTTGCAAATCTTGGTGTTCTCTGGCAAATGCCGAGCAGTGTATATACAGTTGAAGTCGGACGTTTACATACATCTTAGCCAAATACATTTAAACTCAGTTTTTCACAATTCCTGACATTTAATCCTAGTAAAAATTCCCTGTCTTAGGTCAGTGAGGATCACCACTTTATTTTAAGAATGTGAAATGTCAGAGTAGTAGTAGAGAGAAATATTTTTTCAGCTTTTATTTCTTTCATCACATTCCCAGTGGGTCAGAAGTTTACATACACTCAATTAGTATTTGGTAGCATTGCCTTTAAATTGTTTAACTTAGGTCAAATGTTTCGGTTAGCCTTCCACAAGCTTCCCACAATAAGTTGGGTGAATTTTGACGCATTCCTCCTGGCAGAGCTGGTGTAATTGAGTCAGGTTTGTAGGCCTCCTTGCTCGCACACGCTTTTTCAGTTCAGCCCACACATTTTCAACAGGATTGAGGTAAGGACTTTGTAATGGCCACTCCAATACCTTGACTTTGTTGTCCTTAAGCCACTTTGCCACAACTTTGGAAGTATGCTTGGGGTCATTGTCCATTTGGAAGACCCATTTCCGACCAAGCTTTAACTTCCTGACTGATGTCTTGAGATGTTTCTTCAATATATCCACATAATTTTCCTTCCTCATGATGCCATTTATTTTGTGAAGTGCACCATTCCCTCCTGCAGTAAAGCACCACCACAACATGATGCTGCCACCCCTGTGCTTCACGGTTGGGATGGTGTTCTTCGGCTTGCAAGCATCCCCTTTTTTCATCCAAACATAACGATGGTCATTATGGCCAAACAGATTCATCAGACCATAGGACATTTCTCCAAAAAGTGTGATCTTTGTCCCCATGTGCAGTTGCAAACCGTAGTCTGGCTTTTATATGGCAGTTTTGGAGTTGTGGCTTCTTCCTTGCTGTGCGGCCTTTCAGGTTATGTCGATATAGAACTCATTTTACTGTGGATATAGATACCTTTGTACCTGTTCCCTCCAGCATCTACACAAGGTCCTTTGCTGTTGTTCTGGGATTGATTTGCACTTTTCGCACCAAAGTACGTTCATCTCTAGGAGACAGAACGCATTTAATTTCTGAGTTGTATGATGGCTGCTTGGTCCCATGGTGTTTATACATGTGGACTATTGTTTGTACAGATGAACGTGGTACTTTCATGCGTTTGGAAATTGCTCCCAAGGATGAACCAGACTTGTGGAGGTCTACCATTTTTTTTCTGAGGTCTTGCCTGATTTCTTTTGATTTTCCCATGAAGTCAAGCAAAGAGGCACTGAGTTTGAAGGTAGGCCTTGAAATACATCCACAGGTACACCTCCAATTGACTCAAATGATGTCAATTAGCCTATCAGAAGCTTCTAAAGCCATGACATAATTTTCTGGAATTTTCCAAGCTGTTTAAAGGCACAGTCAACTTAGTGTATGTAAACTTCTGACCCACTTTATTTGTGATACAATGCCATAAGTGAAATAATCTGTCTGTAAACAATTGTTGGAAAAATTACTTGTGTCATGCACAAAGTAGATGTCCTAACCGACTTGCCAAAACTATAGTTTGTTAACAATAAATTTGTGGAGTGGTTGAAAAACGAGTTTATTATCTCCAACCTAAGTGTATGTAAACTTTCGACTTCAACATTATATACTGTATATGTACTGTATACACTGTATATCTAAGGCTGTTGTCAGTTGTATAGGGTCTCTTGTCATCTGTGGCGGATAAGCCAAGGCTGTATGCACCATAACAATGTGGCCAGACAAGGACGTCTCTTGATGACGTTGTATTTACTTTATGTATGCATCTACGGTTGTCTTTCAGAAGTTTGCAACTTGGAAATCTGACAGATGTAGGATCTTAATTTGAGCCAGTTTGCTAGAGCAGGAAAATAATTCTGCAGCAACAGGAAATGTGAATTATTATGTGGATTATAATTAACAGACATTTTTGTAGCAGTTGATACATTTTTCATGTGTGCAAATCAAGTCTGAAATTTCAAAGTGAAAATTACTAACTTTAGAAGACTTTTAAAAAGTCATATACAGTACAAGTTTGCATTTCCTGTGATCAAATTAAGATCCTACATCTGAAAGTGACTTTATGGACACCGATCTGACAATCTTTTGAACAGACATAGCTGATATGTACAGTACATCTCAATGGGAATCCCTGCTAAAATAAAGGTGAAAAATAACTTTCTGGATACAAATGATGTCTTGCTTCTGCCACTGTAGGACGTCAGTAGCTAGTGTCACACTCACAATGAGCCATTCTTCTTTAGTCTGCCTCAAATCCTGACCATTGCAAGTCTTTTGACTTCTCTCTTTCATAAGCTTGTGAACAGCAATTTATTTTCTTTCTTTATGGCACATGCTAAGATGCTTTTAGTTATTTCTTTAAAGGTAGGATGGTGTGGAAAGACTAAATGTTTTCCAAAGTGGATACAGAGAGAAGCAGAGAAAAGCCTGTAGCTGGTTTGGACGAGGCCTGTCAGTGAAAAAGTGTTTAATAAATGACTGCTAACACTCGGACAGAGAGGCCAGGGACCTCTGTTAGAAACCTCACAGGCTATAAATCTTAAAAATCAATATTACAGCCCCAAGTAATCAGTATCAATGATTTTATACTGAAATAAGTCCCTTGAGGAGGATTATAAAATCCTCCAACTCAGCTCTGAAAACATCTCTCCAATGAAAGATGGAGGGCGGTGAAATACCTTATTGATGCTCCGAGCACCTAAACAGTAGAGTCAGGGACATACAAGTGGCAAATATTGTGGATTGTGAAAGTCGTGATTTTTCTCTCTCTCTCTCTTACACACACATCATTTTTCTCATAGAAGGGGTTTGAAACTGAGCAAACTGATTGTGTCACTTTTCATTCTCCCTATCTTTCTTACCTCTGTACTCTCAACTTTGTCTCTCTTCCTTTCTGTTTCTCTTAACTTCTGTCTGTTGCTCTTTTCATAAGTCCATATTGGCATAGAGAAAATGGGAAATTATTTGGTGTAAGGCATGTTTGGAAGGGGCTGTGCCCTTTCTGTCAACAGTGTTTAATCGCCTTGCTCTGGCACCAGTAAGAAACCTTGTGAATAGCATCATGTCATGCTTGGAGCTTCTGGGACTTTCTGTGGGTAATATTCAACAAATACAATTTTGTCAGCACTTTAAACATTTATATTCTAGAATTCTACAGAGGCGGTGGCTGCCTCAACCCCTAGGGATCCCTGGATGTATTTTAAGCTGAAATAAAGCCTAATATCCTTATATTCACTCTAGCCATAGTTCCAAGGCATTCATTTCTGCAGATGAATATGGCATCCAAAACAACTCCTGTTTAAAAGTCTGCTAACCTCAAAACTCAGAGCAAGTATCATCCTACCATGGCATAAAAAACACAGCACCCACTATATAGGCTATATTGAATATTTCTGTATTACATTTGGCACGGTGAGCTAATGTCAAGCTATATAGGAGGGCAACGACAATACCCCCGGAAAGGTCAACTGAAAGGCCATATTAGCTAAAGGTCTGAAAGCAGAGTTTCCTGATACTGCAGGGATTTGGAGAGTGAATAGGGAGGAGATGATGGGAGGAAAGCTTTAGCTGTTGCTACCTCCTGCTCTATAGTGCCCATGCAGCCACACTAATTTCCTCAGGGGTGTGCTTCTGCTAAGAGAAGCTTCACTCTGACTCTGCTCTGTCTAAACCTCCACTCTCTCCACACAGCCAGCCAGTCGCTCACTAACTGCATATTCAGTTGAGATTAGGCTGCATCCAAAGTTCATGTTTGTGTTGCATACTGCAACTTCATAGCTCCGCCAAATCTCTTCCCCTTCAGTGAGCTGTTTAAGCCACAATCTGCAAGTAGCTTGTCTCACAAGACAGTTCTACTTACTTGGACTTCTGTACTGTCAGTAAAGGAATTCTGCATAATGTTTCCTAGCATACACCCATGATGCATACTGTGTTGTTGACAACAGCCTGTAAAGTAGTGGAATAATAAAGAGAGTGAATAAATGTAAAACGATTATGAAGGCCAGTGACGAAGATGTGTCAAGCGACTTGCTGGCACCGAGGCCTGACACAATCACAATTTATAGCATTGTTTGCATTAAAGACCCTCTGTACACTATCACAGGGGTCAAACACACCTTATCTGTGGCAATCTCGATGAAGAGACATTCCCACTGAAGTCCTAGGGTCACTGAAGCCAGGAGAGGTGAAGACTGATGAAACTTGAATTTACTATATTTGTATTTATTTTATTTCACCTTTATTTAACCAGGTAGGCCAGTTGAGAACAATTTCTCATTTACAACTGCAACCTGGCCAAGATAAAGCAAAGCAGTGCGACAAAAACAACAACACAGAGTTACACATAAACAAACGTACACTCAATAACACAAAAGAAAATAAACATTGAAAAATCTATGTACAGTCGTGGCCAAAAGTTTTGAGAATGACAAAATATAAATTTTCACAAAGTCTGCTGCCTCAGTTTGTATGATGGCAATTTGCATATACTCCAGAATGTATATGAAGAGTGATCAGATGAATTACAATTAACCTCACAGGGTAGGGGGCAGTATTTTTAAGTTTGGATGACAAACGTGCCCAAAGTAAACTGCCTGTTACTCAGGCCCAGAAGCTAGGATATGCATATGCATGGTAGTCTTGGATAGAAAACACGCTGAAGTTTCTAAAACTGTTAAAATAATGTATGTGAGTATAACAGAACTGATATGGCAGGCAAAAACCCAAGGAAAATCCATCCAGGATGTGGGATATTTTTGATGTGAGTTGTTTTCCATTGAATGCCTATTGACTATGTTATGAGTTAGGGCCCAGATTGCAGTTCCTATGGCTTCCACTAGATGTCAACAGTCTTTAGACATTGTTTCAGGCTTGTTTTCTGAAAAATTAAGAAGAATGAGACCTTTCTCTTAGTGGACATGGTAAGAATGCAGAGCTGGTTTGAGAGCGTGACCGAGTGCGCTCCCTTCATTGTTTTCCTTTCTATTGAAGACGCTATTGTCCGGTTGAAATATTAGCGATTATTTAGACAATTAACAACCTGAGGATAAATTATAAATATTGTTTGACATGTTTCGACGAACTTTACCGGTACTATTAGGATGTATTCGTCTGCATGTTTTGAACGCCTTGGAGCCAGTGGATTACTGAACAAAACTCGCCAACAAAACAGAGTTTTTGGGATATAAAGAGGAACTTTATCGAACAAAACAAACATTTATTGTGTAGCTGGGACTCTTGTGACTGCAACCATATGAAGATCTTCAAAGGTAAGTGATTCATTTTCTCGCTATTTCTGACTTTTGTAGTTCCTTTACTTGGTTGTAAAATGTTTGTATGTTTTTGTAAGCGGGGCGCTGTCCTCAGATAATCGCATGGTATGCTTTCGCCGTAAAGCCTTTTTGAAATATGACAAAGCGGCTGGATTAACAAGAAGTTAATCTTTAAGCCGATGTTCATCCTCTCTTGGGTAGGGGGCAGTATTTTCACTTCCGAATGAAAAGCGTGCCCAAAGTAAACTGCCTGTTAATCAGGCCCAGAAGCTAGGATATGCATATAATTGGTAGATTTGGATAGAAAACACTCTAAAGTTTCTATGTCTGTCAGTATAACAGAACTAATATGGCAGGCGAACATCGAGGACAAACCATCCAGGGGAAAAAAATTGAGGTCATAGGATTCTCCAATTGTTTTCTATGGGATACCCTTATTATTAGGAACCTGGTTGCAGTTCCTATGGCTTCCACTAGATGTCAACAGTCTTTAGAAATTGTTCGATGTTTTTCTTTGAGAAATTAAGAAGTAGTCCTATTCATTCTGAAGTGTCACTCCAGGTGGACTCTACTGTTTTGCTGCGCGTGAACTGGAGGGCGCTTCACGTTGTTTTTAATCCGGTATTAGAAACAGTTTTTTCCGTCTTAAATTTGATTGATTATTAGTAAATTTTAGGGTACCTGATGTTGAATTAGGAACGTTGTTTCAAATGTTTGGACCAAGTTTACAGGTAACTTATTAGATACTTTGTAGGCATGTTGGGCGAGTTGAAACCGGTGTATTTCTGAATCAAACGTGCCAAATAAATTGACATTATCGAACAACAATACCATTTGTGATGTTTCTGGGACATTTTGGAGTGCCAACACAAGAAGATCTTCAAATGTAAGGCATTAATTATATCACTTTTTTTTTACTTTTGTGGCGCACCTGCCTGGTTGAAATATGATTTTCATGTGTTTGTATGCGGGGCACTGTCCTCAGATAATCGCATGGTTTGCTTTCGCCGTAAAGCCTTTTTGAAATCTGACACAGCGGCTGGATTAACAAGAAGTTAAGCTTTATTTGGTATTTTTAAATTTCGCGCTCTGCAATTTCACCGGATGTTGGCCAGGTGGGACGCTAGCACCTACCCCAGAGAGGTTAATTGCAAAGTCCCTCTTTGCCATGCAAATGAACGGAATCCCCAAAAAACATTTCAACTGCATTTCAGCCCTGCCACAAAAGGACCAGCTGACATCATGTCAGTGATTCTCTCATTAACACAGGTGTGAGTGTTGACGAGGACAAGGCTGGAGATCACTCTGTCATGCTGATTGAGTTCGAATAACAGACTGGATGCTTCAAAAGGAGGGTGGTGCTTGGAATCATTGTTCTTCCTCTGTCAACCATGGTTACCTGCAAGGAAACACGTGCCGTCCTCATTGCTTTGCACAAAAAGGTCTTCACAGGCAAGGATATTGCTGCCAGTAAGATTGCACCTAAATCAACCTTTATTGGATCATCAAGAACTTCAAGGAGAGCGGTTCAATTGTTGTGAAGAAGGCTTCAGGGCGCCCAAGAAAGTCCAGCAAGCGCCAGGACCGTCTCCTAAAGTTGATTCAGCTGCGGGATCGGGACACCACCAGTACAGAGCTTGCTCAGGAATGGCAGCAGGCAGGTGTGAGTGCATCTGCACGCACAGTAAGGCGAAGACTTTTGGAAGATGGCCTGGTGTCAAAAAGGGCATCAAAGAAGCCACTTCTTTCCAGGAAAAACATCAGGGACAGACTGATATTCTGCAAAAGGTACAGGGATTGGAATCCCCTTTCCGATTGTTTGGGACATCCGGGAAAAAGCTTGTCCAGAGAAGACAAGGTGAGCGCTACCATCAGTCCTGTGTCATGCCAACAGTAAAGCATCCTGAGACCATTCATGTGTGGGGTTGCTTCTCAGCCAAGGGAGTGGGCTCACTCACAATTTTGCCTCAGATCACAGCCATGAATAAAGAATGATACCAACACATCCTCCGAGAGCAACTTCTCCCAACCATCCAGGAACAGTTTGGTGACGAACAATGCCTTTTCCAGCATGATGTAGCACCTTGCCATAAGGCAAAAGTGATAACTAAGTGGCTTGGGGAACAAAACATTGATCATTTGGGTCCATGGCCAGGAAACTCCCCAGACCTTAATCCCATTGAGAACTTGTGGTCAATCCTCAAGAGGCGGGTGGACAAAAAAAATTAAAAAATTCTGACAACTCCAAGCATTGATTATGCAAGAATGGGCTGCCATCAGTCAGGATTGACAGCATGCCAGGGCGGATTGCAGAGGTCTTGATAAAGAAGGGAAACACTGCAAATATTGACTCTTTGCATCAACTTCATGTGTTGGCTTTGGGGATGACGAGTGCAATATACCTGCTGGAGCGCGTGCTAAGGGTGGGTGTTGCTTTAGTGACTAGTGAGTTAAGATAAGGCGGGGCTTTACTTAGCAAAGACTTTGAGCCAGTGGGTTTGGTGACGGATATGTAGTGAGGGCAGCAAACGAGAGCATAGAGGTCGCAGTGGTGGGTAGTATATGGGGCTTTGATAATAAAACAGATGGCACTGTGATAGACTAAATCCAGTTTGCTGAGTAGGGTGTTGGGGCTATTTTGTAAATGACATTGTCGAAGTCAAGGATCGGTAGGATAGTCAGTTTTACGAGGGTATGTTTGGCAGCATGAGGGAAGGAGGCTTTGTTGCAAAATAGGAAGCCGATTCTAGATGTAATTTTGGATTGGAGATTGGAGTGAGTCTGGAAAGAGTGTTTACAGTCTAACCAGACACCTAGGTATTTGTAGTTGTCAACATATTCTAGGTCAGAACTGTCCAGAGTAGTGATGATAATTGGGCGGGAGGGTTCATGCAGCAATCGGTTGAAGAGCATGCACTTAGTTTTACGAGCATTTAAAAGCAGTTGGAGGCCACGGAAGGAGTGTTGTATGGCATTGAAGCTCGTTGGAGGTTTGTTAGCACAGTGTCCAAAGAAGGGCCAGATGTATACAGAATGGTGTCATCTGCGTAGAGGCGGATCAGAGAATCACCCGCAGCAAGAGCGACATCATTGATATATACAGAGAAAATATTCGGCCCGAGAATTTAACCCTGTGGTACCCCCATAGAGACTGCCAGAGGTCCGGATAACAGGCCCTCCGATTTGACACACTGAACTCTATCTGAGAAGTAGTTGGTGAACCAGGCGAGGCAATCATTTGAGAAGCCAAGGCTATTGAGTCTGCCGATAAGAATGCGTTGATTGACAGAGTCGAAAGCCTTGGCCAGGTCGATGAAGACGGCTGCACAGTACTGTCTTTTATCGATGGCGGTTATGATGTTGTTTAGGACCTTGAGCTTGGCGGAGGTGCAGACATGACCAGCTCGGAAACCAGATTGCATAGTGGAGAAGGTACGGTGGGATTCGAAATGGTCGGTGATCTCTTTATTAACTTGGCTTTTGAAGATTTTAGAAAGGCAGGGCAGGATGGATATAGATCTATAACAGTTTTGGGTCTAGTGTCTCCCCCTTTGAAGAGGGGGATGACCGCGGCAGCTTTCCAATCTTTGGGCATCTCAGACGATACGAAAGAGAGGTTGAATAGGCTAGTAATAGGTGTCGCAACAATTTCGGCGGATAATTTTAGAAAGAGAGGGTCCAGATTGTCTAGCGCAGCTGATTTGTAGGGATCCAGATTTTGCAGTTCTTTCAGAACATCAGCTGGGTGAAGGAGAAGTGGGGGGGAAGTTCGGGCAAGTTGCTTCAGGGGGTGCTGAGATGTTGCCCAGGGTAGGGGTAGCCAGGTGGAAAGCATGGCCAGCCGTGGAAAAATGCTTATTTCAATTATTTATTAACATAGATTTATCAGTGGTGACAGTGTTTCCTATCCTCAGTGCAGTGGGCAGCTGGGAAGAGGTTCTCCATGGACTTTACAGTGTGTGAATTAAATTGTGTTTTGTGTGAATTGTTAAATTCACAAATTGTTAAATATGTGAATTATTAAATGTGTTAAATTATTAAATGTGTTAAATTGTTAAATGTGTGAATTAAATTGTCATGTTCAGATATGTTTCAACCTACTGTAAGTGCCATGGAATTATTGTTACAGAGAAGCTGTGTTATTCTGTTCGTCGGAGAGCAGATACTTCAAAGAGGAGCAACACAGGGGTGTGCTCATATACTTTAGATAAGAGTTGTGATGATTAGATCCAATAATGTGTGTGTTGTTTTCATGCCTTTGTTTTAATGTTTTGGGCCATGGAAAGTGATGTTAATTAGTCGATGGGAGATACATGGATTTGGCACTCTTGGAAGAATAAAAGCTGGGTTTAAACATTGATAATGGAGTCATTGGTAAAACGATCTCCTGATATATGCTTGAACAGTATGTCATAGTGGTGAATTTTCAATGCTGTTAAAGACTTTTTGTATTATTTTAATCGTAAAGATTTCTGGTATGTAGCATGTGTTAATTGTATTCTTATTGCCTAATTATAATACATCAGATTATTTTTAAATTAGTACAATTTCTGAGAAATATTTATTGAATTATTATTTGGTGAAATGTCTAATGTTATTCACAATATACATAGCATATATGCTTGGTCTCTAACTGTGCATCTCTGAGCTAAGGTTAACTTAATAATTTAATGCTAGGACATTTATTGCAAGATAAAAGATCTTTGTTCCTCAGCCTCTTAATAATTGCATAACGGTAAATCTAGACACGTGCAACTTACAGTATAGTATTCCGAGACGTTACACAAAGCTTGCAACCTTGGCTATACCCACTGGATACGATTATAGGCCTATAGCCTTAGAATAAAATGGAGTCAGATAGTACATCATAGGGTCATAGACCCTCTAAACTAATTCTGTCATCCTCAGACAAAGTGAATTTTCCCTATTCTACACACGCCAACATGGCGAAGGTTAACCTGACAGCTAATTATAATTAATTTCACATCTCTTTTATTAGTTGTGGCGGTGCTATTAAATAAAAAAATGTATTCACTAGATGGTTTCCTCAGGAAATGGTTCACCTTATTCATAGAAATACTTAATTGTTACTTCTTGGTAATATCTTGGCGCAGAGTCAAACTAGCTCTAGACTTTGAGAAAATTCAAGGACTTTATAACATCTGAAACCCCCAGCAGTAATTGTAGTATAGAGCACAACCTGATTGAACCAAATGGTTTGAAAGGAGTATTGTCTGTCGACTATGTGACACAAGTAAACTGTATAAATTAGATTGCAGTGACGTGAGAATTGAAGGTAAGGTATTTTCAGAAGTTATCAATGATAAGCATACTTACCATACATCTGCTGAAGTAAACTTCTGTGAAGGAGTCGTTTCAGTAATTTGTGTTTCCGGTTTCTCTATTCCCAGCATGGTGGTGGTGTTGTGTGTGTAACATTTCATTTTCCCTCAATATAAGACCTTAATAATTATTATCAGGTGTGAACAACAGGCACAACGAAGTAATTTTTCTCAAAGTTGCCAGAATGCCAGTGCATCCACTTATAGAACTACATTTGTAACAGCCTAAACATTACTTAACTTCTATTCAATCAAATAAGTCTCACATAATTCAACACTCTCTCAAAAACCGCCATACAAAAAAATCCCACTTAGTCTGCTTATCTCACACAGAGAATTTGAGTAAATCCTCTCGCTTCGACTCTTCCTCTCGTGTAGTACTGTTGTACTGTAGTTCCCACCCCAGAGGTACAGGCAACACTCTGATATGTGCATCGGGCCGATTCAGACTTAGGAAATGTACGCCTTTCCTACTCACTTCTCAGTAGTTAGTATTCAGACTAAAGGGCTTTGCAGGCGTGGTTCCCTTGCGGGCACTGAATACATTTCATTCCACCTCTGAAAACCCTCCCACTTGTTGGCCAACAGATTTTGTCTATCGTGCTATTAGTGCTATCTGGAATCCTTGGGACGCCCCTACCTTAAACCCTAGCCTTAACCCCTTGGCATCCCAAGGACTCCGGACAGCATGGACATTTTCAGTACATTTATCTAAAGCCATCACTTTAAATTTGGTGTACCTTTCATTTTAATGTTATCGACAGATATGTAGAGAGAACAGTTAAGAATATTAGGGATCTATAGACGGGTTGGTTGTTTAGCAACAAAACCGATGCGTGGGCACCTATGGGGCAAAACAGACAAGGTTGGCTTAGATTGTTAACACATTTTTTATTTAACCTTTATTTAACTAGGTAAGACAACTTGTAAACCATGTTTATTGAAAACATAAATTAATTTGCACAATGAGCACTTGTTGTCTCTCAAATACATTGTTACAGATTTTTTGCCATATTAGCATAGACATGACATGAGTCAAAACACCGCAAAACAAGACATGGTACAGTATCAATAGCAAAATTCAACTAGCTGAAGTGAACCACCTATGATTAGCCACTTTGTAGCTTTTTGTTATTGTTGTTACCGTTCTGACTGTTCAGAATCATAACACCACACATCTTTGTGCCTCATCAATGCGCAAATACTTTTAGGAATGTTGTCAAAAAATGTGTCTATGAAAGAAAACCATGTAAATACATGAGTATTCGTATCTATCACGCTGGTATAAATGATTCGGGAGAAAGGCACAGGAATGCGTAATATGGGTTTTTATTACACCCAAATTACGGTGTGCTGTGTAATGGCACAGGGACAAAGACCAAACAGACACGTAACAAAACACAGGGTTGAAACCCAAACGAAAGAACGAGGAGTACCTTGAATAAAAAACACACGCGCACAATGATTAACACATGGGACGAGACCCGTAATAATCTATGCAATCCACAATGGCACGAAAGCCAAAACACACAGCACAGGTACTCACACGCACCAACGGAGATTGTAACAATAATCGACAAGACCATGGAAACCAAAGGGCACATATATACAAATACAATCAGTGGGAACAGGGGACAGGTTTGGGTGATGAAAGTTCCAGCAGTGCAACGACTCCGGTCTCAAGGACGATCACAGAAACGCAGTGAGGATCGATCAGGACCCAATGCAGCTGTCAAAGTTGTTGTATATTATTTAAAGTTAGGAAAGTATATATGAATAATAAAAAAACTGCCATTATGCACAAAATGTATTGGTGAATAAAAAATACAGTGGTTTGACTCATCCAGAAAGTTGACATATTATTGCACAACTTGTAATATGTTAGCATAATATAATCCACTATTTCTAGGGATCCTCAGGAACAACCACATGAACATGACAAAGGTAAGAAAGGTAAACTAATTATGGAACTGTGATGACAACAGTCCAGTTGTCGTGATCCTCGTGCCAGGCTCCAGGTTTAAACTGCTATGTATGGTCTGCGTTCCATAATGATTCAAATAGGCTACATGTCCCAAATTATTGCACAACTTGTAATATGTTAGCATAATATAATCCACTATTTCTAGGGATCCTCAGGAACAACCACATGAACATGACAAAGGTAAGAAAGGTAAACTAACGATGTAATGGAATGATGCAAAATGTAAGGAAAGTAATACTAAAGTGACAGTTATAAATGTGTGTGACTATAATTGATGGTGGCTACTGATGGTGGCTAATATTTAACATGATAAAAAAGTGTAAAAGATACAGTGAAAATATTCTAGGAATTATAACTCAACTCAGTAGGTTTGGTGTTATACTGTCATTTGCACATGGTTACAGAAGCCTATAGCTTGGCTCTCCAAATTTCATCTCTGCAAGTTATAAGGCCAGCATTTCATAAACTTCACTGTGGAAAAGGTAATATGTTGATACTGTATGCTTCAGTTTGCTGCCATTTGACTGGTCACATTTGTCTTCAACAATCATAAGGTAAAATAGATCTAAAATAATTGTCATTTATATATTTACAATCCCCTTATGCAATGACTTATTTATTTACCTAGCTCTTATCAATAGCTCTTATCAATTTGTAAATTACAGTGCATGGAGAATGGTGTTATTTATATCAAAAAAAGAAAGTAGATGTTTTTCCACTTTGAACCGACAGGTTGCTCGACCTTATTCATTGTGCTTAAAACTTACCGTATGCTTCCCAGTTGAAACAGTTTGTGCATATACAATCAGTAGCCAGTTTTTTGGGTACACCACCCCGTTCACGAAAATGGTTTGCTCCTACAGACAGTCACATGACCGTGGCGTGCTTTGTAAAGAAGATAGATAGGCATCGAGGCATTTACAGTTGAAGTCGGAAGTTTACATACACTTAGGTTGGAGTCATTAAAACTTGTTTTTCAACCACTCCACAAATTTCTTGTTACCAAACTATAGTTTTGGCAAGTCGGTTAGGACATCTTCTTTGTGCATGACAAGTCATTTTTCCAAGATTTGTTTACAGACAGATTACTTCGCTTATAATTCACTGTATCACAATTCCAGTGGGTCAGAAGTTTACATACACTAAGTTGACAGTGCCTTTAAACAGCTTAACAGAAAATTCCAGAAAATTATGACATGGCTTTAGAAGCTTCTGATAGGCTAATTGACATAATTTGAGTCAATTGCAGGTGTACTGTTGATGTATTGCAAGGCCTACTTTCAAACTCAGTGTCTCTTTGCTTGACATCATGGGAAAATCTAAAGAAATCAGCCAAGACCTCAGACAAAAAGTTTTAGACCTCCACAAGTCGGGTTCATCCTTGGGAACAATTTCCAAACGCCTGAAGGTATCACTTTTATCTGTACAAACAACAGTACGCAAGTATAAACGCCATGGGACCACACAGCCGTCATACAGCTCAGGAAGGAGATGCATTCTGTCTCCTAGAGATGAACGTACTTTGGTGCGAAAAGTGCAAATAAACCCCAGAACAACAGCAAAGGACCTTGTGAAGACGCTGGAGGAAACGGGTACAAAAGTGTCTATATCCACATAACCTGAAAGGCCGCTCAGGAAGGAAAAAGCCACTGCTCCAAAACCGCCATAAAAAAGCCAGACTACGGTTTGCAACTGCACATGGGGACAAGATCATACTTTTTGGAGAAATGTTCTCTGGTCTGATGAAACAAAAATAGAACTGTTTGGCCATAATGACCATGGTTATGTTTGGAGGAAAAAAAGGGAGGCTTGCAAGCCGAAGAACACCATCTCAACCGTGAAGCACAGGGGTGGCAGCATCATATTGTGGGGGTGCTTTGCTGCAGGAGGGACTGGTGCACTTCACAAAATAGATAGCATCATGAGTCTGGAAAATTATCTGGATATATTGAGGTAACATCTCAAGACATCAGTCAGGAAGTTAAAGCTTGGTCGCAAATGGGTCTTCCAAATAGACAATGACCCCAAGCATACTTCCAAAGTTGTGGCAAAATGGCTTAAGGACAACAAAGTCAAGGTATTGGAGTGGCCATCACAAAGTCCTGACTTCAATCCTGTAGAAAATGTGGGGCAGAACTGAAAAAGTGTGGTGCGAGCATGGGGGCCATACTAAGGCTACCCGAAACATTTGACCCAAGTTAAACAATTTAAAGGCAATGCTACCAAATACTAATTGAGTGTATGTAAACTTCTGACCCACTGGGAATGTGATGAAAGAAATAAAAGCTGAAAGATATCACTCTACTATTATTCTGACATTTCACATTCTTAAAATAAAGTGGTGATCCTAACTGACCTAAGACAGGCCATTTTTACAAGGATTAAATATCAGGAATTGTGAAAAACTGAGTTTAAATGTATTTGGCTAAGTGTATGTAAACTTCCGACTTCAACTGTAGTTGCTGTTTGATTGAACATTAGAAGGGGCAAAATGAGTAACCTAAGCGACCATGAGGGTGGTATGATCGTTGGGCCAGGCGCGCCGGTTCCATAATCTCAGAAATGGCCAGCCTCCTGGACTTTTCACACAAGACAGTGACTAGTGCAGGCGTCTCCAACAGGTTTATCGCGAGCTACCAGTAGCTTGTTTTGCAGCTCACCTATGAGTGGCTTGCCAAACTATTTCAAAGGTATATGCAATTTTTCACGAGTTCCATCGCAAACTGTCATAAACAAATCTCATAAGTACAAGAAACCGCAAGCTCCCAGCTACTATCTAATCAACGCAACATTCAAATTATCGCACCCCTCCATGGTTAGCCACTATCGGCTTAAAAATCCAAACCTAACACAATATCTGCCAATTAATTTCCAGCAATATTGCCCCCATCTGTCTATGTGGTGTGCGTGTTTGCCTATCACTCCGTGTGTAGCCAGTTGATGTGATAGCCATGTTATGGATTAAAGAAATACTTTCTCCCAAAACCTTCAATTAAATGTATATTTCTTTAGTAAAAAGACAGCTGCCTTCGTCGTCAAGGCAGAGGGCATGTACAGTATGTGTAGCCCATGTATCGGAAGCTGTCTGCCCAGACAGAATCAGATACATGGGATACATATAGTAAGACAGAGCAGTGCTGTTTTGCTGCTCGGATACTTTCTCTGGTGAGATAGTATCAACAACTTGTGAATTGAAGGAAAGTGAGCAGGTGCACAGTGTACTATTCGGAGGCTGTAATTATTTTGGATGAACTTGCCAAGGTAACCTACTTTTTGAACTGATTTGTTTGACAATCAGATGAAAACATCATGACTGGTTGTGTTCATGGCACATTAAAAGGTAATACGTTTGTACAGTTAAATTACATCTATACTATAAAACCCATATAAAATGGGATGAAAACGATGCTATTTCTAAGTCTGATAGATTTTAGGCTATCTAACAACAACAGCTGCATATAGCCTACTATGCGGCCTGTCCCTCTGGCCAGGGTAAATTAAGCAGTAACCTTATGTAGCCTATTTATAGCCCATTTGTTGGTGTTAGGAGAAAACGAGAATGTGCTGAAATTTGGTTTATATTCAAACTTGGGCTGACTAGGCTACCTAGATCATTTCAATTCAATTCAAGGGGCTTTATTGGCAAGGGAAACATATGTTAACATTGCCAAAGCAAGTGAGGTAGATAACATCCACATTCTTTGTGGATCTGTGTAATCTGAGGGAAATATGTGTCTCTAATGGTCATACATTGGGCAGGAGGTTAGGAAGTGCAGCTCAGTTTCCACCTCATTTTGTGGGCAGTGTGCACATAGCCAGGTCTGCCTACGGTGGCCCTTCTCAATAGCAAGGCTATGCTCACTGAGTCTGTTCAATACAACATTGTTAACTGGAAATAATCAATCAATACACTAGTGATGATAACATAGACTGAGTTCATTTCTGCTAGAGTTTGACAGGGTTTGTATCCTCCCCAGGGCCAGGAGCTTTTGTGACCTGATAGGAACAACTAAGGTTGCACCTATAAACCTTTTTACAACTGATTAATCAGTGTCATAGGTTCCGGAGTTTTACCTGGTTTGGCTACAAGATCGGGAAAATCTCTGGGCCCCAGGGAGGGGAAAAAATCACTGTGGGACCTGTGATGCCACCTTTGATCAAAGCTGAACTCCACTCCCTCTCAGTGGTGTTGGTGTGTGTGTGAGAGACAGAGAGAGAGACAGAGGACAGAGTGTGTACATGTGTGCATCAGCATACGTACAAGAGAGTTTGTGTGGATGTATGCATGTGTGAGTGGTGTGTGTATGTACAGGTTCAGTGCAGAGTGCTCTGCTCTCCTTTTCTAACTAAGAGGGGAGGGAGGCAGTTCTGATGAGGGGTCAGGAAGTGCTGGATGGGCTGATGGGCCTCACCTTTTATCTGCCAGTGCCCGGAGGGAGAGAGAGGGGAAAGAGAGAAGGGAGAGAGAAAGGGGGCGAAAGAAAGGGAGATAGTGATGGAGTAAGAGATAAAGAGGGAAAAAGAAAGAGGGAGTTAGAGAAAGGTACAGAGGTTGTAGGGGTGGAGGAGAGGATAGGGGAGAAAGCAAGAGAGAGAGAATGAAACTGGAGGGAAAAGAAGAGTACATTATCTCTTGTGAGCATGCACAGTACATCACAGCACAGCCTGTTAATAAGACATCCAGATAGGTGCTTGGCCTCTCTCCTTTGGTAATTGGGGTATTCTCTGGTTTTGACTCCCAATCGCTCATAATATATCTCAAGTGCATTTGAGGCCTCTCCAATGGGAGCAGCCGAGCACACCGCCCAGTAAGAGTTGCAATCCTATCAAGTGTGTTTGTGCATTCCCCAAATACACAGTTTGTTCCTGGAGAGTGGATGTGTTTCAACTACCACTCCACGGGAAAAGTAATTTTTAGTCTCCATCTTTGACTCTTTGACTCTTTAAACAGTGAAGCTTAGATCTGGTCTCTTGTCACATCTCCAATATCCCTCTTCCTTTCATGTGAGTGGAGAGACATGATCCTTTCTTTAAAAAGCTTCAGAAAGAGACTGTGTTTATTCTGTGTAGTCTGATTGGTTTGCAGTCGCTCATCCCTTTGTGGAGCTCACAGGATATTTGCAGTGCTACCAATATTCCCTCTAATTCTTTTTGGCACTGAACAAATGTCATGCCTACTGGGCGCTCTTGAACGTTGTGAACACTGAGGCTGTACCCGCTTTAAGTTACAGTTATAACAGTGGCCAAGTAGGCTACTGTGGCTATTTGATCATAACGTAGGCCTATCAGTGGCCTACCATAAAGAACAATGGAGAAAATGCATCCCATAACATTTTAACATGGAAATAGGTGTTATATCATTTAGCCTACAGTAGCAGCCAATGTGTGGTGTTCAACGTAAGCCTATATTCCATGAGACTTTTGAAAAAAACATGTAGGGATTGACATTAACCTGTGTCGTGACGTTGTATTAATGTGACGACTGCTGCTGATCGAATGATTAACGGTATATAATTACGTGATTAAAGGAATCAGGTAATTATTAACTCATTAACCTGGGGCACCATGGGAAGGTTTGGTTCTATTGAGTTTCCATTTCCCAAATTAACTCAAAGAATATCAGAATATTGATTTTACAACAGTTTCTAATTAATCAATTTCCTCTACAGTCTCATTCTGAACGTCGCATAATCCGGGAATCTGCACAAACCCGAGTCCCACCAATTGAGTTTATTATTTATTTACTTCAAGCTAAAATGATAATATAAGATATACATATACAAACACACAGTCTAGGCTATTGATTAGAACTTAGTGCAACGAAACAGCTCCCTAGCGGGCCAACACAATATGACACGTGTTACACAAAATGTGAATTTCAAAAGAGAGAGAGTACACAAGAGAAAAATACACTTGGGTACATTTGTCAGCCATGCTTATTTTAACCCTAACCTTGCCCCGAACTGCCGCTCTTATGGGTCAGAATATAATGATGTAATTACGTGTTGAAGGTCTCCGACGGGGGTCTCTGCATGGACCGTTTCGGCTTCTCGGATCACTTTTTTGGTTACAGGGTGTAACTCTCTGGTTGTCCTCACGATGTCAATGTCCTTTGTCTTAGTGGTCTGTTTCCTCGCACTTGTTCTGAAAGGGGTCTTTTGAGAACAGCCAGCCCTGTAGCTCAGGGCTCACAGCGTAGGAATGAAAGCAGTGTAGACACACGATTCGATGGAGAGTGGTGACCGGGTGGTCCTGCTTGAATTCACCCTCTTAGACACATCTACTCATCCGTAGCATAGATAGATAAAAGATTCCTTTGTCTTCTCGTGTTGCGTTTTGGGGTTGCTGACTACTCAGACCTTGGCTGCAGCTCAGGTCACTTAGTCTGGTATGTTAACTCTTAACTCACATGTTTTATACCCTCGGGTCAGAAATGGGTTTCCCCATTTAGGGCAATTCTCTGGGCGTACCAAGTTACGGGGCAATGTCTGGATTTTACTCAGATCCAATTTAGACAACTAACTTCACATTTAATCTTTACAAAAACATTCTCTTTGATCTGGAAATTTTACAAACAACATACAATATGCAAACCTCAAGCATATACTAGGAAAACTCTTAAAGGTACAATGTTTTCAATATAACGTTTTCCTTTAACTGTTAATAACATAACAAAAACAACATTCATTTTCATATTCCATCTATCGTCATTGCCACCATTGTGGCTGACGAAACCTATTGTCCCAAAGTCCATTTATTGCATGTTAATGTTCTGAGGACGGTTCTCCACAGTGAGAGGACAAAGAATTTTGTCTGCTGCCTTAGATTTACAATGGACGTGTGAGGTGTCATAAAACCCCCTCATCTCCATACCTCTCGATCTCTTCCCCTCTGGTGGGTGTGAGAGATCTCTCTGTAGGATTGTGGTCCACGGTAACCTGACCCAAGCAGGCCAGTCATGACACCTGTTTATCCTCCCTGTCCTTCAGACAAGGAGGTGACTGAAAATGTTGTGCTGTTTGATGCAAGAAACCCATTTACAAAATAAAATGAATGATTATTCCTATACAATTATTACAGAGAATCTGAAAAGATATGCTCCCCTCTGCCTATTGGCTACTTAGCTTATTCAAGCCTGTATCAAAATACAACACAGCCCCTTTAACCTTTCTGGCGCAGGGGTCCCGCTAGTGACCCACCTCGACAACATCCGGTGAAATTGCAGAGCGCCGAATTCAAAATACAGAAAATGTAATATTAAACCTTTAAACCATGATAATACAAGTGTCATGATTCTTTAGCATAGAATCTTGGCAATCTAACCGCATCGTCGGATTTCAAAAAGGCTTTACGGTGAAAGCACAGCATTTGATTATCTGAGGTCAGCGCCCCACAACAGCATATTATCAAAACAAGCACAGGCGTCACAAAATCCCAATTAGCAATAAAATAAGTGACTTACCTTTGAATATCTTCCTCTGATCGCAATCACAAGAGTCCCAAGAACAAAATGAATGGTCGTTTTGTTCAATAAATTCCTTCTTTATATCCCAAATAGTCCGTTTAGTAGGCGTCATTGAGTTCAGTAATCCACCCGTTCAGAATGCAGACATAGGAGTTCCAAAATATACCAGTAAAGTTTATCCAAACAAAATCAAATGACATTTCTAATTCATTATTAGGTACTCTAATATATAAATTATTATTTTCAATAGGAAAGGAAAAGAACGCAGTGCGCTCCCTCGGTCATGCGCGCAATGAGACTAGTTTTGCCATGGGACTTCCTGAGGATAAAATTACATTACATTACATCCTCTACATTAAACAACTATTCCTCGTTGGTTTTTCAGAATACAAGCCTGAAACCATGTATAAAGACTTTTGACATCTAGTGCAAGCCATAGGAACTGCAATTTGGGAGGCGGAAGTCTTTGGTTTCAATACCTTGCTGGCAGGTCAACAGAAAAAAAATTGGTCCTCGGGTTTTTGCCAGCCAAATCAGTTATACTCACAGAAATAATTTTAACAGTTTTATAAACTTTAGTGTGTTTTCTATCCAACACTACCATTAATATGCATATCCTAGCTTCTGGGCCTGAGTAACAGGCAGTTTACTTTGGACACCTCAGTCATCCAAAATTCTGAATACTGCCACCTATCCCTAACAAGTTTTAAAACAGAAAAAAGGTTATTTACCTGACTTGCTTTTCAAAGATGGCTAGAAATTCACACATTTTGTGCTCGTAGGAAGCAATAACTCACTTACTAGCAATGAATATGAACAAATGAGCACACATGGATACACGCAGCTTTCTCTTTGATTTCCAAACATACGCCTTTACTCAAAATCACTGATGCTGTAAACACAGTCCAGTTCAAAGTGAACGACACAGATTCATATATGGCAATGGCCTATTTGCATATAGGGATACTGCAGCACTGATTGGTTATGGCACACCGATCTGTGTAGAGTATGGGCCTGAGTCATGGCTCCCAATGTAATAGAACCCTACTCCAATGCGCTCTGCTTACAAGAAAATCTATTGCATGGTTAGTTTTGCTTCAGTATGTTGCATTGAAAGTGGCTAATATTGCTTTGATTTGATCACAACTTCCACAGTTGAGGGAACGTTGATAGTGTTAACTAAAGGGGAAAACTAGAAAAGTTGAGTGAAATTCAATCTTGTGCTTCTCCGCGCGGGCTGATATTTCTTCTGCACTGGCAGTCCTGGGAGCTGCGCAGTCAGCATGCAGGCAACTTAGAGGGAACTTTGGTGCTCACTATTCTCCCTGTGCTTCTGAGGGCTACACACTCCATTTTATAAATAGGAAATGGAAGCTCACTGTCCCAAGCAAATAAGGACATTTTCAGTCAACAGATTCTGTTGATTAAGACTTTCTACCTCCCCCCCCCAGATGACAAGCTACCCATAGAACACAGAGTGGAATAAGGAGTGGCTTGTTTGTTTTCCATGTGAAGCTTTGGCTATACTGTATTAACTATCAACTTGACGGTTGAGCTAAGGTAGGCTAATGCGATTAACATGAGGTTGTAAGTACCAAGAACATTTCCCAGGACATAGACATATCTGATATTGGCAGAAAGCTTAAATTCTTGCAAATGAGTCCAATGAGAAGGACATACTGCTCTCCCGGGAACCGTTCCAAATCTCTGTCATTTGAGTGAAGAAACGATGGAGGAAAAGAGGATGCAGATCGGGCTACCTTCTAAGAATCCATAGGTGAGCGAATAAACTCCCACTGCCTTCCGTTCTACTTGCTAACATGCAATCATTGGAAAATAAAATTGATGACCTATGATTACGATTATCCTACCAACGGGACATTAAGAACTGTAAAATCGTATGTTTCACTGAGTCGTAGCTGAACGACGACACGGATAATATAGACCTGGCAGGATTTTCCATGCACCGGCAGAACAGAGATGCTACGTCTGGTAAGACGAGGGGAGGGGGTGTGTGTGTCTTTTTGTCAATAACAGCTGTCTAATATTAAAGAAGTCTCGAGGTATTGCTCCCCTGAGGTAGAGTACCTTATGATAAACTGTAGACATAAGCTGTAGACCACACCATCTACCAAAATAGTTCTCATCTATATTATTCGTAGCCGACAATTTGTCCACCACAGACCAACGTTGGCACTAAGAACACACTCAACCAACTCTATAAGGCCATAAGCAAAGAAGAAAATGCTCACCCAGAAGCGCTCCTAGTGGCCGGGGACTTTAATGCAGGCAAACTTAAAATAGTTTGACCAAATTTTTACCAGCAAGTCACGTGTGCAACCAGAGGAAAAAAAACTCTAGACCACCTGTACTCCACACACAGAGATGCATACAAAGCTCTCCCCCGCCCTCCATTTGGCAAATCTCACCATAATTCTATCCTCCTGATTCCTGCTTACAAACAAAAACTAAAGCAGGAAGTACCAGCGACTCGCTCAATACGGAAGTGGTCAGATGACGCAGATGCTACGCTACAGGACTGTTTTGCTAGCACAGACTGGAATATGTTCCGGGATTCATCCAATTGCATTGAGGAATATACCACCTAAGTCATCGGCTTCATCAATAAGTGCATCGACGACGTTGTCCCCACAGTGACCGTACGTACATATCCCAACCAGAAGCCATGGATTACAGGCAACATCCGCATCAAGCAAATTGAGCTAATCGAGCTAATAATCCGGAAGCTTATAAGAAATCCCGCTGTGCCCTCAGATGAACCATCAAACAAGCAAAGTGTCATTACAGGATTAATATTGAATCCTACTACACTGGCTCTGACTCTCGTCGGATGTGGCAGGGCTTGAAAATTATTACGGACTACAAAGGGAAACCCAGACGCGAGCTGCCCAGATGAGCTAAATGCCTTTTATGCTCACTTCGAGGCAAGCAACACTGAAGCATGCACAACAGCACCAGCTGTTCTGGATGACTGTGTGATAACGCTCTCAGTAGCCGATGTGAGCAAGACCTTTAAACATGTCAACATTCACAAAGCCGCAGGGCCAGATGGATTACCAGGACGTGTACTCAAAGCATGCGTGGACCAAATGGCAAGTGTCTTCACTGACATTTTCAACCTCTCCCTGACTGAGTCTGTAATACCTACATGTTTCAAGCAGACCACCATAGTCCCTGTGCCCAAGAAAGTGAAGGCAACCTGACTAAATGATTAACACCCCATAGCACTCACGTCGGTAGCCATGAAGTGCTTTTAAAGGCTGGTCATGGCTCACATCAACAGCATCCTCCTGGATACCCTAGACCCACTCCAATTCGCATACCGCCCCAACAGATCCACAGAAGACACAATCTCAATCGCACTCCACACTGCCCTTTCCCACCTGGACAAAAGGAACATCTATGTGAGAATGCTGTTCATTGACTACAGCTCAGCGTTCAACACCATAGTGCCCACAAAGCTCATCACTAAGATAAGGACCCTGAGACTAAACACCTCCCTCTGCAACTGGAATCCTGGACTTCCTGACGGTCTGCCCCCAGGTGTTGAGGGTAGGCAACATCACCTCCACCATGCTCACCCTCAACACGGGGGCCCCACAGGGGTGTATGTTTAGTTCCATCCTGTAATCCATGTTCACCCACGACTGCATGGCCACGCTCGACTTCAACACCATCATTAAGTTTGCTGATGACACAGCGGTGGTAGGCCTGATCACCAACAAAGACAAGACTGCCTATAGGGAGGAGATCAGAGAACTGGCAGTGTGGTGCCAGGACCACAGCGTCTTCCTCAATGTGAGCAAGACAAAGGAGCTGATTGTGAACTACAGGAAAAGGTGGGCCGAACAGGCACCCATTAACATCAACGGGGCTGTAGCGGGTCGAGAGTTTCAAGTTCCTTGGTGTCCACATCACCAACAAACTATTATGGTCCTAACACACCAATACAGTCGTGAAGAGGGCATGACAACACCTTTTCCCCCTCAGGAGACTGAAAAGACTTGGCATGGGTCCCCAGATCCTCAAAAAGATCTACAGCTGCACCATCGAGAGCATCCTGGCCTTTTGCATCACCACCTGGTATAGCAACTGCTCGGCATCTGACCGTAAGGCGCTACAGAGGATAGTGCATACGGCCCAGTACATAACTGTGGCCAAGCTTCCTGCCATCCAGGACCTATATAATAGGCGGTGTCAGATGAAAACCCATCAAATTGTCAAACTGCAGTCACCCAAGTCATAAACTGTTTTCTCTGCAAGCGCACAGCAAGTGGTACCGGAGCGCCAAGTCTAGGACCAAAAGGCTCCTTAACAGCCCCCAAGCCATAAGACTGCTGAACAAATAATCAAATGGCCACCAGACTATTACATTGACCCCCCCCCCTTCCTCCATTTGTTTTGTACACTGCTGCTACTCGCTGTTTATTAACTATGCATACAGTGAGGGAAAAAAGTATTTGATTGAGAGGGTGTCAAATACTTATTTCCCTCATTAAAATGCAAATCAATTTATAACATGTTTGACATGCGTTTTTCTGGATTATTTTGTTGTTATTCTGTCTCTCACTGTTCAAATAAACCTACCATTAAAATTATAGACTGATAATTTCTTTGTCAGTGGGCAAACGTACAAAATCAGCAGGGGATCAAATAATTTTTTCCCTCACTGTAGTCACTTCACCCCTACCTACATGTACAAATTACCTCAACTAACCTGTACCCCCGCACACAGACTCGGTACTGGTACCCCTGTATATAGCCTCGTTATTGTTATATTATTGTGTTACTTTTTATGATTTGTATTTTTGACTTTAGCTTATTTGGTAAATATTTTCTTAACTTTTTAGGGATAGGGGGCAGCATTTTCACTTTGGATGAATAGCGTGTCCAGAGTGAACTGCCTCCTACTCTGTCCCAGATGCTAAAATATGCATGTTATTATTATTATTGGATAGAAAACACTCTGAAGTTTCTAAAACTGTTTGAATTATGTCTGTGAGTATAACAGAACTCATATGGCAGGCAAAAACCTGAGAAAAATCCAAACAGGAAGTGGGAATTCTGAGGCTGGTCGGTTTTAACTCATCGCCTATTGAAATCCCAGTGGGATATGGATCTGTTTGCACTTCCTATGGCTTCCACTAGATGTCAACAGTCTGTAGAATGTTGAATGAAGCTTCTACTGTGATGTTGAGCCGGATGGGAGCTGTTTGAGTCGGTGGTCTGACAGAGAGCCAGGTCCTGGTCACGCTCATTCCACATGATATCGACTTGCTTTCCATTACTTCTATAGACACAAAGGAATCCTCCGGTTGGAACGTTATTGAATATTTATGTTAACAACATCCTAAAGATTGATTCTATACTTAGTTTGACAAGTTTATTCAACCTGTAATATAACTTTTTGAAGTTTTCATCCGAAGTTCACCTGGACCTGCACGAGCGTTTGGATATGTGTACTAAACGTGCTAACAATAAATAAATAATAAATAATGGACATTATCGAACAAAACAACAATTTATTGTGGAACTAGGATTCCTGGGACTGCATTCTGATGAAGATCAAAGGTAAGGGAATATTTATAATGTAATTTCTGTTGACTCCAACATGGCGGAGAAATGTTGTTTCTATCTGAGCGCCGTCTCAGATTATTGCATGGTTTGCTTTTTCCGTAAAGTTTTTTTGAAATCTGACACAGCGGTTGCATTAAGAACAAGTGTATCTTTAATTCTATGTAAAACATGTATCTTTAATCAAAGTTTATGATGAGTATTTCTGTTATTTGATGTGGCTCTCTGCAATTTCTCCGGATATTTTGGAGGCATTTCTGAACTTGGCGCCAATGTAAACTGAGATTTTTGGATATAAATATGCACATTATCGATCAAAACATACATGTATTGTGTAACATGATGTCCTATGAGTGTCATCTGATGAAGATCATCAAAGGTTAGTGATTAATTTTATCTCTATTTTTGCTTTTTGTGACTCCTATCTTTGGCTGGGAAAATGTCTGTGTGTTTTTTGGACTTGGCTGTGATCTAACATAATCATATGTTGTGTTTCGCTGTAAAGCATTATTTAAATCGGACACAATGGGTAGATTAACAAGATGTTTATCTTTCATTTGCTGTTTTGGACTTGTTAATGTGTGAAAGTTACATATTTCTAAAAAATATTTTTGAATTTCCCGTGCTGACTTTTCAGCGGAATGTTGTCGAGGGGTTCCGCTAGCGGAACGTGTGTCCTAGAAAGGTTTTAACTCTTCTTGAACTGCACTGTTGATTAAGGGCTTGTAATTAAGCATTTCACGGTAAGGTCTACACTTGTTGTATTCTGCGCATGTGACAAATAAAATTTGATTTGAAGGTAGTTTTGTGCCTACCCAAAAAAGTGGTTAAATATGTGTAATATATATATATATTTCCAGAGTTTTTTTTTATATCTCCTAGATTTAGGACAGACACTTCAAAACCTTGTTTCTTATTATTTATTTTTAACTGTCCTTTTTTTCCTTTTTTTTTTTGTCTTTCAAATTGCTTCTATGGGCTTTAGTAGTAAAGGCCAAAATAAATATTTTATCAAATGATCTTTTTTGATACCTAAATGTTCCTAAAATTCTAAATAAAATAGATAAATGATCCATAATATACACACCTCCCCCAACATGTTTCTCTGTGACCCAGTTTATTTTAGACTTTGCATGCATTAAGCAAATCAGTGAAAATATTCACAAGTATGACCAAAATATCAAAATACATATTCTGGGAAAATAAAGGGTAGAAGAAGCCCAGAGGGTATACTGCTGGTTGAGACAATATAGGCAGGGAGACTCTAACCTGGCATGTGATGCTTGATGCCTCTGAAACTTAAATGAAAGGCATGCTCATACAGTTGCTTTATATATCATATTTTAACACAGACATAGTGTAGCCTACATTCATTTTAATGTTACATCAGCTTCACAAAGGATATGTATGGGCTTGTAGGTTAAAAACACTACGTCAACAAAAGGCATTTCATTCAACTGAATGCTCACTGTTTGCCAAAGGGAGGTACAGGCATGCACACATGCGGGGAAAGTCGTCTCTCACTAATAGCATGCTTCATTATCATGCCCACACAGAGATGAAACACCTCTATTTGGGTTGATCATGGCGCTCTAAAGTAGGCCGACATGCTCTTTGATCAATCACCAGAGTCACAGTGCTTATATGGCTTGCTAATCTTCTCTGAAACGTTTCTTATTTCTGTTCTGCCTTGATGAAGCTCCTCATTCTACAGTAGGCTACGTACTTCCCAAATGCCCAAGTCCATTACACTCCAATCCGAGAGTATTTTGCCTGTAATAGGCCCACATGCATTGAATCTCACAGCTAGGCAGAGAATAAAT
This sequence comes from Salvelinus alpinus, assembly GCF_045679555.1. NCBI lineage: Eukaryota > Metazoa > Chordata > Actinopteri > Salmoniformes > Salmonidae > Salvelinus > Salvelinus alpinus. The sequence goes on from NC_092086.1 coordinate 83,723,352, forward strand.
GTGTGAATTTTATTACATAAAAATGTTGCTATGATGATCTCATCTTTCCACATAGCTTTCCATTCAACTTGGTTAATGTATACTATCCAAGCCCATTTTGTGGCATTCTCAGCACAATTGACAGGCTTGAAATTGACAACTCAGCATATTTTTTAACTACAGTAAACACTCATTATGCTCATAGTTATGGCCATCACGGTAACATAATTAAGCTTTGACTCAGTTAATTTACTTTAAATTGTATGCCAAACAAAAACCATTGATTTCAAAGTTTAACAAACCATACGACTATACTGTACTCTACTATACTGTATTTTTCTTTACTGTAATGTACTGTACTGTATTGTACTGTACTACTGTATTGTATTGGACTGTACTCTACTGTTCTATACTCACTGTATTGTACTCTAATTGTACAGTACTGTACTCAGTACTATATTTTACTGTACTGTACACTACTCACTGTACTGTACCCAGTACTGTACGGTATTGTACTGGATTGTGCTGTACTCTACTGTGCTCTACTCACTGTACTGCACTGTAGTGTACTACCCAAACTTCTGAAACATACGTCTATGAAAGGTTCAAATTTGGTCCAGTCCGGTCCGTCTGTGGACGATAACATCAAGGCCAGGAAGAACTGAATCAATTTCAACCACTTGGTCAGTGCTCAGTGAATGAGGATGCTGGTTAAAGTAAATTGAAAGAGATGGGTAGGTGTCAGTAAGACCTGGGAGAGGTGACATGAATTAACCCATAAGAGTCTAAGGGGGGACAAAATGTATTTTGCCTTACTGCTGTTAGCCCATACAAAATCATAGCATAACATATTCACTACAGATAGTCCCCTACAAAAACATCAAAGTTGTGAAACTGTGAGTAATAGTTGACTAACTTTTCGATTTCATTGTATTTCTTTTGTGAATTCATCCAACATACCTTGACATGCTGTATAATTTGACCACATCAATGCATTTGTTACGATAATAATCCATATAAAACGACAGTAATTTGTTAAATTAGAGGTAAGTGAAACCATTGTTGAAATACTATAAAAGCCTGAGATAATGGAAACTTGAATGAGCAATGGCTGATCTTGCTCTATTTGATCCAAGTGCTATCCACCCTCAGGTTCTTTGGCAATGGGTACTATTCAGCAGGAGCTTGCTGATCGGCATCTCACAGCCCTTGATGAGCCAATGTTTTGGATGCAATCATCAGCAAAACTAACACATAACATTTCCATACACCATTGCACAACAGGTTAAACTTCAGGGGTTTCGTTGCCACGGTGCCATCAATGGGTTCCCAAAAACTATTTAAACTATGTGAAAAGAAAAGGCTTCCACTCTTTATGTGCAGGTGATAGGTTATGTGACATGCAAAAGATGCTGCTGAATGTTGTAGCAAGGTGGCTAGGTGGAACACGCAACTCATTCATTCTGCAGAACAGCAATGTTGGCCTATATAAGCTTCAAATTTCAAGTTTTAATGTCACATGCACAAGTACAGTGAAATGCCTTTCTTGCTAGCTCTAAACCCAACCATGCAGTAATCAATAACAATGTAATACTAAAAATAACATAAGGTATAACAAATAGAAAGAGAAAAAAAATAATAAGAAGAACATGAGAAAGTAAGTAAGCATACTATACATAACAAAAATATAAACTCAACATGTAAAGTGTTGGTCCCATGTTTCATGAGCTGAAATAAAAATCCCCAAAATGTTCCATACGCACAAAAAGCTTATTTCTCTCAAATGTTGTGCACAAATTAGTTTACATCCCTCTTAGTAAACATTTCTCCGTTGCCAAGATAATCCATCCACCTGACAGGTGTGGCATATCAAGAATCTGATTTAACAGCATGATCACTACACAGGTGCACCTTGTGCTGGAGACAATAAAGGCCACTCTAAAATGTGTAGTTTTGTCACACAACACAATGCCACAGATGGCATAAGTATTGAGGGAGCGTGCAATTGGCATGCTGACTACAGGAAGCCACTGCTCAGTAAAAGGCAGCCCGCTTGGAGTTTGCCAAAAGGCACCTAAACGACTCTCAGACCATGAGAAACACGATTCTCTGTTCTGATGAAACCAAGATTGAACTCTTTGGCCTGAATGCCAAGCGAGACCTGGCAGAAGAATGGGAGAAACTCCCCAAATACAGGTGTGCCAAGCTTGTAGCATCATACCCAAGAAGACTTGAGGCTGTAATCACTGCCAAAGGTGCTTAAACAAAGTACTAAAGGGTCTGAATACTTAAGAAAATGTCATATTTCAGTTTTTTATTTGTAATAAATTTGCTAACATTTCAAAAAATCTGTTTTTGCTTTGTCATTATGGGGTATTGTGTGTAGACTGATGAGGGGGGAAAAACTATTTAATAAATGTTTGAATAATGCTGTAACGTAACAAAATTTGGAAAAAGTCAAGTTGTCTGAATACCTTCCGAATGCACTGTATACAGGGACAGACAGTTCCAGTACCTTATTGTGCAGGGATACTGGAGTGACAGAGAATGGAATGGAATGGAAAAGGTGACTAGGCATCAGGATATATGATAAACAGAGTAGCAGCAGCGTATACGATGATTGTCTGTGAGTGGGTGTGCGTGTGTGTAGAGTCAATATACTGTAAGTGTATGTGCATGTGTGTGTGAGTAAGTGATGGAGTGAGTGTTTGTGTTGTAGAATCAGTGTGCGTGAGTGTGTAGGGTCCTGTGAGTGTGAAAAAAATGTAATACAACGGTCAACTCAGATAGCCTGTGTAGCCATTTTTGTTAGCTATTTAGTTACCTATTTAGCAGCCTTATCGCTTGGGGATGGAATCTGTTCAGGAGCCTGTTGGTGTCAGACTTGATGCACCTGTACTGCTTTCCGTGCAGAAGCAGTGAAAACAGTCTATGGCTTGGGTGGCTGGAGTCTTTAACGATTTTCGGGGCCTTCATTTCACACCGCCTGATATAGAGGTTATGTATGGAGCCAGATACCTGCCAAAAGGTTGAACGTACGTATCGTTAGGATCATAAGAACATCCATACGTAAATTATTAGGATCGCAAGAAAAGCCATGCGTGAAACATGAACATAAACGTTGAATTTCATCTGTGAACATAGAGCGTTGGGCCAGTAACCGAAAGGTGGCTGGATTGAATCCCAGAGCTGACAAGGTAAAAATCTGTTGTTCTGCCCGAACAAGGCAGTTCCCTGTTCCCTGGCCGTCGAAGACATGGATGTCGGTTAAGGGAGCCAACCGCACCTCTCTGATTCAGAGGGGTTGGGTTAAATGCGGAAGACACATTTCAGTTGAAGGCATTCAGTTGTACAACTGACTAGGTATCCCCCTTTCCCCAAACACCATGTTACGATTACGGACTAACATTTTAGGCTTGAACAAAAAATCTCACCAACAAAAAAAATGTACACCAAACGGCCTGTGGGACCTGAACAAGCAAAACACATAAAAAAAAACAGAAGTCAGGGAAAACGGAAAGAGGTATCCTGCATGTTTTCAAGTTAAAAGTCTCCATTCTCTATTACTCCTCAATTGGGTTTACTTCACATTTAAGTAGCTAATGTAATGGATGTGTTTACCAGCACAAGTATAGAGCGCACTAGCTTTATTATGCCTACAACAGTGAAGTTTCAGTCCACTAGGTGTATCTCTACAGCATGGGCATATCTCTGGGTGAGTGGACATCCCCATGCATGCACCTTATCAAAATATGATTAATTCAATATTGCACCATCCCATTACAGACTCTGTCATTACTCTGTCTGACTCTGTCTGTAATCATAACCAGTAGTATATACCAGGAATAATGAAACATAGAATAATAATAGATGTTTTGTGAATCTATGAATTATGTATGACCACTGGAGTCTTTTTTTTAGAATATTTTGATATTTATTTAATCACCAAAAATCTTGCCAAATATTTAATATGAATAGGGGTTAATATGAATTTAAAATAATATGACATGATTTATATGAATCGGGCCATGAAATGAACAATGGCGAGGTTAAACATAGACTAAGTCTGGCAGAAGCTTATTCCTACACTTTACAATAACTTGCACTGGTCTTAGGTAGTCTCCGTATATGGCTATTCCCTCCATCAAGACTCTGCAGCCCAGTTGAAGAGCTTGTGATCTCCATGCAGCACCACAGCACCATGCACTTCGGAAAAGTACCCCTCAGTCTCAGAAAATGCCCTTCTGGAGGCATACAGCTATAGAGTCATTATACCCTAATGTAGGCCTATTTGCCTACTAGCCAAATAAAGTGCAGAGCATGCATGATGCGTGCAACTTGTCATTGCAACATATTTGAACATTTAATTACTCCATCATTCCGTTCAGTCAGTATGTCGTCAATTCAGTAATTTGTCTGCAATAGGAACTAAATCAAAGATAGGTGCACAGTCATATCCATTTGTTTATTGAAATCCATGTGTATTCAAAAAGTTATTTAGCCTATCACTAATAATTCAATGTTTAATTTAGGCCTATCCAAATAAAAAATGGGCCTTCAACTTGTAGGCATTGCAATTTAGGTTATAATTTTGGGTACTTGTGTCTTGCGGAATAATTTTAGAACTCTATTTGTGTTTTTTAAGTGTTTTTAATATAGGGCTCCCCTTAAAAAGAGGCCTTAGCTCACAGGCCTCTAAATACATCTTATACAGATGCTGATACAGTGGGGCAAAAAAGTATTTAGTCAGCCACCAATTGTGCAAGTTCTCCCACTTAAAAAGATGAGAGAGGCCTGTAATTTTCATCATAGGTACACTTCAACTATGACAGACAAAATGAGGAAAGAAAATCCAGAAAATCACATTGTAGGATTTTTAATGAATTTATTTGCAAATTATGGTGGAAAATAAGTATTTGGTCAACTACAAACAAGCAAGATTTCTGGCTCTCACAGACCTGTAACTTCTTCTTTAAGAGGCTCCTCTGTCCTCCACTCGTTACCTGTATTAATGGCACCTGTTTGAACTTGTTATCAGTATAAAAGACACCTGTCCACAACCTCAAACAGTCACACTCCAAACTCCACTATGGCCAAGACCAAAGAGCTGTCAAAGGACACCAGAAACAAAATTGTAGACCTGCACCAGGCTGGGAAGACTGAATCTGCAATAGGTAAGCAGCTTGGTTTGAAGAAATCAACTGTGGGAGCAATTATTAGGAAATGGAAGACATACAAGACCACTGATAATCTCCCTCGATCTGGGGCTCCACGCAAGATCTCACCCCGTGGGGTCAAAATGATCACAAGAACGGTGAGCAAAAATCCCAGAACCACACGGGGGGACCTAGTGAATGACCTGCAGAGAGCTGGGACCAAAGTAACAAAGCCTACCATCAGTAACACACTACGCCGCCAGGGACTCAAACCCTGCAGTGCCAGACGTGTCGCCCTGCTTAAGCCAGTACATGTCCAGGCCCGTCTGAAGTTTGCTAGAGAGCATTTGGATGATCCAGAAGAAGATTGGGAGAATGTCATATGGTCAGATGAAACCAAAATATAACTTTTTGGTAAAAACTCAACTCGTCGTGTTTGGAATGCTGAGTTGCATCCAAAGAACACCATACCTACTGTGAGGCATGGGGGTGGAAACATCATGCTTTGGGGCTGTTTTTCTGCAAAGGGACCAGGACGACTGATCCGTGTAAAGGAAAGAATGAATGGGGCCATGTATCGTGAGATTTTGAGTGAAAACCTCCTTCCATCAGCAAGGGCATTGAAGATGAAACGTGGCTGGGTCTTTCAGCATGACAATGATCCCAAACACACCGCCCGGGCAACGAAGGAGTGGCTTCGTAAGAAGTTAGGGCAGTGTGGAGTGCAATTGAGATTGCATAGTCTTTGGATCTGTTGGGGCGGTATGCAAATTGGAGTGGGTCTAGGGTGTCTGGGATGATGGAGTTGATGTGTGCCATAACCGGCCTCTGAAAGCACTTCATGATTACATATGTGAGTTCTTAGCCTTAGTTCTTGGGAACAGGAATGATGGTGGTCATCAAGGAGAGGTTGAAAATTAGCATGAATATACCTGCCAGCTTTTCTGCGCATTCCCTGAGAATGCGCCCTGGAATACCGTCGGGCCCCACAGCCTTGCGGCTGTTGACCTGATAAAGGACCTTTCTCAATTCGGCCTTGGTGAGCGAGATCACCCAATCCTCTGGGTCGATTGCAGCCCTCACATCTGGAACAATGTTGTTATTGTCGATGCGTGCATAAAATGTAATCGGTAAATTACTGTAGCCCGTCACATGCGGCAGGCATCGGAGCCTGTGTAATATGATTCCACTTTATTTGTATATTGTCCTTTTGCTCGTTTGATGACTCCGTGGAGTTCATAGCGAGACTTCTTGTACTTGTTCCTGTCCTCAGCTGCTGCCTCAGGGTTGTCTGTGATGCCCCCGTCTGCGGCAGCCCTGTCTTTTAGTTTAGCGTCAACCTCTAAATTAATCTAGGGCTTTTCTTTGGGGAAGCAGCGAACCTTCACTGTGGGGTCAACATTGCAGATGCATTTCCTAATGAAGCCGGTGACGGAGGTGGTTAACTTATCTTCCTGTTTGAGCTTTTGCTTGTAAACAGGAAGCAGTACAGACAGAGTCATGATCTGATTTGCCTAATGGCAGATGAGGGAGGAACTTGTAGGCTTGCTTGTGGGTATAATAATAGTGGTCTAGGACTTTATCTCCCCTAGTGGTGAGGGAGACGTGTTGATGGGAGTTGGGCATCACGTGTCTTAATTAAAATCGTTAGCAACCAGAAAAGCAGCCTCTGGATGTAAGTTTTCCTGCTTGTTTAAAACCTCTTGGCGCACCGATCCCTTTAGCGGGATCCTTTTCGTCAACATCCTCTGAATTGCAGAGCGCCAAATTCAAATTAAATTACTAAAAATATTTAATTTTCATGAAATCACAAGTACAATATACCAAAACACAGCTTAGCTTGTTGTTAATCCACCTGGCGTGTCAGATTTTGAATAAAAGCTTTACAGCGAAAGCAAACCAAGCGTTTGTGTGAGGACATCGATCAGTAGACAAAACATTACAAACAGCTAGCAGCAAAGTAGCTTGGTCACGAAAGTCAGAAAAGCAATAAATTAATCGCTTACCTTTGATGATCTTCGGATGTATGTACTCACGAGACTCCCAGTTACACAATAAATGTTCGTTTTGTTCGATAAAGATTATTTTTATATTCAAAAACCTCCATTTGGTTGGCGTGTTTTGTTGAGTAATCCACAGGCTCGTGCAGGTCACGACGGGCAGACGAAAATTCCAAATAGTATCCGTAAAGTTCGTAGAAACATGTAAAATGTTTTTTTTTAATCAATCCTCATAGTTTTTATCATAAATAATCGATAATATTTCAATCGGACGGTAAACTTTTCAATACAAGAGAGAAAGAAAATGTCTAGCTACCGGACATCTGGCAGTCCACTGACGCGATGTGATCATTCTCGCTCATTTTTCAGAATAAAAGCTTGAAACTATGTCTAAAGACTGTTCACACCCTGTGGAAGCCATAGGAAAAGGAATATGGTGATATCCCTTTAAATGGAGGATAGGCAGGCAATGGAACAGAGTACTTTCAGAAAAACAGCACTTCCTGGTTGGATTTTCCTCAGGTTTTTGCCTGCAATATCAGTTCTGTTATACTCACAGACAATTATTTGACAGTTTTGGAAACTTTAGAGTGTTTTCTATCCCAATCTGCCAATTATATGCATATTCTAGCATCTGGGCCTGAGAAATAGGCAGTTTACTTTGGGAACCTTATTTATCCAAACATAAAAATACTGCCCCCTAGCTTCAAGATTAAAGCCTCGGACAGTTTGTTAAGTGCCAGCTTGTTATTTTTCTTGTCCCGTGGTAGAATGTACAGTCGTGGCCAGAGGTTTTGAGAAAGACACAAATATTAATTTTCACAAAGTCTGCTGCCTCAGTTTGTATGATGGCAATTTGCATAGACTCCAGAATGTTATGAAGAGTGATCAGATGAATTGCAATTAATTGCAAAGTCCCTCTTTGCCATGCAAATGAACTGAATCCCCCCAAAAACATTTCCACTGCATTTCAGCCCTGCCACAAAAGGACCAGTTGATATCATGTCAGTGATTCTCTCGTTAACACAGGTGTGAGTGTTGATGAGGACAAGGCTGGAGATCACTCTGTCATGCTGATTGAGTTCGAAAACAGACTGGAAGCTTCAAAAGGAAGGTGGTGCTTGGAATCATTGTTCTTCCTCTGTCATCCATGGTTACCTGCAGGGAAACACGTGCCGTCATCATTGCTTTGCACAAAAATGGTCTTGATAGGCAAGGATATTGCTGCCAGTAAGATTGCACCTAAATCAATAATTTATCGGATCATCAAGAACTTCAAGGAGAGTGGTTCAATTGTTGTGAAGAAGGCTTCAGGGCGCCTAAGAAAGTCCAGCAAGCGCCAGAACCGTCTCCTAAAGTTGATTCAGCTGCGGGATCGGGGCACCACCAGTACAGAGCTTGCTCAGGAATGGCAGCAGGCAGGTGTGAGTGCATCTGCACGCACAGTGGGGCGAATACTTTTGGAGGATGGCCTGGTGTCAAGAAGGGCAGCAAAGAAGCCACTTCTCTCCAGAAAAAATACCAGTGACAGACTGTTATTCTGCAAAAGGTACAGGGATTGGCCTGCTGAGGACTGGGGTAAAGTCACATTCTCTGAAGAATCCCTTTCCGATTGTTTGGGGCATCCGGAAAAAAGCTTGTCCGTAGAAGACAAGGTGAGCGCTACCATCAGTCCTGTGTCATGCCAACAGTTAAGCATCCTGAGACCATTCATGTGTGGGGTTGCTTTTTAGCCAAGGGAGTGGGCTCACTCACAATTTTGCTTAAGAACACAGCCATGAATAAAGAATGGTACCAACACATCCTCCGAGAGCAACTTCTCCCAACCATCCAGGAACAGTTTGGTGACGAACAATGCCTTTTCCAGCATGATGGAGCACCTTGCCATAAGGCAAAAGTGATAACTAAGTGGCTCGGGGAACAAAACATCGATAATTTGGGTCCATGGCCAGGAGACTCCCCAGACCTTAATCCCATTGAGAACTTGTGGTCAATCCTCAAGCGCTGGGTGGACAAACAAAAACCCACAAATTCTGACAAACTCCAAGCATTGATTATGCAAGAATGGGCTGCCATCAGTCAGGATGTGGTCCAGAAGTTAATTGACAGCATGCCAGGTCAGATTGCAGAGGTCTTGAAAAAGAAGGGTCAACACTGCAAATATTGACTCTTTGCATCAACTTCATGTAATTGTCAATAAAGACCTTTGACACTTATGAAATGCTTGTAATTATTCTTCAGTATTCCATAGTATCATCTGACAAAAAATATCTAAAGACACTGAAGCAGCAAACTTTGTGGAAATTAATATTGGTGTCATTCTCAAAACTTTTGGCCACGACTGTATACATCGGAGGGAGGTAGAAGGATCGGCATTTGACCATTAGGTATTTCAAGATGGGTGAACAATTAGTCGATACTTCCACCACGCTCGAGTAAGCACACCAGTTGTTGTTGATGAAGAAGCAAACCCTTCCCCTTCTCAATTTCTCTGAATCCACTGTCCTGTCGTCCAGACAGTGAATGGAGAATCCATCGAGTTGGATAGCCATGCATTAGAAAAGCAGAGAATATTGCAGTTTCGAGTCCCATTGGTAGAAAATCTGCGATCGGAGGGCGTCCATCTTATTATAAAGTGACAAGTAGAATGGAGGGAAGTTTTTCCTTTGCCTTAATCTCACCAGGATCCCCCCTCTCTTGCCTCTGTAACGCCGGCGTTTCCTCTTGGGGTAGCCTGAACACTGGGTAGGAATTACAAAAAGAGCCCAGGGCAGATCAGTAAGAGTTGAAGCCAGAATTGAGGTAAGTAACTGCCAAATGGTTCAAAAGTTCTTGTCGGTTGTAAGAAGTTATAGCAGATACATTTTGAGAAAAGAAAGTAAAAATAAACAACAATAGAATCACAAAATAGCAAAGTTGGGTCGGAGCTTGCAAAACAGGGACCATCTAGTACGTCGCCCTTTTGTCTGGAAAAGCATACAGGAAAGAGCTGTTGAGGATGGATGGTTTATTGATGAGTGTTGTCTACTAATTTGAAGTATATTTGCCATTGCTAAAGCAACTTGAATTGTCCTAATGGTGTCCTCTATTTGTAGCTATGTTTTATTTTTTCTGGTCAAGTCACAGCTGAAACATTTTGGTTGCACTCAATCTCTGACACTAATCATGAACAGAAAAGTATTTAGAGCCTTTTTACCAGTTTCCTTCACACCTATTATTGCACAGATAGTGAGACCATGCAATTTATTATGAGACTTGTTCAGCACATTTTTTACTCCTGAACTTATTTAGGCTTGCCATATCAAATAATTTTTTACATTTTTTTTAAATTGTACAACTTTATTTATCCAGGTAGGCTTGTTGAGAACAAGTTCTCAATTACAACTGCGACCTGGCCAAGATAGAGCAAAGCAGTGCGACACAAACGACACAGAGTTACACATGGGATAAACAAACATACAGTCAATAACACAATAGAAAAGTCTATATACAGTGTTTGCAAATGTTGTAAGATTAAGGAGGTAAGGCAATAAATAGGCCATAGTGACAAAATAATTACAATTCAGCAAATAAACACTGGGGTGATAGATGTGCAGAAGATGAATGTGCAAGTAGAGATACTGGGATGCAAAGGAGCAAAACAAAATAACAACATGGGGATGAGGTAGTTGGATGGGCTATTTACAGATGGGCTATGTACAGGTGCAATGATCGGTAAGCTGCTCTGACAGCTGATGTTTAAGTTAGTGAGGGAGATATAAGTCTCCAGCTTCAGTGATTTTTGCAATTCGTTCCAGTCATAGGCAGCAGAGAACTGGAAAAAAAGGCGGCCAAAGGGGGAGTTGGCTTTGGGGATGACCAGTGAAATATATCTGCTGGAGCGCGTGCTACGGGTGGGTGCTGCTATGGAATACTAAGTTGAATACTTATTGACTCAAAACATTTCAGCTTTTCATTTTTTTATTAATTTGTAAACATTTCTAAAAACATAATTCCACTTTGACATTATGGGGTATTGTGTGTAGGCCAGTGACACAACATTTACATTTAATCCATTATAAATTCAGACTGCAACACAACAAAATGTGGAAAAAGTCAAGAAGTGTGAATACTTTGTGAAAGCAATATAGATGTTTTGTAAGATTTAACTAACTAACTGTTGTAACTAACTCAGTAGAGACCAAAGGAATTTCCAGAGTTATCCATCCCTGAGACCGGGTGTGGTAACTCGTATGACTAAAGTTTAGTAATGATGTTTGGTACAGTGGGACTTTCTGTAAAAGTACTTTATAAATGAAAACATAGCAATGTATCAACCTATTGTATGTGACATCAGAGGGCCAACCAACTTTCTGGTAGAGAATGCGGTGACAAGTACTAAAATTGCCGCCCGTAATAAAACTCAGTGCGCTATGATAAACTGCATCTGACGGCCTTAATGAAGTGGCAGCTGCGTTCATATAGATGATGTCGCCATAGTCTAAGACTGATAGGAATGTCAACTGAATAATCTGCTTTCGACTATTTAGTGAGAGCCAAGACCTACTTCTATAGATGAAGCCCATTTTTATTCTCAGCTTCTTAACTTACTCATCAATATGCTTTTAAAAACACAGCTTTCCATCTATCCAGATGCCCAGATATGTGGAAACCATCCAAAGTACAGTATCGGTCAAAAGTTTGGACATACCTACTTATTCCAGGGGATTTCTTTATTTTTACTATTTTCTACATTGTAGAATAATAGTGAAGACATCAAAACTATGAAATAACACATATGGAATCATGTAGTAACCAAAAAAGTGTTAAACAAATCAAAATATATTTTATATTTGAGATTCTTTATAGTAGCCACCCTTGGCTTGATGACAGCTTTGCACACTCTTGGCATTCTCTCAACCAGCTTCATGAGATAGTCACCTGGAATGCATTTCAATTAACAGGTGTGCCTAGTTTAAGTCAATTTGTGGAATTTCTTTCCTTGTTAATGCGTTTGAGCAAATCAGTTGTGTTGTGACAATGTAGGGTTGGTATACAGAAGATAGCCCTATTTGGTAAAAGACCAAGTCCATATTATGGCATGAACAGCTCAAATAAGCAAAGAGAAACGACAGTCCATTATTACTTTAAGACATGAAGGTCTGTCAATGTGGAAAATTTCAAGAACTTTGAAAGTTTCTTCAAGTGCAGTCGCAAAAGCCATCAAGCGCTATGATGAAACTGTCTCTCATGAGGACCGCCACAGGAAAGGAAGACCCAGAGTTACCTCTGCTGCAAAGGATAAAGTCATTAGAGTTACCAGCCTCAGAAATTTGCAGCCCAAATAAATGCTTCACAGAGTTCAAGTAACAGACACATCAACATCAAATGTTCAGAGGAGGCTGAGTGAATCAGGCCTTCATGGTCGAATTGCTCCAAAGAAACCACTAGTAAAGGACAACAATAAAAGAAGAGACTTGCTTGGGCCAAGAAACATGAGCAATGGACATTAGACGAATGGAATCTGTCCTTTGGTCTGATGAGTCCAAATGTAAGATTTTTGGTTCCAACAGCGTGTCTCGGGAACTGCGCTCCCGAGTGGTGCAGTGGTCTAAGGCACTGCATCTCAGTGCAAGAGGCATCACTACAGTCCCTGGTTCAAATCCAGGCTGTATCACATCTGGCCGTGGTTGGGAGTCCCATAGGGCGGCGCACAATTGGCCCAGCCTCGTCCGGGTTTGGCTGGGGTAGGCAGTCATTGTAAATAAGAATTTGTTCTTAACTGACTTGCCTAGTTAAATAAAGGTAAAAGAAAACAACAACAAAAATTGTTTCCAGAGTCTGATGGCGGCGACCTTTACACCACTCCAGCTGACGCTTGGCATTGCGCCTGGCGTTCTTAGGCTTGTGTGCGGCTGCGCGACCATGGAAACCCATTTCACGAGACCACTGACGAACAGTTATTGTGTTGACACTGCTTCCAGAGGCAGTTTAGAACTCTGTAGTGAGTGTTGCAACCAAGGACTGTGTATTTTTACACGTTACATGCTTCAGCAGTAGGCGTTCCCGTTCTTTGAGCTTGTGTGGCCTACCACTTCAAGGCTGAGCCGTTGTTGTTCCTAGAAGTTTCCACTTCACAATAACAGCACTTACAGTTGACCTGGGCAGCTCTAGCAGGGCATAAATTTGATGAACTGACTTGTTGGAAAGGTAACATCGTATGACGGTTCCACGCTGAGCTCTTCAGTAAGGTCATTTTAGTGCCAATGTTTGACTATGGAGTTTGCGTGGCTGTGTGCTCAATTTTATACACCTGTCAGCAATGGGTGTGGCTTGAATAGCCAAATCCAATAATTCGAAGGGGTGTCCATATACTTTTGTATATATATATTGTATGTGTATAAGGTTCATCAATCTTATCCAATTCTATGATCATTGGTAATTACTTTATGTAAGCTGCTGTAGACATTTAAAACCCAGCAATGTCCTTCGCTATTCAAACCCACGTCAGGTTGAGCCTAGTAATATACTGTGCATTAGAAGATAAGGCTTCAGTTTGAGCCCTGGACAGACCAGAATGACCTTCATTAGCTCAAGATGACTTTGATAGTAATTCACATTCGATTTTTTACTAATCGTTCTCTATGGATGTGCACATGTACTCTGTGAAGAATGGAAGGAAGGAAATGTGTTGTGTGGTAGCAGCATAGAGTTAACACAGTTCACATAATTTTCCTGTCCTGATATCACTTTAGTCACATGCACACACATATATGCACTCACACACACAGACCCATCCACCTACCCACACACTCACACCCATCCACCTACCCACACCAACGTTTCTGAATTAAAAACATTTTCATGGGAGGCTGTTACAGGAAATCTGCTGAATCCTCCACATTTTTAGGACCTCCTGACGTGCCCATGTGCTCCACGCTCCGTTCCGTCAGGTCCTAATTCTTTAAATTGTTTTTTTATGCCTCACCTGAAATGGGAATCATTAATTAGATCATGGCATCACTTGCATCAGCCTCTCATTCAGTGTATCACACAGCTCTCTGGTGAAGTGCTCTTGGCCTGTCATTGTGTTTTGGCTCTGGCTAGCAGAGTGGTACGGGAAGCTCTCTCTCGCTCATGAGTCATGGGCAGCCTTCCACTCTCTCACTGAACACCATTCATTTTACATCATTTAATGGATGCTTGGGTAATTCTCAGCTTTATAAAGCCTTTTGGGCCCTTTTTAATCTCTAGGTCTAACTGACCTTGATTATCTGAGCAAGGATGTCTTTACTGTTTTCCTCTGTAATGATGAGTCATTTTTCGGTACCATTTTTTTTTACTGAAAATGGCTGGGAAGAATGAGCATCAATACCCAGTCAGGTACCTTCTCAAGTTCTCCCTATGGAGCTGAATGCTGTGTATGAAGATGTTCAAGGTATACGTCAGCCTGAAATTGTTGCTTTAGGTGTTGTTTTTCAAAGGAAAAACCATTTGAAACCTGCGAGGGGTACAAGTTAAATGCTCAGACCCATAGCTGCTGATCGTATCATTCTACTACTGCATATCAGGTGATTAATAACCTACCAGGGACATCATTACACTGTCTCAATAACAGACTCAGCACAATCAGAGGTGGGGAGGGATGTGTGTGTGCATGCGTGCGTGTTTGCATGCTTCCGTGCATTAGTGGTTGGGATTTGTGTGGGATGTCTGGAGGTGTGTGTGCTACTCCACCTCTATTTTCAGCAATCCGCTTATAAGTCTGATGATGTCTGGTTGCTTTTTTCTTTGTTTATCTTTTGTTTTGTCTTTGTCTGTATCTCATGGCAGTGCTGCACTGTGATTTGTCTGGGTTGTTGTTGTCGGGCAGATGGGCAGCCGGAGCAGCCATGCTGGCGGGACTGAGGGAATGGGAGGGTGTTTGATCTGTCTGGGTCTGGAGGAGAGACTGACTGTCATCTTCAGTCTGAGGAACTGCTGCAGGAGGAAAAGCATAGCGCTTCAGAGATCATGGCAAGGCAGTTTAATGAGGCCACCAGAGAGAAAGAGAGAGAGAGAGGGAAGGAGAGAGAAAGAGGGATCAAGTGAGCGATAGCGAGAGATAGAGAGAGAGATATACGGCATGCAGCGCAGCGGCCCACAGCCTTTAAAGGTGTAACACACACACCTCTGTCTCACACACTCACTGACTGACTGAGTTAGAGTATGACAAACGCCAACAGCAGAGCATAGGTACTGTACTGTGAGGCAGTTGAATTCCTTTTCTTGACATTTTTCACTCTCTCACTCCCAATAGAACAACCCAAGCATACAGGCTTTCCTTGACAATGTTCAAAAGGTTGCAGCTGTGCCCTGGAAATGACTAAACATTCCGGACGAGACACATAAGCTACAGTAACGGATTTATCCGGGACTTTCAGAATCAACCGGCAGCATTCCGTATATTCTACATTAATTTATAAGCTCATGCATACCAATGCTCAGCAGTCTGAATCCAGTGTGGATGGATCCACAGGGTCCAGCTTGCCTTACTTCAGCCCATTGGGCTATTCTGCTGCTCTATTTCGTCCACAAACGCAGCGGAGGCATATGACAGTTTGGCAGGACTACTCTGCTCTCCAGCTGCTTCAGAGTGCTGCTATGAAAACCCTGTTAGTAGCTCCCTCCCTCACACAAATCAACAGGGACGGATGGGAGAAAAGTCTGAACAGGAGAGAGCGCGAGTGAGTGAAGGAATTTCCGGCCATAACTCCAGGTCTGTGATGTGTAAAGAACATGTCATGAATTTGGAAATGTCCAGTCTGTCCTAGTCTGTACATGGAACTGTACATGGAAAATTGACTTATTAGGCCCATAACAATACAGGTCATCATTGATGCTTATTATTGAGTGCATTGCATTGTGGAGAGATGCTGCAGACGGATGATGTGACCTCCAGCTCGGGTTCAATGACACCGCTTGATTTACAGTGGGGAACAGCAGGCGGAGTGGAGCAGAGCAGAGCGCGGTGAAGGGGACAGCAGATTAACTAGCGGTTTGACCTTTCTGTAAGGCTCTGACTCATCCACTCATTCCTTTTGTCACAAGATTAAGCATTTCAATGCACTGTAAGGTCATGGGGTTTACACAGGTGTCTTTCTCTGGCGGAGGAGACTAGATGAGGCCTGTATGGCAGCTTGTTCAGTTAGAGGAGACATAGAGAGGGTACTTTCTCAGCCCTGCCTAAAGTGGGATTGCATGGGCCTGAGTTTGGAGGGGTTATGTCATACATACTCTGCATGAAGCTAGAGACAAATACACTATAGTAGCTCCTTATGTGATCATCTTGGACTGTCTGTGCACAGGCGCATGCCTGTGGGCATGTGGATACACCCTCTCCCTTTCTCACCAGCATGCCCATCTATTTGTTACTATTTGTCTCTCTTTCTCTCTCTGTCTGTCTAGCTCAGATCTCCATGATCTGCCATGGGAGGGCATCAGACAGACACATCTCTGAAGTATGTGTGGTGCCTCCACTCATCTTACTTCAGTCTCTCATTGGACCCACTCTCCCTAAGTAGAGCACCACCAGCCACTATACTTTCATTTAATTCACAAGGTATTACAAACTGACCACAGTATTTAATTGGCAGTCTTTCTCCAATGTATTTATGATGACAAAATCCACAGATTTTTGGTACATTAGGGGAAGAGTAGGAGCTTAAAAGCCTTAAAAAGGCATAGCGCCTCAAAGTACAAAGAAGTACTTGCTAGTGGGACACCTGTCGACAACATCCAGTGAAATTGGAGGGCGCGCAATTCAAATAAATAATCGTAATATTAAACATTCATGAACATACAAGTATCTTATATCATTTAAAAGCTTAAATTATTGTTAGTCTAACTGCGTTGTCCGATTTACAATAGGCTTTACAGCGAAAGCATACCATGCGATTGTCTGAGGACGGCGCCCCACATCAACATATTTTTCAACCAGCACAGGCTTCACAAAATCACAAATAGAGATTAAATAAATCACTTACTTTTGAAAATCTTCCTCTGTTTGCCATCCCAAGGGTCCCAGCTACAACATGAATGGTCGTTTTGTAAAATCCTTCTTTATATTCCAAAAAGTCTGTTAAATTGGTGCCATCGATTTCAGTAATCCACTTGTTCAACATGCAGACAAAGGATTCCAAAAAGCTACTGCTAAACTTCGTCCAAACAAGTCAAACTACATTTCTATTTAATTCTCAGGTACTCTAAAATGTAAATAAACTATAATATTTCATAAGGAAAGTAGTATGTTCAATAGGAAAGCAAAAGGAGTAAGCACGCGCCCTCTCCCTCGCGCACCAAAAGACTGATATTGTTCCGGTGCTCTCTTCACCAAAACTCAGAATTCTTGCTTGTTTTTCAAAAAACAAAAAAACAAAAAAAGAACCTTGAATAAAGACAGTTGACATCTAGTGGAAGCCATAGACATTGCAATCTGCAAGACATAATTACATAGGACCCATAGGTTTCCATTGTAAGAGCCAGGGACCTCAAACCAACCTGAATTTATTTTTATTTGTTTTCTTCAGAATTTTGCCTGCCATATCAATTCTGTTATAGTCTCAGACATTATTTTAACATTTTAACAGTTTTAGAAACTTCAGGGTGTTTTCTATCCAATGCTACCAATTATATGCATATCCTGGCTTCTGGGCCTGAGGAACAGGTAGTTTACTTTGGGCACGTCAGTCAGGCGGAAATTCAGGGAACTTGACCCTATCCCTAACAAGTTTTAACCTCTCTAGGGTACGTGAGACGGCAGCGTCCCACCTCTTCAACAGCCAGTGAAACTGCAGGGCGCCAAATTCAAAACAACAGAAATCCCATAATTAAAATTCCTTAAACATACATGTATTTTACACCATTTTAAAGATACACTTGTTGTAAATCCAGCCACAGTGTCCGATTTCAAAAAGGCTTTACGACGAAAGCAAACCAAACGATTATGTTAGGTGAGTGCCTATTCACAGAATAACACAGCCATTTTTCCAGCCAAAGAGAGTAGTCACAAAAAGCAGAAATAGAGATGAAATGAATCACTAACCTTTGATGATCTTCATCAGATGACACTCATAGGACTTCATGTTACACAATACATGTATGTTTTGTTCGGTAAAGTTCATATTTATATCCAAAAATCTGAGTTTACATTGACGCGTTACGTTCAGAAGTTCCAAAACATCCTTTGATTTTGCAGAGAGCCACATCAATTTACAGGAATACTCAAAATAAACATTGCTAAAAGATACAACTGTTATGCATGGAATTTTAAATGCACTTCTCCTTAATGCAACCGCTGTGTCAGATTTCACAAAAGCTTTACGGAAAAAGCAAACCATGCAATAATCAGAGTCGGCGCTCAGAGCCCAATCAAGACACAAATATATCCGCCACATTGTGCAGTCAACATAAGTCAGAAATAACATTATAAACATTCACATACCTTTGATGATCTTCATCAGAATGCACTCCCAGGAATCCCAGTTCCACAATAAATGTTTGTTTTGTTCGATAATGTTCATCATTTATGTCCAAATTCCTCCTTGTTGTTCTAGTGTTCAGTACACTTTCCAAACTCACGACGCGCGGGCAAGTCCAGCGGAAAGTACGGACGAAAAGTTAAAAAAGTGATATTACAGTCCGTAACAACATGACAAACGAAGTATTGAATCAATCTTTAGGATGTTTTTAACATAATTCTTCAATAATGTTCCAACCGGAGGATTCCTTTGTCTTCAGAAAAGCAAATGGAACGGGAGCTAACTCTTATGTGAATGTGCATGGTCAGCTCGAGGCTGCTGGCAGACCTCTGACTCATTCCCCTCCCATTCGCCCCCACTTCACAGTAGAAGCATCAGACAAGGTTCTAAAGACTGTTGACATTTAGTGTAAGCCTTAGGAAGTGCAACATTACCAATATCCCACTGTATCTTCAATAGGAGCTGAGTTGAATATCGACCAACCTCAGATTTCCAACTTCCTGGTGGATTTTTTCTCTCAGGTTTTTGCCTGCCATATGAGTTCTGTTATACTCACATACATCATTCAAACACTCTGGGCATGCTTTTCATCCGGACGTGAAAATACTGCCCCCTACCCCAAATAAGTTTTAAGGACAACAAAGTCAAGGTACTGGAGTGGCCATTACAGAGCCCTGACCTCAATCCCATTGAAAATTTGTGGGCAGATCTGAAAAAGCGTGTGCGCGCAAGGAGGCCTAAAAACCTGACTCAGTTACTCCAGCTCTGTCAGGAGGAATGGGTCAAAATTCATCCAACTTATTGTGGGAAGCTTGTGGAAGGCAACCCAAAATGTTTGACCCAAGTTAAACAATTTAAAGGCAATGCTACCAAATACCATTTGAGTGTATGTACACTTCTGACCCACTGGGAATGTGATGAAAGAATTAAAAGCTGAAATAAATAATTATCTCCTATTATTCTGACATTTCACATTCTTAAAATAAAGTGCTGATCCTAACTGACCTAAAACAGGGAATTGTTACCGGGATTAAATGTCAGGAATTGTGAAAACTGAGTTTAAATGTATTTAATAACGTTGTTATACGTTCCGGGCATTTTTTTGCAGTGCCGCAAAAAAACACAACAAAGCACTACTTCCAGGGTCAGCCTGCCAGCTAAACATTTTTGGCAGTGTGTTTGCGTGTAGGCTACCTACCCCTCTTCCTCCAAAGCGTAGGTGTAGCCTACTGATGTTACAAGCGTGAATCAGAAGATATGGATAGAGATTTTTAATTAGAGAATAATGGATTAACTTTTCCAATGCTAGTTAGGGATATGGTAGTTATCACATTTCACATAAGATTTTTAAGTACAAAAAGGTAAGACGTGTTTTTAATTTTGGTTCTGCTTTGCACACACAAGCTTGTTAGCTAGCTAGATTCAATGGTCCAACGTTAAGCCAACTCTCAAGTTCAAAGTTCCCCCATAGAAGCCGCTACTCCATAAGTATAATTCTGTGGGCCTAATTCAGATAATGCATGTCATCGCAAGATGCTCAGTGCTTCAAGCCAAGCCTCCTCCTCCACCCTCTCTCGCTTTCTAACCAACCGCAAAATTTCAGTTGCATCTCGCCGCCCTACACTTTTCTTGACACACATGTAAACAACTCACTAATCTATAACTTGCCAGCTCCATAACAAGCTCCTCTAACCACACTGCATGATTCATTTAATGTCGATGTAACACAAATATTTCAGAGTTTTAAAAAGGTACAGAAAGGAACAATTCACCAATTCACCTTTTCTCATTCAAACCTGTTCAGAAGTTATTTTGCTGATCGGAAAAGTGGAAAAGAAGGAACGTAATGAAACAAATAATGGTTCTGTCCAAAACTAAACAATTGGAAAATAATTTAGTTTCCAACCTTTGGTTATGACTAGGAGAACTTTCTAATTATCCCAAATATCTATTTTACCACCAAGCTGAATCCACCTGCAATTTTGTGGTAACTTTCTATATGAATCCCTTTTAAACCAACATGGCAGCTCTCAAAAACCAAACAATAAAGAAAGAGGAGCTCTTAGGTTTGCTGAGCCAGAACAACTTATTTTCTACATGATACTTCAGGTCTGACATACTGTATCAAGTACCCAGTGTAAATATATTGTTTTGCAGCTTTTTCTGTGGCAGAATAATTGGTTTTACAGGGCTAATCTTAAACCTGGCTGAGTGGAATAGCTTTGTCTAAGGGTTTAAGAGCCTTTAACATCCTCTAGCACAATAGGTAATAGAGGTTGACCGATTATGATTTTTCAACGCCGATACCGTTATTGGAGGACCAAAAAAGACGATACCGATCATTCGGACGATTTTTAAATGTATTTATTTGTAATAATGGCAATTACAACAATACTGAATGAACACTTATTTTAACTTAATATAATACATCAATAAAATCAATTTAGCCTCAAGTAAATAATGAAACATGTTCAATTTGGTTTAAATAATGCAAAAACAAAGTGTTGGAGAAGAAAGTAAAAGTGCAATATGTGCTATGTAAGAAAGCTAACGTTTCAGTTCCTTGCTCAGAACATGAGAACATATGAAAGCTGGTGGTTCCTTTTAACATGAGTCTTCAATATTCCCAGGTAAGAAGTTTTAGGTTGTAGTTATTATAGCAATTATAGGACTATTTCCCTCTATACCGTTTGTATTTCATTAACCTTTGACTATTGGATGTTCTTATAGGCACTTTAGTATTGCAAGTGTAACAATATAGCTTCCGTCCCTCTCCTCGCTCCTCCCTGGGCTCGAACCAGCAACACAACGACAACAGCCACCATCGAAGCAGCGTTACCCATGCAGAGCAAGGGGAACAACTACTAGAAGGCTCAGAGCGAGTGATGTTTGAAACGCTACAAAAAAATCTTACAATGTGATTTTCTGGATTTTTGTTTTAGATTCCGTCTCTCACAGTTGAAGTGTACCTATGATACAAATTACAGACCTCTACATGCTTTGTAAGTAGGAAAACCTGCAAATTCGGTAGTGTATCAAATACTTGTTCTCCCCACTGTAAACAGTACCAGTCAAAAGTTTGGACACCTACTCATTCAAGGGTTTTTCTTTATTTTTACTATTTTCTACATTGTAGAATAATAGTGAAGACATCAAAACTTTGAAATAACACATATGGAATCATGTAGTAACCAAAAAAGTGTTAAACATATCAAAATAGATGTAATATTTGAGATTCTTCAATGTAGCCACCCTTGATGACAGCTTTGGACACTCTTGGCATTTTCTCAACCAGCTTCATGAGATAGTCACCTGGAATTAATTTAAATTATCAGGTGTGCCTTGATAAAAGTTAATTTGTGAAATTTCTTTCCTTAATGCGTTTGAGCCCATCAATTCTGTTGTGACAAGGTAGGGTTGGAACACAGAAGATTTGTCTTTTGGTCTGGAGTCCAAATTGAAGATTTTTGATCCAACCGTCGTGTCTTTGCGAGACGCAGTGTGGGTGAACGGAATGTCCTCATGTGTCTTTTCCACCATAAATCACTGAGGAGGTGGTTTGGAATTAGTCGGACTGCAGAGTGAAGGAAAAGCAGCCAACAAGTGCTCAGCGTATGTAGGAACCCCTTCAAGACTATTGGAAAAGCATTCCAAGTGAAGCTGGTTGAGAGAATGCCAAGATTGTGCAAAGCTGTCATCAAGGCAAAGGGTGGCTATTTGAAGAATCCCAAATATAAAATACATTTTGATTTGTTTAACACTTTTTTGGTTACTACATGATTCCGTATGTGTTATTTCATAGTTTTGATGTCTTCACTATTATTCTATAATGTAGAAAATAGTAAAAATAAAGAAAAACCCTTGTCTTCTTGTCTTCTTGAACAATAGTTCTATTCACCTTTAGTGCTTTCCAGTTGCATTTAGACAGCTTTTACTTTATGAAAACAACAAGATGGGATAAAAGAAATCAGAACAGACACACAGAAAAGTTATTAGAGGCCAACAAGGAACTTTCCAATAAGCTACAAAACTCAAGACAAGACTTTGGAGAAGAACCATCTGTCTTAGTCTGGGGGAGAAAAGGACATTTTCACGACTATTTTCATTGAATCTCACTGTGTCCTCCAAGAAGACAACTGTACTGTATGTGGTCTTACCTAACATGGACACAAAACAAACATCTCAAGAGACACCAGTTGAAATCAATGCATTGTCTGTGGCTATTTCAAGGGTGCCAAATGTAGATGTAAAGTTGAGTACTATTATAAGCAAACCTATAAAAATAACTTTAAAAGTCAACTAATAAATGTGAATGGTTCTCAGTGGAAAAAGAGTGCCTTGGGCTACATGCATGGTACATACTAGTCCCGACTTATTGTAAAAAACACCAAGGGCACAAAAGGCTCTGGAAAAACACAACTAATTTATCAGTGTATTACTGCAAATATATATGAAACATCCTGCAAATACATGATAAGAAAATGTATGGTTGAGCCAGCCAGTGATTGAAAGACACCCGGCAGCACATATAGTAGGATAAATAATGAGAGGACAAGCTGTACGTGGCTCCAACACTGAAATGTGATCCAAATTCTGTAGTACTTGCATGTTGTGCCGTTAATAAGGCCAAAATATGACTAAATGTGACTCACCCCTCCCACATTTTAAATATCCACATGTTTTACAATCTGCGTAACCAGCTGTAAGTAGCCTAGACTTCGGGAATGTGTAAATACAGTGCATTCGGAAAGTATTCAGACCCTGTGAATTTTTCTACATGTTACAGCCTTATTCTAAAATGATTAAATTGTTTTTTCCCCTCATCAATCTACAAACAATATCCCATTATTCTCTGCAGATCCTCTCAAGCACTGTTAGGTTGGATGGGGAGCATCGCTGCACAACTATTTACAGGTCTCTTTCTATACTTTGCTCCGTTAATCTATTCCTCGATCCTGACTAGTCTCCAATGGTCGATCAGCTTCAAGTCCGGTCTCTGGCTGGAGCACTCAAGGACATTCAGAGACTTGTCCCGAAGCCACTCCTGCATTGTTTTGGCTGTGTGCTTAGGGTAGTTGTCCTGTTGGAAGGTGAACCTTCGTCACAGTTTGAGGTCCTGAGTGCTATGGAGCAGCTTTTCATCAAGGATCTCTCTGTATTTGCTCCGTTAATCTTTTCCTCGATCCTGACTAGTCTCCCAGTTCCTGCCACTGAAAAACATCCCCACAGCATGATGCTGCCACCACCATGCCTCACCATAGTGATGTTGCCATAGTGATGGTTCCTCCAGACGTGACGCTTGGCATTTAGGCCAAAGTTCAATCTTGGTTTTATCAGACCAGAGAAGCTTGTTTCTAATGGTCTGAGAGTCCTTTTGGTACCTTTTGGCAAACTCCAAGCGGGCTGTCATGTGCGTTTTACTGAGGTGTGGCTTCCATCTCCATCTCCATTTCATCAAGGCCAGATTGGTGGAATACTCCAGAGAAGGTTGTCCTTCTGGAAGGTTCTCCCATCTCCACAGAGGAACTCTGGAGCTCTGTCAGAGTGACCATCGGGTTCTTGGTCACCTCCCTGACCAAGATGCTTCTCTCCCGATTGCTCAGTTAGGCCGGGAGGCCAGCTCTAGGAAGAGTCTTGGTGGTTCCAAACTTCTTTCGTTATAGAATGATGGAGGCCACAACTACCAATGGGATGTTCAAAACTGTGATATCTTATGCTTCCCGGAGTGGTGGCTGAACGACAACACCATCAACATACATCTTGCTGGATATCCGCTGTACCGGCAGGATAGAACAGCGGCGTCTGTTAAGACAAGGGGCGGCAGACTATGTCTTTTTTTAAATAACAGCTGATGCACAATATCTAAGGAAGTCTTGACTTATTGCTCGCCTGAGGTAGAGTATCTCATGATAAGCTGTAGACCAGACTGCACAGACTGGAATATGTTCCGGGATTCCTCAGATGGCATTGAGGAGTACACCACATCAGTCAATGGCTTCATCAATAAGTGCATCGATGATGTCGTCCCCACAGTGACAGTACGTACAAACCCCAACCAGAAGCCATGGATTACAGGCAACATCTGCACTGAGCTAAAGGCTAGAGCTGCCGCTTTCAAGTAGAGGGACTCTAACCAGGAAGATTATAAGAAATCCCGCTATGCCCTCCGACGATCCATCAAACAGGCAAAGCGTCGATACAGGACTAAGATAGAATCGTACTACACTGACTCTGACGCTCGTTGGATGTGGAAGGGCTTGCAAACCACTACAGACAACAAAGGGAAGCACAGCCGAGAGTTGCTCAGTGACACGAGCCAACCATACAAGCTAAACTACTTCCATGCTCACTTCGAGGCAAATAACACTGAAACATGCATGAGAGCACCAGCTGTTCCGGAAGACTGTGTGATCACGCTCTTCACAGCCAATGTGAGTAAGACCTTTAAACATCTTAGGGCTAGGCCCCTTTTTCTCTACTTTCTGTCTGAATGACGTGCCCAAAGGAAACTGGCTGTAGCTCAGGCCCTGAAACCAGGATATGTATATAATTGGTACCATTGGAAAGAAAACACTTTGAAGTTTGTAGAAATGTTAAAATAATGTTGGAGAATATAATACAATAGATATGGCAGGAGAAAATCCAAAGAAAAAACAACCAGAATTTTTTTTGGAGAGACCATCCTCTTAGAAATGCAAGAAAAAGGTCATATTCGGAATTAGCTCCTTGATGCAATTCCTATGGCTTCCACAGTGTCAGCAGTCTTTGTTCAAGGTTTCAGGATTGTAACTTCAAAAACAAATAAGAAGTATCAGTTTTAGTCTTGAAAATGTATGTTTGCGTGCGCCATGAAGACATTACACACCTGCTAAAATCGGTTTCCTATTGAACATACTTCTTTCCGTAAGAAATAATATAGTTTGATTACATTTTAGGGTATCTGAAAAGTAAATAGAAACGTATTTTGACTTTGTAGATTTTCGGATTCCTTTCTCTACAAGTTGAACGAGTGGATTACTGAAATCGATAGCGCCAACTAAACAGACATTTTGGGATATAAAGAAGGATTTTATCTAACAAAACGACACTACATGTTATAGCTGGGACCCTTTGGATGACAAATCAGAGGAAGATCTTCAAGAAGTAAGTGAATATTTTATCGTTATATGTGAATGTATGAAACCTGTGCCGGGGGAAAAATATTTTGATGTGGGGTGCCGTCCTCAAACAATCGCATGGCATGTTTTCGCTGTAATAGCTATTGTAAATCGGACAGTGTAGTTAGATTAACAAGAATTTAAGCTTTCAGCCAATATAAGATACTTACATGTACCTAAATGTTTAAAATCCATAAAATTCATGATTATTTATTTGAATTGCGCGCCCTCCAGTTTCACCGGAGGGTGCGCGGGACTCCTATCCCTAAGTTAAACAGGTCAACATTCACAAGGCCGCATGGCCAGACGGATTACCAGGAAGTGTTTTGCGAGCATGCGCTGATCAACTGGCAAGTGTCTTCACTGACATTTTCAACCTCTCCCTGTCCGAGTCTGTAATACCAACATGTTTTAAGCAGACCACCTGTGACCAACAACACTAAGGTAACCTGGCTAAATGACTACCGACCCGTAGCACTCACGTCTGTAGCCATGAAGTGCTTTGAAAGGCTGGTCATGGCTCACATCGAACACCATTATCCCAGAAACCCTAGACCCACTCCAATTTGCATACCGCCCCAACATATTCACCGATGATGCAATCTCTGTTGCACTCCATACGGCCTTTTCCCACCTGGACAAAAGGAACACCTATGTGAGAATGTTATTAATTTACTACAGCTCAGCTTTCAACACCATAGTACGCTCAAAAATCACTAAGCTAATCACTAAGCTAAGGACCCTGGGACTAAACAACTCCTTCTGTAACTGGATCCTGGACTTCCTGACGGGCCGCCCCCAGGTGGTAAGGGTAGGTAAAAACACATCCGCCACGCTTATCCTCAACACAGGGTCCTCAGGGGTGCATGCTCAGTCCCCTCCTGTACTTCCTGTTCACTCACGACTGCACGGCCAGGCACAACTCCAACACCATCATTAAGTTTGCTGATGAAACAACAGTGGTAGGCTTTATCACCGACAACGACGAGACAGCCTGTAGGGAGGAGGTCAGAGACCTGGTCGTGTGGTGCCAGAACAACAACCTCTCCCTCAACGTGATCGAGACAAAGGTGATGATTGTGGACTACAGGAAAAAGAGGACCGAGCACATCCCCATTCTCATCGACGGGGCTGCAGTGGAGAAGGTTGAGACTTTCAAGTTCCTTGGTGTCCACATCACCAACAAACAATCATGGTCCAAGGTACACCAGACAGTCATGAAGAGAGCACGACAAAACCTATTCCCACTCAGGAGACTGAAAGGATTTGTCATGGGTCCTCAGATCCTCAAAAGGTTCTACAGCTGCAACATCAAGAGCATCCTGACTGGTTGCATCACTGCCCACTATGGCAACTGCTCGGCCTCCGACCGCAAGGCGGGTAGTGCGAATGGCCCAGTACATCACTGGGGCCAAGCTTCCTGCCATCCAGGACCTCTATTCCAGGAGGTGTCAGAGGAAGGCCCTAAAAATGGTCAAAGACTCCAGCCTCCGTAGTCATAGACTGTTCTCTCTGCTACCACATGTCAAGCAGTACCGGAGCCCCAAGTCTAGGTCCAAGAGGCTTCTATACAGCTTCTACCTCCAAGCCATACGACTCTTGAGCATCTAATCAAATGGCTACCCAGACTATTTGCATTGCGCCCCCCCACACACTCTTGTACACCGCTGCAACTCCCTTTAGGTATCATCTATGCATAGTCACTTTAGTAACTCTACCTACATGTACATATTACCTCAACTAACCGGTGCTCCCGTACATTGACTCTGTACCGGTACCCCCCCTGTATATAGTCTCGCTATTGTTATTTTACTGCTGCTCTTTAATTAATTGTTACTTTTATTTCTTATTCTTATACGTATTTTTTAAACTGCATTGTTGGCAGCAGATGCACTTCCTGGGGTCCAGCAATATTAAGGAAGTTATACATTTTTTTAAACATTACAATACATTTACAACAGATTTCACAGCATTTTAAGTGTGTGTCCTCAGGCCCCTACTCTACTACAACATATGCACAACACAAAATCCCCAAATACTTGTAGTGATGAAGTCAATCTCTCCTCCACTTTGAACCAGGAGAGATTGACATGCATATTATTAATAGTTAGCTCTCTGTGTACATTCAAGGGCCAGCCGTGCTGCCCTGTTCTGAGCCAATTGCAATTTTCCTAAGTCCCTCTTTGTGGAACCTGACCACACGACTGAACAGTAGTTCAGGTGTGACAAAACTTGAGCCTGTAGGACCCGACCTGCCTTGTTGATAGTGCTGTTAAGAATGCAGAGCAATGCTTTATTATGAACAGACTTCTCCCCATCCTAGCTACTATTGTATCAATATGTTTTGACCATGATCTCCTCAACTTGCTCAATAACCACATTATTCATTACAAGATTAATTTGAGGTTTCGGGTTAAGTGAATGATTAGTCCCAAATACAATGCTTTTAGTTTTTGAAATATTTAGGACTAACTTATTCCTTGCCACTCATTCTGAAGCTAACTGCAGCTCTTTGTGAAGTGTTGCAGTCATTTCAGTCGCTGTGGTAGCTGACGTGTATAGTGTTGAGTCATCTGCATACTTTACTCAAAGCCAGTGGCATGTCGTCAGTAAAGATTGAAAAAAGTAAGACAAAAGTAGACAGCTGCCCTGGGGAATTCCTGATTTTACTTGGATTTTGTTGGAGAGGCTTCCGTTAACCTCTCTGGGCCAACATCCAGTGAAAATGCAGAGCGCCAAATTAAAATAAATTACTATAAAAATGAAACTTTCATGAAATCACACATTCAATTTACCAAATTAAAGCTACACTTGTTGTGAATCCAGCCAATGTGTCAGATTTCAAAAATGCTTTCCGGTGAAAGCAAACGATGCTGTTATCTGAGGATAGCACCATAGTAAACAAAGAGAGAAAAGCATATTTCAACCCTGCAGGCACGACACAAGACGCAGAAATAAAAATATAATTCATGCCTTACCTTTGACGAGCTTCTTCTGTTGGCACTCCAATATGTCCCATAAACATCACAAATTGTCATTTTGTTCGATTAATTCCGTCGATATATACCCAAAATGTCAATTTATTTGGCGCGTTTGATCCAGAAAAACACCGGTTCTAACTTGCACAACGTGACTACAAAATATCCAAAAAGTTACCTGTAAGCGTTGTCCAAACATTTCAAACTACTTTTGTAATACAACTTTAGGTATTTTGTTAACGTAAATAATCGATAAAATTGAAGACGGGATGATCTGTGTTCAATACCGGAGGAAAACAATGTGTAGCATGCTTTCTGGTTACGCTTCTCTAACAAACAGTACACTTCACTGGAGCCTCATTCTGAACATGGCTATTTCTTCATTTCTCAAAGGAAAAACCTCAACCAATTTCTAAAGACTATTGACATCCAGTGGAAGCGATAGGAACTGCAGGAAGGTCCCTTAGAAATCTGGATTCCCAATGAAACTCATTGAAAAGAGAGTGACCTCCAAAACAAATCTGAATGGTTTGTCCTCGGGGTTTTGCCTGCCAAATAAGTTATGTTATAGTCACAGACATGATTCAAACAGTTTTCTATCCAGGGTGTTTTCTATCCAAATCTACTAATATTAGTATGCATATTTTAGCATCTGGGACTGAGTAGGAGGCAGTTTACTCTGGGAACGCTTTTCATCCAAACGTGAAAATGCTGCCCCCTATCCTAGTGAAGTTAAAGAACACCCTCTGTGTTCTGTTAGACAGGTAACTTTTTATCCACAATATAGCAGGGGATGTAAAGCCATAACAATTGTTTTCTGTTTTTCCAGCAACAGACTATGATCGATAATGTCAAAAGCTGCACTGAAGTCTAACAAAACAGCCCCCACAATCTTTTTATCATCAATTTCTCTCAGCCAATCATCAGTCATTTGTGTAAGTGCTGTGCTTATTGAATGTCATTCCCTACAAACGAGCTGAAAGTCTGTTGTCAATTTGTTTAATTTAAATTGCCATTGTATCTGGTCAAACACAATTTTTTCCAAAACTTTACTGAAGGTTGGTAACAGGCTGATTGGTCGACTAACATTTAAAATATGGCAAATAGGAGTGGCAATATCGTCTGCTATTATCCTCAGTCATTTTCCATCCAAGTTGTCAGACCCCAGTGGCTTGTCATTGTAGACAACAATCATTTTTCACCTCTTCCACACTTACTTAACAGAATTCAAAACTATATAATAAATGTTTTATTTTACCTTTATTTAACTAGGCAAGTCAGTTAAGAACAAATTCTTATTTACAATGACGGCCTACCTTGGCCAAACCCTAACCCGGACGACGCTGGGCCAATTGTGCGCTGCCCTATGGGACTCCCAATCAAGGCCGGTTGTGATACAGCCTGGAATCGAACCAGGGTCGGTAATGACACCTCTAGCATTGAGATGCAGTGCCTTAGACTGAACACTGTGACTGACCCAAAATTTTAAAATCTTTGACTATGTGCACACTCAGTGAGCATAGCCTTGCTATTGAGAGAGACCACCGTAGGCAGACCTGGCTCACGAAAGAACTAGGTTACGTGCAGGCTGCACACAAAATGAGGTGGAAACTGAGCTGCACTTCCTAACTTCCTGCCAAATGTATGACCATATTAGAGACACATATTTCCCTTAGATTACATAGACCTAAAAAGAATTTGAAAACAAATGCAATTTTGATAAACTCCCATATCAATTAAGTGAAATACCAGTGCAATCACAGCAGCAATATTTGTGACCTGTTGCCACAGGAAAAGGACAACTAGTAAAGTACAAACACCATTGTAAATACAACCCATATTTATATTTTTATTTCCCTGTTACAACACTGTACATAGCCATAACACAACATTTGAAATGTCTCTATTCTTTTGAAACATTAGTGAGTGTAATGTTTAATGTTCATTTTTGGTAATTTATTTCACTTTTGTTTTATCTTTTAAACTTGCTTTGTTAATGTAAACATGTTTCTCATGCCAATAAAGCTCTTTGAGTTTAATTTAATTTAATTGAGAGAGAGGATTGGGGAAAGGTTGAAAGAGAGATCTTTATTTACGCTATAAAATGTATTGCCTCCAACTGATGGTGTGTGGCATGGGAGCCATACCCTCCTGGCTGTGGGAAGAAAAATCATTTCAAGCTTGAGAGCCCTCCACACTGTCTTGTGTCCTGCCAAACGGAAACGCCGGCAGAATACCAAACTCCTCCTCTGACCTTTCTCCATATCTGCTCTGTACATCTGAGCAGTGGAAGATACAACACTGAATGTATCTGAATTCTCGGTCTCCCCCACCATCCAGACCCACATCACCCCGGGCAAGAGTCACAACACCCAAAGGGCTTTGATTTCGTCAACAAAGGGACAGACTGATAAAAGGGAAAACGTGCCTTATTTGATTCATAACAAGATCGGTGTCCCGACCTCAGGACTGTTGAGCTAACGTGATTAGCTTGAGGTTGTAAGAAACAAAACAAAAATCCCAGAACATAGACATATCTGATATGGGCAGAAAGCTTAAATTCTTGTTAATCTAACTGCACTGTCCAATTTACAGTAGCTATTACAGTGAAAGAATACCATGCTATTGTTTGAGGAGAGTGCACAATTCTGAACTTCAAAATGTATGAATAAACCAAATAGGCACATTTGAGAAGTCTTGATACAACATTTTGAATAGATATGCAATGGTTCATTGGATCAGTCTAAAACGTTGCACATACACTGCTGCCATCTAGTGCCCAAAGTCTAAATTGCGCCTGGGCTAGAATAATTCATTATGGCCTTTCTCTTGCATTACAAAACACATGTTTTTTTTGTATTATCTTTTACCAGATCTAATGTGTTATATTCTCCTACATTAATTTCACAGTTCCACAAACTTCAAAGTGTTTATTTTCAAATGGTATCAAAAATATGCATATCCTTGCTTCAGATCCTGAGCTACAGGCAGTTAGATTTGGATATGTCTTTTTAGGTGAAATTTTAAAAAAAGGGGCGGATCCTTAGGAGGTTAAACACGTATCATGACTTGGTTATTCTTTTGTACCCGTTCTTAATAGAGTTATTACCGAAGAAGAACATGTCTGAATATCAGTCTCAAAACACCCACTAGTCAGAAATGCAGGAACAGAAATACAGGCTGTGATATCAACATAATTAATGTGATTAGCTTGAATACAGGTATGATGGATGTTCAGGTTTGTGTGGAAATGAGCAGCCAGCATTGAGCCAACAGTGCAACAACAGGGTTATCACTGAACCTGCTCAGCTCTAGTGGTTGTTTTCTCCCTCTTCCCCATGCGGGTCTGCCTGCTACTGCCTTGGCTTTCAAATGGATAAGCAATTGATTTGCTAAGTGGGCATGGGCCATACACCTGAACCCACTCCCCAACATGTTTACACATTGTATTTGGCAACAATAAGCCGAGCAAACCATTGCTGGCTGACTGTGTCAAAGAATCACACAGATGATGACCATGACTCAGGGGTTACATCCTAATTATCCGAAAACATTGCTTGGAGTTTTTTCCACTTCCCCACGGCCCTCGGAGGTGACCAAGGAGAGGACGGGTTGTTGTGAGGAAGGAGGAAGAGAATGGGAAGACGGGGGACAGGATAGGAGTATCATGGCGGTGCTAATAGCCCACCTGTCCATCCTCATGCACGCCCTGTTCCTGTCTGACTAGAGGCCTTGTGTGACCGCCACCGTGTAATAAAACACAGGCAGCAGTGATGGCGCTCTCTCCTCTCTCTCTCTCTGCCGAGGACGCCCATTACCTGACGCCCGGCTGAAAGTTGTCTCAAAGTCGAGCTGCGACTGCAAGTTAGTTTAGGATGCAAGTTAAGAGCCTGTACTTCAATTAAAGAGGTGAAGGCCCTGACTGTAGGGGAATGAAGAAAGAATGAAGACACGTGTCCAGGGATGGGTGTTGGCACGGCACCACAGGCAACAGGGCAAATCAGAGGCTGCTACTGTATGGCAAGGGAATGAGGATTAACTGAGAACGTCACAACACACATCCTCTAGGGTGAGAGAGACCATGTGGGTGAGTACATTTGAATACAGTGGGCTAAGAACAACAAACTGTACTCTGTGCTGTGTGAACCCACTCTGAATTGAGTGTCTGAAGACTCTGTTGTCCTTGAGGGGAAAGAATGCTCCCCTGGTGAGTTATTAAAGACTAAAATGAAGGAGGAAAGCTAGCTTACTCCACTTGCTCCAGAGAATGCAATCAATGCCTACACGTGCATTTTTGTGTACTTTTCATCATCATTCACAGCTTTGGTCATACATTTCCTGTCTGAGGTTAAAGATGATAAATCTATTACTTTCTTTATAATGCTTTTTTGTTACACTATTGACTGCACCAATAAACTTACAAAACAATACCACCTTTAACCAACTTTCTCAAACTTTAACAAAATGAACACAGAGACAAAAGTTCTCACCATGACTGTGTTCTGAGATACTCTGTGCACGTTCAGGGGGAAACTGAGCCAAGACAGAGAGATTATGGCAAGACTTTTCCATAGCAATAACACAATGTTTTTGGAGGATGACATTTGCAATTAAGTGAGTGATAACATGGAGAAAATTAGCTAGTCCGATCCACTCTACAGTCTTCAGGAAAATCTGCATGTCCCCTTTATTAAAAAAGTAGTGGAGCAAATATTAATAGTCAGAAAATATGTACATTGGTTAATGTTGCGGACAGAAGCAAAAAATAAAATTAAAAAATGAAATTTGTCTGGAGTGGCTGACCTTCATGTCTTAAAGTAATGATGGACAGTTGTTTCTCTTTGTTTATTTCAGCTGTTCTTGCCATAATATGGACTTCTTTTACCAAATAAGGCTATCTTCTGTATACCACCCCTACCTTGTCACAACACAATTGATTGGCTCAAACGCATTAAGAAGGAAAGAAATTCCACAAGTTAACTTTTATCAAGGCTCACCTGTTAATTGAAAAGCATTCCAGGTGACTACCTCATGAAGCTAATTGAGAGAATGTCAAGAGTGTGCAAAGCTGTCATCAAGGGTGGCTACTTGGAGAATCTCAAATACTACATCTATTTTGATTTGTTTAACACTTTTTTGGTTACTACATGATTCCATATGTGTTATTTCAAAGTTTTGATGTCTTCACTATTATTCTACAATCTAGAAAATAGTAAAAATAAAGAAAAACCTTTGAATGAGTAGGTGTGTCCAAACTCTTGACTGGTACTGTATATATATATATGTGTGTGTGTGTGTTCATGTGAATAATGCATTGTTAGGTTATGTTTACAGAGCTCTGTATAGACATGTGCAATAATCCAGCGCAGTTGTTTACCTATTGTGCTAGAGGATGTTAGAGGCCCTTAAACCCTTAGACAAAGCTATTCCACTCAGCCAGGTTTAAGATTAGTCCTGTAAAACCAATTATTCTGCCACAGAAAAAGCTGCAAAACAATATATTTACACTGGGTACTTGATACAGTATGTCAGACCTGAAGTATCATGTAGAAAATAAGTTGTTCTGGCTCAGCAAACCTAAGAGCTCCTCTTTCTTTATTGTTTGGTTTTTGAGAGCTGCCATGTTGGTTTAAAAGGGATTAATATAGAAAGTTACCACAAAATTGCAGGTGGATTCAGCTTGGTGGTAAAATAGATATTTGGGATAATTAGAAAGTTCTCCTAGTCATAACCAATGGTTGGTAACTAAATTATTTTCCAATCGTTTCGTTTTGGACAGAACCATTATTTGTTTCATTCCGTCCCTTCTTTTCCACTTTTCCGATCAGCAAAATAAGTTCTGAACAGGTTTGAACGAGAGTTGGCTTAACGTTGGACCAGTGAATCTAGCTAACTCTGAACGAGAAAAGAAAGTACAGGTGAATTGTTCCTTTCTGTACCTTTTTAAAACTCTGAAATATTTTTGTTTTTACATTTAGCTCAACATTAAATGAATCATGCAGTGTGGTTAGAGGAGCTTGTTATGGAGCTGGCAAGTTATAGATTAGTGAGTTGTTTACATGTGTGTCAAGAAAAGTGTAGGGCGGCGAGATGCAACTAAAATTTTGCCGTTGGGGGGAGCGCGAGAGAGGGTGGAGGAGGAGGTTTGGCTTGAAGCACTGAGCATCTTGCGATGACATGCATTATCTGAATTGGGCCCACAGAATTATACTTATGGATTAGCGGCTTCTATGGAGGAACTTTGAATGTCTTTGAACTTCAGAGTTGGCTTAACGTTGGACCAGTGAATCTAGCTAGCTAACAAGCTTGTGTGTGCAGAGCCGAACCAAAATTAAAAACACGTCTTACCTTTTTGTACTTAAAAATCCAATGTGAAATGTGATAACTATCACATCCCTAACTAGCATTGGAAAAGTTAATCCATTATTCTCTAATTAAGAATCTCTCTCCATATCTTCTGATTCACGCTTGTAACATCAGTAGGCTACAGCTATGCTTTGGAGGGAGAGTGGCAGGTAGCCTACATGCAAACACACTGGCAAAAATATTTAGCTGGCAGGCAGACTCTGGAAGAAATGCTTTGTTGTATTTTTGTGGCACTGCAAAAAAATGCCGGAATGTAAAACAATGTTATTAAACATTTCCCATGCTTTTAAAATAGCTGTTCTTTTCCAAAACAGTATAGATCACTTTCGTTCCGGGTTATGATTCTGTTCATATAAAAATGTAGTACTTTGCCTGTTTTCAGTTCTGTTCTCTGAACCAGATCCAACTCCTGGTCATAACACAGTATATCATTCATATCTTCTATCGTATACAGTATGTTAAAACACTGAGATGTGGTCCTTTGTAGCTCAGTTGGTAAATCATGTCACTTGTAACGCCAGCGTAGTGGGTTCAAAAACCAGGACCACCCATATGTAAAATGTACGCACGCATGACTGTATATAGCTTTGGATTAAAGCGTCTGCTACATGGCATATAGTATTAACATTTCACTGCTTTGAAGACACACAGTTGTTGTCTAAAAAGAGCCTGAAGATAGTCTGATTAGGCCACAACACATCATCCATCTGCAGTGTTCAGATTATGTTTGCTATGTGCCTTTGGCAAGTCTTTTCAAATTGGAGCCAATGTGACTAGGCATATGCTAAAACATGATGCGCTACAGAAGAGCAGAGGCTGGCACAGATGCATCGCTCCAGTCCCTTGGCCCTCCAACATCCAACAGAGGAGACAGAATGTGATTATGACAGTTGTCAACACAATCTGGCCTCTCACACACTAACCCAGTTTTACAGTCATTCATTTGGTTGTGTATCATTAATCTTATCATGTCCTTGTTACTCTGTTGGCTTGTCAGAGCATATTTGAAATGTACATTGTCCATATTAGTACATCCTCAGACTCAGCAGATCCTAATATGGACAGCGTAGAAATACTTAGTGATTTGACAGGTATGCACATTTGGAAGTATTTGGAATCTTTCTAGAACTACATTCTTGGATTTATTGTCACTTCTACCTTTGTCTTACTTCAAAAATGTAAAAGAAATGCGTAACTTCTATCCCATTAATACTACCAGACTGATAACATGGATGCAGCCTCTATTCATGCTCATTGACCGACTTAATACTAAATACATTTCAAGGTGGTATTATCACATAAATGACTGAGGCTAAGTGAGCTCACTGGTTGTAAATGTAAAAAAATGGCATCAGGGGTTTATATCAAATGTCATTTGGATCTGCTTATGCACCCCAATTCTATCAAACCTATTCAGATGTTAATCTTTGTTTGTGTGTGTGTGTACACGTTTTACTATACTTGTGAGTACCAGAAGTCCTCAAAAGAATAGTAAACGAAGTGAGGACATTTTGCCGGTCCTCAATTGTAAAAAGGCTTTTTTAGGCTTAGGGGTTAGGTTTAGAGTTAGAATTAGGCTTAGGGTCAGAATTAGGTTTAGGTGTGTGTGTGGGCAGGTGCTTGTGTGCATGGAATAGTTTTGAAGAGATTGCACCATAACCTATCGGATCAAAGTAGGACTACTTCCATTATTATTAATAGCCAGAATCAGATGCAAAACTATATTTCCATCTCATGTTTATACAGACCCTGTGAGTATGGTCCCGTGTGGCTCAGTTGGTAGAGCATGGCGCTTGCAACGCCAGGGTTGTGGGTTCATTCCCCACGGGGGGACCAGGATGAATATGTATGAACTTTCCAATTTGTAAGTCGCTCTGGATAAGAGCGTCTGCTAAATGACGTAAATGTAAATGTATTAAATAATTCATCAAGAATGATAGCAGACAGGAAGGAAGAGAGCTTCATGGTGAGATTGTATTGCACACTATTCCTTGCCTATTTATTTCCTATAACAGTCTAGATTAGCATACACGGGGGAGTATTGTGAGGTGTGATGAAATCTGATCATTACTGTGCCCTCAGTGTTTCCTCCATCTCTGCCTCGGTCTCCAACAGATACATCTATAAGTCTTATTCCTGTCACTAAATTAGCACAACTTTTATCACTATTTACTGTATCTAAATCAGCACATTGATTTGACAGCACACCAGTGTGGAGGCAGATCCAAAAACTGTGCTAAAGTGACAATAAAAAGCATAAATCAGAAAGGAATCACTTCCCACACTGCTTGTCCTGTGTCTGTGTCACAAAGGATGAAGTACAATTACATATTAATCCAATCCATTATTATGATGCTTTAGTATTAATAAGGTAGTTAAATCACATTCGGAAGCTCAGAGCCATTGCCTTCCTTCCACACTCAGCAGGCCAGGTCCGATAGATGATCCCAGAATCAAATACAATTGTATTGGTCTTGTACATGTATTTTCAAATCAAATCAAATCAAATCAAATTTATTAGTCACATACACATGGTTAGCAGATGTTAATGCGAGTGTAGCGAAATGCTTGTGCTTCTAGTTCCGACAATGCAGTAATAACCAACAGTAATCTAACCTAACAATTCCACAACTACTACCTTACACACACACACAAGTGTAAAAGGATAAAGAATATGTACATAAAGATATATGAATGAGTGGTGGTACAGAACGGCATGGCAGATGCAGTAGATGGTATAGAGTGCGGTATATACATATGAGATGAGTACTGTAGGGTATGTAAACATAAAGTGGCATAGTTTAAAGTGGCTAGTGGTACATGTATTACATAAAGATGGCAAGATGCAGTAGATGATATAGAGTACAGTATATACATATGAGATGGGTAATGTAGGGTATGTAAACATTGTATTAAGTGGCATTGTTTAAAGTGGCTAGTGGTACATTTTTACATAATTTCCATCAATTCCCATTTTTAAAGTGGCTGGAGTTGAGTCAGTATGTTGGCAGCGGCCGCTAAATGTTAGTGGTGGCTGTTTAACAGTCTGATGGCCTTGAGATAGAAGCTGTTTTTCAGTCTCTCGGTCCCTGCTTTGATGCACCTGTACTGACCTCGCCTTCTGGATGATAGCGGGGTGAACAGGCAGTGGCTTGGGTGGTTGTTGTCCTTGATGATCTTTATGGCCTTCCTGTGACATCGGGTGGTGTAGGTGTCCTGGAGGGCAGGTAGTTTGCCCCTGGTGATGCGTTCTGCAGACCTCACTACCCTCTGGAGAGCCTTACGGTTGTGGGCGGAGCAGTTGCCGTACCAGGCGGTGATACAGCCCGACAGGATGCTCTCGATTGTGCATCTGTAGAAGTTTGTGAGTGCTTTTGGTGACAAGCCGAATTTCTTCAGCCTCCTGAGGTTGAAGAGGCGCTGCTGCGCCTTCTTCACAACGCTGTCTGTGTGGGTGGACCAATTCAGTTTGTCCGTGATGTGTACACCGAGGAACTTAAAACTTTCCACCTTCTCCACTACTGACCCGTCGATGTGGATAGGGGGGTGCTCCCTCTGCTGTTTCCTGAAGTCCACAATCATCTCCTTTGTTTTGTTGACGTTGAGTGTGAGGTTATTTTCCTGACACCACACTCCGAGGGCCCTCACCTCCTCCCTGTAGGCCGTCTCGTCGTTGTTGGTAATCAAGCCTACCACTGTAGTGTCATCCGCAAACTTGATGATTGAGTTGGAGGCGTGCATGGCCACGCAGTCGTGGGTGAACAGGGAGTACAGGAGAGGGCTCAGAACGCACCCTTGTGGGGCCCCAGTGTTGAGGATCAGCGGGGTGGAGATGTTGTTACCTACCCTCACCACCTGGGGGCGGCCCGTCAGGAAGTCCAGGACCCAGTTGCACAGGGCGGGGTCGAGACCCAGGGTCTCGAGCTTGATGACGAGTTTGGAGGGTACTATGGTGTTAAATGCTGAGCTGTAATCGATGAACAGCATTCTCACATGGGTATTCCTCTTGTCCAGATGGGTTAGGGCAGTGTGCAGTGTGGTTGCGATTGCGTCGTCTGTGGACCTATTGGGTCGGTAAGCAAATTGGAGTGGGTCTAGGGTGTCCGGTAGGGTGGAGGTGATATGGTCCTTGACTAGTTGACTAGTGTTATTTTGCAGATGTTATCGCAGGTGCAGCGAAATGTTTATGTTTCTAGCTCCAACAGTGCCGTAATACCTAAAACTACAAAACAATACACACAAATAAAATAAAAAATCAGAATGAGCAAGGTCAGAGTCCGGAATATAAATACAGTATATACACTGAGTATACAAACATTAAGAACACCTGCTCTTTCTATAACATAGACTGACCAGGTGAATCCAGGTGAAACCTATGATCCCTTATTGATGTCACTTGTTAAATCCACTTCTATCAGTATAGCTGAATGGGAGGAGACAGGTTAAATAAGGATTTTTAAGCCTTGAGACAATTGAGACATGGATTGTGTATGTTTTCAGTGGGTAAATGGGCACGGCAAAAGATTTAAGTGCCTTTGAATGGGGTTCAAGCATTGGAGTCAACATGGCCAGCATCCCTGTGGAATGCTTTCTACACCTTGTAGAGTCCAAAATAAGTTTCCTCTCAATGTCCCCTCCCCTGCGTGACATCTTACCATTTCTATTCCAATGTATCTAATAGAATGTCCAGCTTGTACAAAATGAACAGCAACAGGTTTTTTTTGTCTCACCTGTCTGTATATACAGGTCTTAAGGCCTCCACATGTTTTCCCTATGTAGGACAGACCAAAGGGACATTTCAACATGTAAATTACATTGGTGGACAAGCAGGCCTTTGATCTTAACGCAGGAGAGGGGAGATTGAGAGGAAACATCTTCTGAGGGAATCTTTCTGGATCCACAGGCTCAACACACTGTCTCCTCTTGGCCTTAATGAGGAGTTTGACTTGAAACCGTTTCTATAGTTCTAAAATGTCAAAACTATTGTTTTTACCCTAATTGAATATTGTGTATACATACAGAACCAGTCAAAAGTTTGGACACACCTACTCATTCAACGGTTTTTACATTGTAAAATAATAGTGAAGACATACAGCTATGAAATAACACATATGGAATCATATAGTAAGCAAAAAAGTGTTAAACCGATCAAAATATTTTTATATTTGAGATTCTTCAAAGTAGCCACTGTTTGCCTTGATGACAGCTTTGCACACTCTTGGCATTCTGTCAACCAGCTTCACCTGGAATGCTTTTTCAACAGTCTTGAAGGAGTTCCCACATATGTGACTCACCACCTGGATTCGATCTTATGTAGCAAAATTTGAATTTCATTTTTTACATTGGATAAAAGTAGAGACTCTGAGCTACAAGATGGTATATCAAACACAGAATTGTTGAGGGACAATGGGAAAGTAATTATACTTTGAAAGTTGATACACTTGTAAAATCACTTTTGAGAAAAGGCATTTGAATGTTTTGGTACCCACTAGAGAGCTCTCCTTTGTCTACACCCATTCATCATTGTTCACACCCTCTTAAGCCAGTCCCAACCATCTCCTTTAAGGATTCACATTAGGTCATGTGCTAAAGACTAAAAGTGGTAGTAGCCTAAAATAAGGAAAAATTCCAGGTAGACAGAAAGTGTCCAGATAAAAATATTTAATAAATGTTAGATGACGCTTACCCAGATACACATCCAGTGGTGGAAAAATAACTAAATGTCATACTTGAGTAAAAGTATGTAATATTTAAAATTCCTTACATTAAACCAGACGGCACAATTGTATTAAAAAAATTAAATAAAATTAACGGACAGCCAGGGGCACAATGTACTTAAGTATCAAAAGTAAAAGTAAAAACATAAGCCATTTCAACTTCCTTATATTATTAAGCAAACCAGCCGGCACAATTGTATTATTTTTTTATTGATGGATAGCCAGGGGCACACTCCAACACTCACACGTAATTTACAAATGAATCATTTGTGTTTAATGAGTCTGCCAGATCAGAGGCAGTATGGATGACCAGGGATGTTCTCTTGATAAGGCTTTTCCAAGATAGCGTAGCAGTCGGATGTCTGTTTTGTTCGTCTTGCCTCGTCCCGTGTATATTTATCGTTTTTCTTCGTATATATTTAGTATATTTTTTAAATATTTTTAATCTCAATTTCCATCTACAGACTGAACATACTCTCCTGCAACCCGCCTCACCCAATGTGGTATGGATCTGCTATTTTTTTATACTTTAGAATCAGAACCCCCTTCAGAAGCTAGCCAGCTAACTAGCTACTAGCTAGTTGTTAGTTAACCACTGCTAGCGGTCATCACCATTAACTCGGACATCTGCCAGCCTCAGCCCAGTCAATTCCTGCCAGTTTGCACAGCGCGATATCAACCAAGAGCATATCGGACTGCTTTTTCTCTACCACACTACCTGGAGCTAAGCCCATCTCCCGGCTAGCCGAAGAGATCCATCAGACAATTCCTGGGCTTCAATACCTCTTTTGCCAATTGACCTGGACCCTTTGCTTCCGACACGGAGCCCCGCCGATCCATCACGACTGGTCTGCCGACGTAACCGTCCGAAGGGGATTCAACAGGCTCTTCCGTTGCGACGTCCCCCTGAGGCCCATCTGCTAGCCTGCTAGCCCCGGCCTGCTAGC
The DNA here is from genome assembly GCF_045679555.1 of Salvelinus alpinus. Classification (NCBI taxonomy): domain Eukaryota; kingdom Metazoa; phylum Chordata; class Actinopteri; order Salmoniformes; family Salmonidae; genus Salvelinus; species Salvelinus alpinus. Next base: position 83,765,150 of record NC_092086.1, read on the forward strand.
TGTCTGAATTGCTGTGCCTCCAGCTTGCCTAGCTACTCACTGGACCCTATGATCACTCGGCTACACATGCCTCTCATTAATGTCAATATGCCTTGTCTATTGTTGTTTTGGTTAATGATTTTGGTCTTATTTCCCTGTAGAGCCTCCAGCCCTACTCAATATGCCTTAGCTAGTCCTTTTGTTCCAACCCCCACACATGCGGTGACCTCACCTGGCTTAAATGGTGCCTCTAGAGACAAAACCTCTCTCATCGTCACTCAATGGCTAGGCTTACCTCCACTGTACTCACATCCTACCATACCCATGTCTGTACATTATGCCTTGAATCTATTCTTCCGCGGCCAGAAATCTGCTTCTTTTACTCTCCGTTCCGAACGCACTAGACGACCAGTTCTTTTAGCCTTCAGCCGTACTCTTATCCTACTCCGTTCCTCTGGTGATGTAAAGGTTAACCCAGTCCCTGCAGCATCACTCCCATTCCCCGGGCGCTCTCATTTGTTGACTTCTGTAACCGTAAAAGCCTTGGTTTCATGCATGTTAACATTAGAAGCCTCCTCCCTAAGTTTGTTTTATTCACTGCTTTAGCACACTCCGCCAACCCGAATGTCCTAGCCGTGTCTGAATCCTGGCTACATAAACAGATGCATGCGCTATATATTTAAGTGGCGGACACTTGATACGGTCACATTGTATTGTGGTATTTCACAAAATCATGTTACGACCAAACATATCAATATTCATTTTATATATAAATATTTTGCTAAGTGGATGGTCTCTACAGAAGGTGTAAACGGTACAGCCAAATGGTTACCTGCATAGTAGCAATATCAGAAATAAATAGTGTCAATATAAATAAAATATACAGGATGTACAAGAACACTATCAATAACGATATCAGTGATACACGAGGTAGTTATATGCATACAATCAGGGGTGTAGTGGCTGAGCAGCAGGATTAAAAAATAGCAGCAACGTATGGCGTGCGTGTTAGGAGAGAGTCATGTGAATAGAGGCACTGCAGATAGTGCTGATGACTGGTCCGTCCAAACCACACATGAACAAGGGAATCTATATTCAGAGAGCCTGTTTCTGTCCTGCCCTTGACTTTGGTGCAGGGCACGTGGTGTCCATACCCTCTTCGTCGCAAAACTCCCTAATCTTGTCAAAAAGATAGTTTGTCTAGCTGTGTCCAGTCCAGGTTGTGCTTTTACAGGCAGACAATCTATGGAGGAAGGATGTCAGCGTTGCATAGCAGCTGAAACCTGGACCCGACAGTCCGAACGCTCCTTGGCGACAACACCAGGCTCTGGAGCATTGAAGCTGTAAAACAGAGAATAACAAAAATCAGAAGACACTACAACCCTGCACAACATCAATTCACCTCCCAAGTTTAGATAAGAACACATTTTTTTACCAGAAGTGCTGGTACTGCTTTATCTGTGGCAGTGGCCTGAAGTACGGAGTCAGGTGTTGTTGCCAGTCATAGCTTTCCTCCAGCACCGTACCATCCTCCAGTCCAACCAGCTGTGGGATGTTGACACCTGTCACAGTGTTGTCCTTCACAACAATCTGCAATCTCAGACAAAGTGTTTATTCTGGTCTTTCTGAACCGCTGCTTGATGAGGCCGAAGCACAAGTCAGGGGCAAACTTGGTGTGGCCTGTGATCAGGAAGTCCACACGTGTTTTCCCAACTCCGTATTTGGTGAAGAAATGGTGCATATAGATGATTGCACTGCTGCCTTTGCTTGCTTGGGCCAGCTCTCTTTTTGATGACTGTATGACTGGTGAATTAGTGTCAGGTGTGTTCTACTGATTAATGCTGAAAGACAAATTCCAGGTACAAATATTTTAGCATCATTATACAATAGATGCGAAATGGCATTCTGAAATGAGATAACTACAGACAGTTCATACAAGTAATGTTAGCTACTGTAGATCGCCAGCCATCTAACATCAGCAGGCTAGACAACAGCAAGCTTTAACTAGCAATACAAACCGATTGTCATAGCTTGCTAAAGTTAACCAATGAGTTCAGTGTTAGCTAGCTAACACAGGGCTATAACTAGCAATGCGAAATGGCATTCTGAGAAAACATCATTAACATTACACACACTTCATACACATACGTTAATGTTAGCTAGCTAGCAAACCAGCCATCTAACCTCAGCTAAAGTTAGTTAGCTAACAGCAAGCTTTATCTTGTGATCTTTTGTTAAAACATGTCACGTTAACATTAGCTAAAAAATGAACTATAATCTCAATCCACAGAGTAACTTTACTAGCAATACAAACCGATTGTCATAACAAGCTAAAGTTAACCAAATAACGTTAGGTTCATTGTTAGTAAGTCAGCCATCAAACTCCAGCTGGCTAGCTAACAGCAAGCTTTAGCTTGCAATGAAAACAACTTTGTGACCAAATTAGAAACGTATAATATCTGTAGCTAGATGCCTACCTGTATACATGGATGAAAGCTTCACGGCAGACTGCAACCCCTGTTATAAGACATCCTGTGTTGTTTCCGTTTAGTTTCCACAGCTTGTTTGGCCAGTTGTGTTCCACTGATTTCAAAACGTGTTATGAAATGAGAGAGTCAGCATTGCATGGCACGATCGTCTCCAGAAAGTAGTCCATCACAACTTTTTCCCACTGACCTTTGTTGATAGCAACTGATAAATTCAGGGCAGCAATGTTATTGAGAGCAGAAGCAACACATTTGCAGTTCTCCATGGCTAACATAATATCTTTAGGAAAAAAACTGCTGTGGATACGATTTTTTACGCATTACGAGGAGCTCATTTTATAGACGCAAGATGCAACACCGACCAATCTAAACTCATCTCTCGGCATGTCATTATCTCAGCCAATCATGGCTAGCGGGAAGGTTGCTGTCTTTTTACGTGGCTAAACCAACTAGGCTCCTTAATGTAAATGTTTTATTAGTATTTACAGATGACATACAAGTTTGATACTAAGGCACATGAAAGTTCACATGTTCACAAAAACACAATTTGATAAAAAATATTTGTTTACGTTCAATAAGCTCTCCTGTGAAGTCGTGACTTGCGACATGCGCCTAGTTTCCTGAATCGGGTCACGTATGCTGAGCACTTGTTGGCTGCTTTTCCTTCACTCTGCGGTCCAACTCATCCCAAACCATCTCAATTGGGTTGAGGTCGGGGGATTGCGGTGGCCAGGTCATCTGATGCAGCACTCCTTTGTCAATTAGCCCCTACTGTACATAGCCCGGAGGTGTGTTGGGTCATTATCATTTGTTTTTCAACAGGACAAGTGCAAACCAGATGGGATGGCGTATTGCTGCAGAATGCTGTGGTAGCCATGCTGGTTAAGTGTGCCTTGAATTTGAAATAAATCACTGACAGTGTCACCAGCAAAGCACCCCCACACCATCACACCTCCTCCTCCATGCTTCATGGTGGGAACCACACATTCGGAGATCATCCGTTCACTTACTCTGTGTCTCACAAAGACACGGCGGTTGGAACCAAAAATCTAACATTTGGACTCACCAGACCAAAAGGACAGATTTCCACCTGCCTAATGTCCATTGCTCGTGTTTCTTGGCCCAAGCAATTCTTTTCTTCTTATTGGTGTCCTTTAGTAGTGTTTTCTTTGCAGCAATTCAACCATGAAGGCCTGATTCACTTCTTCTCTGAACAGTTGATTTTGAGATGTGTCTCTTACTTGAACTCAGTGAAGCAATTATTTGGGCTGCAATCTGAGGCGCAGTTAACTCTAATGAACGTATCCTCTGCAGCAGAGGTAACTCTGGGTCTTCCTTTCGTGTGGCGGTCCTCATGAGCGCCAGTTTCATCATAGCTCTTGATGGTTTTTGCAACTGCACTTGAAGAATCTTTCAAAGTTCTTGAAATTTGTCCCGGATTGACTGACCTTCATGTCTTAAAGTAATGATGGACTGTCATTTGTCTTTGCTTATTTGAGCTGTTCTTGCCATAATATGGACTTGGTCTTTTACCAAATATCTATCTTCTGTATACCAACCATACCTTGTCACAATTAAGAAGGGAAAAAATTCCACAAATTCACTTTTAACAAGGCACACCTGTTAATTGAAATGCATTCCAGGTGACTACCTCATGAAGCTGGTTGAGAGAATTCCAAGAGTGTGCAAAGCTGTCATCATGACAGAGGGTGGCTGCTTTGAAGAATCTCAATTTGTTTAACACTTTTTTGGTTACTACAAGATTCCATATGCGATATTTCATAGTTTTGATGTCTTCACTATTATTCTACAATGTAGAAAATTGTACAAACAAATAAAAACCTTTGAATGAAGTTAGTCAGGGTCTTAGGGGCCAAGACACATTTCTTCAGCCTGCTGCGGTTGAAGGGGCACTGTTGCGCCTTCTTCACCACACTGTCTGTGCGTATGGACCATTCCAGGGTGTCAGTGTTGTGCATGCCGAGAAACTTGAAGCTTTTCACACACTCAACTGAGGCCCGTCGATATGGATGGGGGCATGCTCTCCCTGCTTTCTCCTGAAGTCCACAATCAGCTTGTTTGTTTTGTTGACGTTGAGGGAGAGGTTATATTCCTGCCACCACTCCACCAGAATAAGTCAGTACAACAACACCACTAGTGATATCATCACAGTTTAACACAGCTCTGCTGTAACAAACATTGATCTGTGTCCATCACAGGGGAGACGACTGCTAAGGTAGTTGTCAGGATCAGCAGTACTGCAGATCCCTTAGAACATCGGTCACAACCCCTGTATAAATAGGCAGATCCAGGGGCCTACGTCGGTAGCAGAGAGGGACTGGAAGACCTGTGTAGAAATGTTCCAAGATGAGCTAGGTTTTGGTTTTATTGTTACCTAGAGTTGTGGCGATTTCAGTTGTTTCTTTCCTGAATAAAAGTCCTGGGTCATTTCCTTGGAGAAAGGTCAATTTTGGTCTACGCTTGTGTTATTTCACACTCGTCACTTGTTGGCCAGCCAGCCCGCCCCTTCCCCCTGACCACTACACCATGTTGATATAGCAATGCTCCAAGAAACATACCTGCTCCAAAAGGACTCACATAAAATAGAGAACCATTTGTACAAACTGGCTGCTTTTTCCAACCTGCTCTCATAGTTCTACTATGGAATTTGGCTGAATTGGATGAACACCAATGTTTTACCAATTAATTATGTGTGGTTACAGGGTTAAACCAGAAACAACTCAAAGGGTTAAGATTAGGTATTAATTCTGAGTGGTTAAGGTTTAGAGCTATCATTTGGAGAAGGCTTAAAACAAAATAATAAAAAACAATGTGCTGTTTCCATTAGGTATCATCAAGTACTCTGCCTGCTTGCTAGGGAATAGTGAACTGCAGTGGTCTAAGCAGCGCACTCTGGCTCTGCGCATTGTGAGTTTGAGCCCAGTGCTGTGCCATCATTATTAGATTTTTTTGAGGTGAGCGCCGATGAAGGACTATATCGACGTCCTCAGGACCTTTTTGAAACGTCTGAAATCGACAGCTCTTTCTTTTGACCAGCCTGGCTTTTTCATCAGCACCAAACAAAACTAAATGTGTAATCATAATGATACATGCGAAACTCAAAATGACCATCTTGGGTAAAGGTGAAGACCAAGAATGCAGAATGACTTTCATGAAGTGTATCCATAATGGGAAAGAAATCCCTTTATTATTGTGTACGCTCCAAAATCATTCGATCCAAGGCTCTCCAGAGGGTGGTCCGATCTGCCCAACGCATCACCAGGGGCAAACTACCTGCCCTCTAGGACACCTACAGCACCCAATGTCACAGGAAGGCCAAAAAGATCATCAAGGACATCAACCAACCAAGCCACGGCCTGTTTACCCCACTATCATCCAGAAGGTCAGTACAGGTGCATCGAAGCTGGGACCGAGAGACTGGGAAACAGCTTCTATCATTAAGCCATTAGCCTGTTAAATAGCCATCACTAGCCGGCTTCCACACGGTTACGCAACCACGCACCTTAGAGGCTGCTGCCCTATATACATAGACTTGAAATCACTGGCCACTTTAATAATGGAACAATAGTTACTTTAATAATGCTTAAATAATGTGTACATACTACTTTACTCATCTCATATGTATGTATATACTGTATTCTATTCTACTTTATTTTTTGTCAATGCCACTCCGACATTGCTCGATCTAATTATATATTTTTCTTAATTCCATTATTTTACTTTTAGATTTGTGTGTATTGTTGTGAATTGTTTTTACATACTACTGCACTGTTAGATACTACTGAACTGTTGGAGCTAGGAATACTGCTAAATATGTGTATGTGACCAATACGATTTGATTTGATCCTACGTTTTTTGATTCTCTGAACGGCATATTGTTAGAATTAACTGAATTCCATCTGGTTATTGGGACTGATATGAATTCCATTTTGGACATGCGGGACAAATCTAATATGACCAACTACAATCCACACGCAACCAAAGCTCTCCAGCATACACTGAGCATACATAACATTAAGAACACCAGGTGAATCCAGTTGAAAGCTATGATTCCTTATTGATGTCACTGGCTAAATCCACTTCGATCAGTGTAGATGAAGGGGGGTAGATAAGTTAAAGAAGGATTTTTAAGCCTTGAGACTATTGAGACATGGATTGTGTATGTGTCATTCAGAGGGTAAATGGGCAAGACAAAAGATTTAAGTGCCTTTGAATGGGGTATGGTAGTAGGTGCCAGGCGCACTGGTTTGAGGGTGTCAAGAACTGCAAAGCTGCTGGGTTTTTCATGCCCAACAGTTTCAAGTGTGTATCAAAAATGGTTCACCACCCAAAGGACATCCAGTCAACCTGACACATCTGTGAGAAGCATTGGAGTCAACGTGGGCCAGCATCCCTGTGGAACGCTTTCAACACCTTGTGGAGTCCATGCCCCGATGAATTGAGGCTCTTCTGAGGGTGAAAAGGGTGCAACTCAATATTACGAAGGTGGTCCTAATGTTTTGTGCACTCAGTGTATACTCTGATTACAACCTCATGGCGAGCAAATAATCCGAAATCAAAAGAGTACACTTTCTACTCAAACAGGCATAAATCATTCTCACAAATCGATTTCATACTATTATCTACACCTCTATTTTTTTAAATAAAGAAAATAGACATTTCACATATGAGCTTGTCTGACCACCATGATTACTACTGCTAACTTCAAATTTCAGAATCTCCTAAAAGAGCCAACAGATGGTGTTTCAACATTTCATTACTACAAAATCCTACATTATGTGAAAAATGTGAAATGTATTTAATTTCATTCATAATGATCAATAAAAATTCAGTCGATGACACCCGGATTCTATGGACTGCCACCAAAGGTTTTATATTTAAAGAAATTAAACTGCATTTGCATCTGGGTTGATTAAATCATAATTAAAGTAGATATTGTTAACTGTGTTAGAGCGTTCTTAACAAACACTCTTTTCAGACCAGGTATGTATTACTCTTTCGAAAGTCAAGACAGAACATAATTTATTGAAAAGACAGAGAACAGAATTTGCCATCCATCGAGTAACACTCAACCATTACTTCCATGGTAATCATTTTAGTCGTTTACTGTCCAACAAGCTATGCAGTAATGATGAAGCTTTCCACCTTCTCCACTGCGATCCGTCAATGTGGATAGGGGGGTGCTCCCTCTGCTCAAATACTTTAATTGCACCGTGCAATTATCAAACACTGGTTATGTAAGAATGTACAGTGCCTTCGGAAGGGATTCAGACCCCTTGACCTTTTGTTACCTTGCAGCCTTACTCTAAAATGGGTTAAATCGTTTTTTTCCTCATCAATCTACACATAATACCCATAATGAAAAAGCAAAAACAAGTTTTTAGAAACTTTTGTAAATTGAACTGAAATTTACATGAGTATTCAGACCCTTTACTCAGTACTTTGTTGAAGCAGCTTTGGCAGCAATTACAGCCTCGAAACTTCTTGGGTATGACACTACAAGCTTGGTACACCTGTATTTGGGGAGTTTCTCCCATTTTTCTCAGCAGATCCTCTCAAGCTCTGTCATGTTGGATGGGGAGCATCACTGCAAAGCTATTTTCAGGTCTCTCCAGAGATCTTTGATCGGGTTCAAGTCCGGGCTCTGGCTGGGCCAGTACAAGATATTCAGAGACTTGTCCCGAAGCCACTCCTGCGTTGTCTTCGCTGTGTGCTTAGGGTTGTTGCCCTGTTGGAAGGTAAACCTTTACCCCAGTCTGAGGTCCTCAAGAAGGTTTTCATCAAGGATCTCTCTGTGCTTTGCTCCATTCATCTTTCCCTCGATTCTGACTAGTCTCCCAGTCCCTGATGCTGAAAAACATCCCCACAACATGATGCTGCCACCACCATTCTTGACCGTAGGGATGGTGACAGGTTACCGCCAGACGGGACGCTTGGCATTCAGGCCAAAGAGTTCAATCTTTGTTTCATCAGATCAGAGAATCTTGTTTCTCATGCTCAAATCAAATCAAATTGTATTGGTCACATACACATGTTTAGCAGATGTTATTGCGGGTGTAGCGAAATGCTTGTTTTTCAAGCACCAAAAGTGCAGTAATATCTAACAAGTAATATCTAACATTTTCACAACAATATACATAATGCCCACATATTTTAAATAAAGGAATGGAATTAAGAATATATAAATATTTGGACGAGCAATGTCGGAGCGGTATAGACTAAAATACAGTAGAATTGAAAAGAATACAACATATACATATGAGATCGGTAGTGCAAAATATGTAAACATGATTAAAGTGACTAGTGTTCCAATTACCAAAGTGGCCAGTGAATTCAAGTCTCTGTGTATAGGGCAGCAGCCTCTAAGGTGCTAGTGATGGCTATTTAACAGTCTGATGGCCTTGAGACAGAAGCTGTTTTTCAGTCTCTCGGTCCTAGCTTTGATGCACCTGTACTGACCTCGCCTTCTGGATGATAGCGGGGTGAACGGGCAGTGGCTCGGGTGGTTGTTGTCCTTGATGATCTTTTTGGCATTCCTGTGACATCGGGTGCTGTAGGTGTCTTGGAGGGCAGGTAGTTTGCCCCCGTGATGTGTTGGGCAAATCACACCACCTTCTGGAGAGCCCTGCGTTTTTATTTATTTTATTTCACCTTTATTTAACCAGGTAGGCCAGTTGAGAACAAGTTCTAATTTACAACTGTGACCTGGCCAAGATAAAGCAAAGCAGTGTGACAAAAACAACAACACAGAGTTACACATGGGACAAAAAAACACAATTGAAAGACACAATTGAAAGATCTATACACTTGGGGGGGGGGGGGGGGGGGTTCAAACCCAGGTCCCCAAGCTTAATGATGAGCTTGGAGGGTACTATGGTGTGAAATGCAAAGCAATAAATGAACAGCATTCTTACATACAGTTGAAGTCGGAAGTTTACATACACTTAGGTTGGAGTCATTAAAACTCATTTTTCAACCACTCCATAAATTTCTTGTTAATTAACAAACTATAGTTTTGGCAAGTCGGTTAGTACATCTACTTTCTGCATGACACAAGTAATTTTTCCAACAATTGTTTACAGACAGATTTATAATTCACTGTATCACAATTCCAGTGGGTCAGATGTTAACAAACACTAAGTGGACTGTGCATTTAAACAGCTTGGAAAATTCCAGAAAATTATGTAATGTCTTTAGAAGCCTCTGATAGGCTAATTGACATAATTTGAGTCAATTGGAAGTGTACATTTACATTTACATTTAAGTCATTTAGCAGACGCTCTTATCCAGAGCGACTTACAAATTGTGTACCTGTGGATGTACTTCAAGGCCTACCTTCAAACTCAGTGCCTCTTTGCTTGACATCATGGGAAAATCAAAAGAAATCAGGTGAGACCTCAGAAAATAAATGGTTCATTTTCCAAATGCCTGAAGGTACCACATTCATCTGTACAAACAATAGTACGCAAGTATAAACACCACGGGTCCACGCAGCCGTCATATCGCTCAGGACGTAGACGCGTTCTGAGCGATGAGATGAATGTACTTTGGTGTGAAAAGTGCAAATCAATCCCAGAACAACAGCAAGGGACCCTGTGAAGATGCTGGAGGAAACAGGTCGAAGTATCTATATCCACAGTAAAATGAGTCCTATATCTCCATAACCTGAAAAGCCGCTCAGCAAGGAAGCAGCCACTGCTCCCAAACCGCTATAAAAATGCCAGACTATGGTTTGCAACTGCACATGGGGACAAAGATCGTACTTTCTGGAGAAATGTCCTCTGGTCTGATGAATAAAAAATAGAAATGTTTGGCCATAATGACCATCGCTATGTTTGGAGGAGAAAGGGGGATGCTTGCAAGCTGAAGAACACCATCCCAACCGTGAAGCACGGGGGAGCAGCATCATGTTGTGGGGGTGCTTTGCTGCAGGAGGGACTGGTGCACTTCACAAAATAGATGGCGTCATGAGGTAGGAAAATTATGTGGATATATTGAAGCAACATCTCAAGACATCAGTCAGGAAGTTAAAGCTTGGGTCTTCCAAATGGACAATGACCCCAAGCATACTTCCAAAGTTGTGGCAAAATGGCTTAAGGACAACAAGTCAAGGTATTGGAGTGGCCATCACAAAGCCCTGACCTCAATCCTATAGAAAATTTGTGAGCAGAACTGAAAAAGCGTGTGCGCGCAAGGAGGCCTACAAACCTGACTCAGTTACTCCAGCTCTGTCAGGAGGAATGGGCCAAAATTCACCCAACTTATTGTGGGAAGCTTGTGGAAGGCCACCGGAAACGTTTGAACCAAGTTTAACAATTTAAAGGCAATGCTACCAAATACTAATTGAGTGTATGTAAACTTCTAAACCACTGGGAATGTGATGAAAGAAATAAAAGCTGAAATAAATCATTCTCTCTACTATTTTTCTGACATTTCACATTCTTAAAATAAAGTGGTGATCCTAACTGGGAATTTTTACTTTGATTAAATGTCAGGAATTGTGAAAAATGGAGTTTAAATGTATTTGGCTAAGGTGTATGTTATCTTCTGACTTCAACTGTAGATATTCCTCTTGTCCAGATGGGACAAGGCAGTGTGCAGTGCAATGGCGAATGCATCGTCTGTGAACAATGATGAACATCTTTAAGCATAAACATTCCAGCCAGCTGATCTGCGCATGCTCTGAGGATGCTGCTAGGAATGCCGTCTAGGGTTAACGCTTAAATGTCTTTCTCACGTAGCTGGCCAAATCGGTATCACTGTGTTATCCTCAAGTGGGCAAAAAAGATGTTAACTTCTTCCGGAAGCAAAACGTCGGTGTCCGCGACGTGGCTGGTTTTCCCTTTGTGGTCCATGATTGTCTGTATACCCTGCCATTTGTCTTGTCTGAGCCGTTGAATTGCGACTCCACTTTGTCTCTGTACTGACGTTTTCCCTGTTTGATTGCCTTATGGAGGGAGTTTGTATTCGGTCCTATTGACAGTCACCTTGCCATTGTTAAATGCGGTGGTTCGCGATTTCAGTTTTGATCGAATGCTGACACCTATCCATAGTTTCTGGTTTTGGTAGGTTTAATAGTCACAGTGGGTACAACATCTCCTATTCATTTCCTGATATACAGAGATACGGAGTTTTCGCCAATATCATTGTCAGAGGCTACCCAGAATATATCCCAGTCCGTGTAATCAAAACAATCTTGAAGCATGGATTCCAATTCGTCAGACCAGCGTTGAATAGTCCGTAGCACGGGTACTTCCTGTTTGAGTTTCTACCTATAGGAAGGGAGGAGCAAAATGGAGTCGTGATCAGATTTGCCGAAGGGAGGGCGAGGGAACTCAAAAAGCTGAGTACCAGTGGTCCAATGTTTTCTCAGAGCGAGTGCTACAGTCAATGTGTTGGTAGAACTTTGGTAGCCTTTTCCTCAAATTATCTTTGTTAAAATCCCCGGATACAATAACTGCAGCCTCAGGATATGAGGTATCCAGTTTGCATAGAGTCCAATGTAGTTCAATTGAAGGCTGTCATGGTATTGGCTTGAGGGGAAATATACAAGGATGTGACTGTTACCGAAGAGAATTATCTTGGGAGGTAATATGGATGGCATTTGATTGTGAGTTATTCTAGGTAGGGTGAAAAAAAGGACTTGAGTTTCTGTATGTTATCACAATCACACCATGAGTAGTTAATCATGACACATGAGTCGGACTGGGAGACCACTCCGAATACCTCTTCTCCGCCGGCGGTGTTTCGGATCAGCCCCTGGATTCAGTTCAACTGCCCTGGGGGGTACGAACAAAGGATCCAATTAAGGAAAGTTGTATTCTTGGTCGTAAAGCTGGTAATGCTGGTGAGTTAATGCCACTCTGATATCCAAAAGCTCCTACCGGTTGTATGTAATAACACAAAAAAAACATCTGGGCTAATAATGTAAGAAATAACACATAAAAAATATAATACTGCCCTATCTTTCGGCGCAATCAAATATTCTGAGAGTCCTGTTGGTGCCTTTTGGCAAATTCCAAGTGGGCTGTCATGTGCCTTTTACTGAGGAGTGGCTTCGTTTGGTCACTCAAGCATAAACCTCGAGCCTGATTGGTGGAGTGCTGCAGAGATGGTTGTCCTTCTGGAAGGTTCTCCCATCTCCACAGAGGAAGTCTGGAGCTCTGTCAGAGTGACCATAGGGTTCTTGGTCTCCTCCCTGACCAAGGCCCTTCTCCCCCGATTGCTCAGTTTGGCCGGGCGGCCAGCTCTAGGATGAGTCTTGGTGGTTCCAAACTTCTTCCATTTAAGAATGATGGAGGCCACTGTGTTCTTGGGGACCTTCAATGCTGCAGAAATGTTTTGGTACCCTTCCCCAAATCTGTGCCTCCACACAATCCTGTCTCAAAGCTCTACAGACAATTCCTTCGACCTCATGGCTTGGTTTTTGCTTTGTAACACATGGTCACCTGTGGGACCTAATATAGACGTGTGTGCCTTTCAAAATCATGTCCAATCAATTGAATTTACCACAGATGGACTCCAATCAAGTTGTAGAAACATCTCAAGGATGATCAATGGAAACAGGATGCACCTGAGCTTAATTTTGAGTTTCATAGCAAAGGGTCTGAATACTTATGTCAATAAGGTATTTCTGTTTTGCAAAACAATTATAAAACCTGTTTTCACTTAGTCATTACGGGGTACTGTGTGTAGATTGATGAGGAAAACTTTTTATTTAATCCATTTTAGAGTAAAGCTGTAATGTAACAACATGTGGAAAAGGGTAGGGGTCTGAATACCTTCCGAATGCAATGTATAGCAACTATTGAATCTGTAACAGGGAAATTACTATCAGAATTCAAATGAATCAATCAAAGATTCTCCCACTTCTAAAAAGAACTGCTCACCTCTGATTGTAAATCCACACAAAGCCAGCCTTTCTAAAATAACTAAGAACTCCTCTTCTCTTAACAAAGGAAGCCACCTCACTGGGAGACCAAATCTCTCTCAATTAACTCAAAATGGCATTGGATAGCATGAATAAAGGCAAATCACCTGGATGTGACAGTATTCCTTCCAACAAGGTCCATTTAACATTTAGGAATCAATTAGGTCCACCATTGCTCAAAATGATTATCTAGCAATAAATCAGATAAAGCCTGAACTGTGTGATGTAGTAGGGAGTTGTAGTTTCCAACAGGCCAATATTCAATATAGGTTGCAAGATCTAATCCCTGAGCTGACAAGGTAAAAAAACTGTCGCTCTGCCCCTGAACAAGGCAGTTAACCCACTTTTCCTAGGCTGTCATTGAAAATAAGATTTTCAATTTGTTCTTAACTGACTTTCCTAGTTAAATGAAGGTAAAATAAAAAAATAAAAATAAATGTTTAGCACAGAAAACATAGTAATTAACTACAATGATCAGAAGTCTTTGCGCGCCTACTTGTCCAGTCTGTGTTTCTTTTATATCTGCTACATAAAAGAGACAGAAGAATGCACGATTGAGAACAGTTTATTCGCGAGGTATCTATACCTGAAAATACATGTTCTAAGTCATTGATAGTTGGTATTCAGCAATCATAAAAGTATGTCTTATTTGAAGAAATACAAAAATTGCGATTTTGTCAGACAGGATTGGCAGCAGCACTTATGAGTTGAGATGATGACTTAGAATTAAATAATAAAGTCACCAAATAAAACAAATATAATGTACATGACAACTGAAATATTTAATTAAAGTAAAATAATGTGAATAAATGATAGTTAATAAGTGATAATCAGTAATGGAAAGTCACTACCATCATGGGACTTTTATTAATTGTTTTATTCTGTGTTACAGCATTCAACCCACATAATACATAGTACATTTAACCCCATTTTAGGTTTGTTTGCAATTCTTTGATCGTTTTTACGCGCCTATAACCCCGCCTTAAAAAAAAAAGACAAAAAAAACGAAGAAATTAAGTAACCCAAAAAATTATTATTGAATTATATTGGCGTATGTAGCCTATATTGTACGCTATTTTAATGCAGTCACCTCGGTTTTCATTTGAAGCATATTTTTATCATTCACTTGTTTGTAACAATTACAAAGACATTGGCAACTTTGTATTTGAAGTCAACTACATTGTGAAGTTATCTGTGGTCACAGAGAGACAGATACACATCTTGATTCTATGTTTTGCGGATATCTTCTATGAATAAAGTTACGCGGTAAGGAAAAAATGCGGTTGTAAATAATGAACATTTGAAGTGCAACTTTGTTAACGATGATTTTGGGAAACAGCTCGGAGACTTAACAATGCTCCTATGAAGGTAGCCTTAAGATGCTTTTGAGAAACTGGGCCTTGGTTGTTTAGCAACAAAACTGATGCATGCGCAACTATGGGGCAAAAAAGATGGGGTTGGCATGGACTGTTGACAATATGTAAACTATAACAAAAATATAATGCAACATGCAACAATTTCGAAGATTTTACTGAGTTACAGTTCATAGAAGGAAATCAGTATATTGAAATAAATTCATTAGGCCCTAATTTATGGATTTCACATAACTGGGCAGGGATGCAGCCATGGGTGGGCCTGGGAGGGCATAGGCCCACCCACTGGGAGCCAGGTCCAGCCAATCAGAATGAGTTTTTCCCCACAAAATGCCTTTATTACAAACAGAAATACTTCTCAGCAATTTCTGTCTCTCAAATACATTGTTACAGTTGTTAGTTAGCTAGCGAGTTTTTGACATATTAGCTAAGACATGAACTCGGTCAAAACAAGACATGGTATCAATAACAACAAGTTGAACAACAAGTTGAAACGAGCCACCTACTATTCCCCACATGGCAGCTTCTTGTCATTGTTGCTAGCTATCTGACTGTTCAGAATCATAACAACGCACAGCTTGTCATTTTTGTGAGTTGTCAGCCAACCTGTTTATACAGCAGCATAGTACTTAGATAGTGGTGTTTATGACCATGACCCAAAGCTGGACTAACAAGGGGATTTCTTTATGGTTACATTTTACTGGGAATTAATTCAAATATTTTCTAGTCATAAATGCATGTTTTGCGATACGATATGTATTCACCCACTAGATTAGGTGTTAGGCTTTCTGCAGCATGACTGCTTATCTTTCCCCGGTGGTAAATAGTGCGATGTGTTTTCTATATTTTTTTCAGTCTTAGGAAGGAGGAAATAAGCATGTTCAACCAGAGCAAGCACATTGTAATTTAAATAACAGTAAACCTGATTTAATTTTGGTCACATTTTACTTGGAATTTATTGAATAATTAATTTATTTCCCAAAATATTTTCTTGGAGAATTTTGCATCCTGTATGGAAAGTATTGGTTAAAAAAGTAAATAGAAACTTTGAAGGCTCAAAACTAGAATTGCTCCAAGGCGCATTGTATACAAAAAATGTAGTGAACCCTTTGTGGAAGGGTTCTATATAGAACCCAAAATAGTTCTACCTGGAAACAAAAAGGGTTTTCCTATGGGGGTAGCCCAAAAACCTGTTAAGGTTCTAGATAACACCTTTTTTTTCTAAAAGTGCAGTAGTTCTAAATCCCCATCTGGCCTTCATACCATCATGACCACCTAATAATCCCCAGTTTACAATTGGCTCATTCATCCAACCTCTTCTCCCCTGTAACTATTCCCCAGGTCGTTGCTGTACATGAGAATGTGTTATCAGTTAACTTACATGGTACAATAAGGGTTAAATAAAAAAATAAAAAAATTCTGAGTATACATTGTGTCTGAGCAATGAAGTCCATGGAAAATATATTACATTTTTGATGAATCCAGGGGATTGCAGTCAACTCTACTGTACTATTACTAATAAATTAGACTCATTTTACTAGATAGAGTAATGCATTAAACCTGTGGATATGAACAGTTTAGACTGAGTGTCATTTTCTCTACAGCTGGGATTGTTCCAGTGATGTTCAAAGACGCAACTTCACCCTCAGAGAAAGACAAGAACAAAGACGGGATGCTGTGACAGTAAACAACAACTTCTTAGCTTATCGTATAGCTTTAGCTCTGCTATCTGACTTGACGATGATTGAAGATTATTGATGGACAAGGGAATAGATAAGATTAAACAGCTTCAATGGAATAACTAAGACAGAACACATGAATGACTGTCAACAAACTGCATGTTCAGGAATTCTCTGTCAAAACGAAGATGTTTGGCACTCTAAACCAAATATGAAATGTAATATGATGATTGTAAGAAGCCTGAGCTCGAGGAACAATTAGAGGATTTTCTGAGAGCATTTTATCTCTTAATTAAATATGATGCTTATCAGGCTGTGGTACCTAAGCAACAAAAATAATTGTTGTTTAAAATGTATTTTTCTAAGCTCAAATAAGACAGAGAAAAATGTGCTACTTATAAAGAGATATCATTGCACCTCAGACATTTCATTGGGTATCATCCATATCCGCATTTACTGGAATAAGTAATACATGCATGTATGCACATATGCTATAAAATACTCTATTCACAAATTAACCCCATGATTAACAACGGAGGAGTATTTGTATTCGTATGTATTATGGATCCCCAGCTACTCTTCCTGTGGTCCAGCAAAATAAAAGGCTGTTATACATTTTTTAAACATTACACAACAGATTTCACAACATATTATGAGTGTTCCCTCAGGCCCCTACTCTACTACAACACAAAATCCATGTGTACGTATGTGTATAGTGCGTACAGCATGTTATCGTGTGTTTGTATACATGTGTCTGTGCCTATGTTTGTGTTGCTTCACAGTCCCCGCTGTCCCATAAGGTGTATTTTAATCTTATTTTAAATCAAATTTTACTGCTTGCATGAGTTACTTGATGTGGAATAGAGTTCCATGTAGTCATGGCTCTATGTAGTATTGTGCGCCTCCCATAGTCTGTTCTGGACTTGGGGACTGTGAAGAGACCTCTGGTGGCTTGTCTGGTGGCGTATGCATGGGTGTCTGAGCTGTGTGCCAGTAGTTCAAACAGACAGCTTGGTGCATTCAACAAATACAAGTATTGATGAAGTCAATCTCTCCTCAACTTTGAGCCAGGAGAGATTGACATGCATATTATTAATGTTAGCTCACTGTGTACAACCAAGGGCCAGCTGTGCTGCCCTGTTCTGAGCCAATTGCAATTTCCTAAGTCCCTCTTTGTGGCACCTGACCACACGACTGAACAGTAGTCCAGGTGCGAACAAAACTTGGGCCTGTAGGACCTGCCTTGTTGATAGTGCTGTTAAGAATGCAGAGCAGGGCTTTATTATGGACAGACATCTCCCCATCCTAGCTACTGTCGTATTAATATGTTTTGACCATGACAGTTTACAATTCAGGGTTACTCAAAGCAGTTTAGTCTCCTCAACTTGCTCAGTTTCCACATCATTCATTACAAGATTTAGGTGAGGTTTAGGGTTTAGTGAATGATATGTCCCAAATACAATGCTTCTGGTTTTTGAAATATTTAGGACAAACTTATTCCCTGCCACCCATTCTGAAGCTAACTGAAGCTCTTTGTGAAGTGTTGCAGTCATTTCAGTCGCTGTGATAGTGTAACGGATGTGAAATGGCTAGTTAGCGGGTACGCGCTAATAGCATTTCAATCGGTTACGTCACTTGCTCTGAGACCTGAAGTAGGGTTTCCCCTTGCTCTGCAAGGGCCGTGGCCTTTGTGGAGCGATGGGTAACGATGCTTCGTGGGCGACCGTTGTTGATGTGTGCAGAGGGTCCCTGGTTCGCGCCCGTGTCGGGGCGAGGGGACGGTTTAAAGTTATACTGTTACATTGATGCTGTTGACCCGGATCACTGGTTGCTGCGGAAAAGGAGGAGGTTGAAAGGGGGGTGAGTGTAACGGATGTGAAATGGCTAGTTAGCGGGTACGCGCTAATAGCATTTCAATCGGTTACGTCACTTGCTCTGAGACCTGAAGTAGGGTTTCCCCTTGCTCTGCAAGGGCCGCGGCCTTTGTGGAGCGATGGGTAACGATGCTTCGTGGGCGACCGTTGTTGATGTGTGCAGAGGGTCCCTGGTTCGCGCCCGTGTCGGGGCGAGGGGACGGTTTAAAGTTATACTGTTACAATAGCTGACGTGTAAAGTGTTGAGTCATCCGCATACATAGACACACTGGCTTTGCAAAAAGCATGTCATTAGTAAATATTTTAAAAAGGGGCCTAGACAGCTGCCCTGGGAAATTCCTGATTCTACCAGGATTTTGGTGGAGAGGCTTCCATTAAAGAACACCCTCTGTGTTCTGTTAGACAGGTAACTATTTTTCCACAATATAGCAGGGGGTGTAAAGCCAAAACACATATGTTTTTCCAGCAACAGGCTATGATCGATAATGTCAAAAGCCGCACTTAATAAAGCCGCACACATATCAGCGCCCACAATCTTTTTATCATCAATTTCTCTCTGCAAATCATCAGTATTTTGTGTAAGTGTTGTGCTTGTTGAATGTCCTTACCTATAAGTGTGCTTTAACTTCTAGTTGGTCCCAATCCCTGATCCGGGAGCACCCTCATCAGTAAAAAAGCTGACTAGCATAGCCTAGCATAGCGCCACAAGTAAATACTAGCATCTAAATATCATGAAATCACAAGACCAAGACACCAGATGAAAGATACACATCTTGTGAATCCAGCCATAATTTCTGATTTTAAAAATGTTTTACAGGGAAGACACAATATGTATTTCTATTAGCTAACCACGATAGCAAAAGACACAACTTTTTTTCCCACCATTTTTTACTGCATAGGTAGCTATCACAAATTCGACCAAATAAAGATATAGTCACTAACCAAGAAACAACTTCATCAGATGACAGTCTGATAACATATTTATTGTATAGCATATGTTTTGTTCGAAAAATGTGCATATTTCAGGTATAAATCATAGTTTTACATTGCAGCCACCATCACAACTCTCACCAAAGCAACTAGAATAACTACAGAGAGCAACGTGAATTACCTACATACTCATCATAAAACATTTATGAAAAATACACAGCGTACAGCAAATGAAAGACAAAGATCTTGTGAATCCAGCCAATATTTCAGAATTT
The DNA here is from genome assembly GCF_045679555.1 of Salvelinus alpinus. Lineage (NCBI taxonomy): Eukaryota > Metazoa > Chordata > Actinopteri > Salmoniformes > Salmonidae > Salvelinus > Salvelinus alpinus. The sequence continues at coordinate 83,784,697 of NC_092086.1, forward strand.
TTAAGTGTTTTACAGCGAAAACACAATTTATCATTATATTAGCTTACCACAATAGCCAACCACACAGCAGCATTGATTCATGCACGTTAGCGATAGCGAATAAACCAGCAAAAGATATTAAATTTTTCACTAACCTTCTCAAAATGTCATCAGATGACAGTCCTATAACATCATATTACACAATACATATATTGTTTGTTCGAAAATGTGCATATTTAGCGGCACAAATCGTGGTTATACAATGAGAATAGTAGCCAAGCTGCAAACAAAATGTCGGGAGAAATCTTGGGAGAGGCACCTAATCTAATCAATAACTAATCATAAACTTGACTAAAAAATACAGGTTGGACAGCAAATGAAAGATACATTAGTTCTTAATGCAACCGCTGTGTTAGATTTTTAAAATTAACGTTACTACGACATACAGCGTGCGTTAAAGCGAGACCGCACCGAAATTAATGGCGGAATAGTAGTTTAAAATTTTTCAACAGAACAACGAATTATCATAAATAGTTCTTACTATTTGATGAGCTTCCATCAGAATCTTGTGCAAGTTGTCCTTTGTCCAGAAGAATCGTTGCTCGGTTGTAGATTGTCGTCTTCAACTTTGGAATTAGCAGCAAACATTAGCCATGTGGCGAAGACGTGTCCAACTCACTATAACGCAGCACAAATGAAATACCGAAAATCGCAATATACTGATATAAACTGATATAACTCGTTTTAAATAACTACATTATGATGTTTTTAACACCTATATCGAATAAAATCAGAGCCGGATATATCTAAAGCCTATAACGAGAGCTTTTCAGAATGCAATCCTGAGGTCTGTCTTGCGTCATGACGAACGTTGAAAAGACTGCACACCCGGTTCCAAGAGCTTTTATACGGCCTCAGAACTACCCAGACACCCCATTCCAATTCTCACTGCTTACTGACATCTAGGGGAAGGTGTATGCAGTGCATGTCGACCCATAGATTACATGCAAATTAATAAACTGACCCTGGAACAGTGTGCCCGATTTCAGATTTCTCACTTCCTGACAGGAAGTTTGCTGCAAAATGAGTTCTGTTTTACTCACAGATATAATTCAAACGGTTTTAGAAACTAGAGAGTGTTTTCTATCCAATAGTAATAATAATATGCATATTGTACGAGCAAGAATTGAGTACGAGGCAGTTTAATTTGGGAACGAATTTTTACAAAGTCGAAATGGCGCCCCCCTATTGAGAAAAGGTTTTAAGTCTGTTGTCGGCCTCCCGAGTGGCGCAGTGGTCTAAGGCACTGCATTGTGCATTGTCGTGCTAGCTGTGCCACTAGAGATTCTGGGTTTGAGTCCAGGCTCTGTCGCAGCCGGCCGCAACCAGGAGGCTCATGGGGCGGCGCACAATTGGCCCAGCGTCGTCCGGGAAAGGGAGGGTTTGGCCAGCAGGGATATCCTTGTCTCATCGCGCACTAGTGACTCCTATGGGCATTGTGTCAAGAAGCAGTGTGGCCTGGTTGGGTTGTGTTTTGGAGGACGCATGGCTCTCAACAATCGCCTCTCCTGAGTCCGTACGGGAGTTGCAGCGATGAGACAAGACTGTAACTACTACCAATTGGATACCACGAAATTGGGGAGAAAAAAGGGGTGAAAATACAAAAAAAAAGTCTGTTGTGAATTTGTTTACTGTAAAATAGCATTGTATCTGGTCAAACCCAATTTTTTCCAAAAGTCTACTAAGGGTTGGTAACAGCCGATTGGTCGGGTATTTGAGCCAGTAAAGGGGGCTTTACTATTCTTAGGTAGGGGAATAACTTTTGCTTCCCTCAAGGTTCTGAGGGCACACACTTTCTAGCATGCTTAAATTGAAGATATGGCAAATAGGAGTTGCAATATAGGAGTACACTGGGACAGAACCTGAGTGAGGGCAGGCCTGGTGGTGCCACAGAATCCTGCCATTAAACATTTTACTCTCAAATATTGATTATACAGAAGCAGGATTTTCTCTCTTTTTCTAACCAGGTATGCACTTCTGTAGGCTCCAGGGTCCTGTATACACTCTCCTATGGTGCAACATAAATGATCCCTGCTTGAAAATTAAAGCACTAAATAGAGAAATACACTGAGCATACCCCCCCATCAAAGCTTTCACCTGGATTCACCTGGTCAGTCTATGTCATGGAGAGAGCAGGTGGTCTCAATGTTTTGTATATTCAGTGTATATACAAGTTTCAAGTTTTATTGTCACATGGACTAGTACAGTGAAATGCCTTTCTTGTTCACTCTTTCACAGCAATGCAGTAGAACAATAAAACAAAAATTACAAAGTCAAGTAGAACAAAAACACACAATAAATAGAAATAAGAACACGAGAAAGTAACTAAGCTATATACAGGGGCAGTTCCAGGGTCAGTGCCCAGACCATATTTACTATGTGCAGGGATACTGGAGAGTTAGGGTTAGATATGTAAAGTTGTAAGGTAGCCTAATGGTTAAAAGCGTTTGGCTAGTAATTGAAAGGTCGCTTATCCGAGTCCCCAAGCCGACTAGGTGAAAAATCTGTGAATGTGCCCTTGAGCAAGGCATATAATCCTAATTGCTCCTGTAAATTGCTCTGGATAAGAGCATCGGCTAAATTACAAAAATGGTGAGGTGACTAGACATCAGGATATATGAATGGAGTGTCAGTGTGTAGAGTGAGACAGATAGTCTGTGTAGATATTTAGCAGTCTTATGGCTTGGGGATGGAAGCTGTTCAGAAGCCTGTTGGTGTCACACGTGATGCTCCGGAACAGAGATAACATTCTATGGCTTGTGTGGCTGGAGTCTTCAACAATTTCCTGGGCCTTCCTATTGCACCACCTGATGTAGAGGTCCTCGATGGCAGGGAGCTCGGACCCAGTGATGTATTGGACTGTCCTCACCACCCTCTGTACCGCCATGTGATCGAGGGCGGTGCAGTTGCCATACCAAGCAGTGATGCAGCCAGTCAAGATGGTCTCAATGGTGCAGCTGTATACTGTATATGGACAGAGTATCCCTATTGAAGTCTAGAAAATATTGTGGCAGCTCTATGTGGTCCATATTAGGACATCATCAGAGTCACATGGAGTTGAATACAGAATAAACCCAAGCTGTATAGTGGACACTTCCTTATGTGTAATCATTAATAATATATTATCAAATAGATTGTGGATGGTACCATCCTATCAATATTGACATGTCATGGAAATGTATTCATTGAACTGAGTCCCAAACCTGCTGAGCGAAACTTAAAGTTCGAATATACAGTTGAAGTCGGAAGTTACCATACACCTTAGCCAAATACATTTAAACTCAGTTTTAAAACATTTCGGACATTTAATTCTAATACAAATTCCCTGTCTTAGGTCAGTTAGGATCTCCACTTTATTTTAAGAATGTGAAATGTCAGAATAATAGTAGAGAGAATGATTTATTTCAGCTTTTATTTCTTTCATCACATTCCCAGTGGGTCAGAAGTTTACATACACTCAATTAGTATTTGGTAGCATTGCCTTTAAATTGTAGTAATTTGGGTCAAACATGTCGGGTAACCTTCCACAAGTTTCCCACAATAAGTTGGGTGAATTTTGGCCCATTCCTCCAGAGAGAGCTGGTGTAACTGAGTCAGGTTTGTAGGCCTCCTTGCTCGCACACGCGTTTTCAGTTCCTCCCACAAATGTTCTTTATGATTGAGGTCAGGGCTTTGTGGTGGCCACTCCAATACCTTGACTTTGTTGTCCTTAAGCCATTTTGCCACAACTTTGGAAGTATGCTTGGGGTCATTGTACATTTGGAAGACCTATTTGCGACCAAGCTTTAACTTCCTGACTGATGTCTTGAGATGTTGCTTCTATATATCCACATAATTTTCCAGCCTCATGACACCATCTATTTTGTGAAATGCACCAGTCACTCCTGCAGCAAAGCACCCCCACAACATGATGCTGCCATCCCTGTGCTTCAAGGCTTGCAAGCCTCCCCCTTTTTCCTCCAAACATAACGATGGTCATTTTGGCCAAACAGTTATATTTTTGTTTCATCAAACCAGAGGACATTTCTCCAAAAAGTACGATCTTTGTCCCCATGTGCAGTTGCAAAACGTAGTCTGTCTTTTTTATGGCGCTTTTGGAGCAGTGGCTTCTTCCTTGCTGAGCGGCCTTTCAGGTTATGTCGATATAGGACTCGTTTTACTGTGGATATAGATATTTTTGTACCTGTTTCCTCCAGCATTTTCACAAGGTCCTTTGCTGTTGTTCTGGGATTGATTTGCACTTTTCGCACCAAAGTACGTTCATCTCTAGGAGACAGAACGCGTTTAATTTCTGAGCAGTATGATGGCTGCGTGGTCCCATGGTGTTTATACTTGAATACTATTGTTTGCACAGATGAACGTGGTACCTTCAGGTGTTTGGAAATTGCTCCCAAGGATGAACCAGTCTACAATTTATTTTCTGAAGTCTTGACTGATTTCTTCAGATTTTCCCATGATGTCAAGCAAAGAGGCACTGAGTTTGAAGGTAGGCCTTGAAGTACATCCACAGGTCCACCTCCAATTGACTCAAGTTATGTCAATTAGCCTATCAGCTGTTAGCTGTTTAAAGGCACATTCAACTTAATGTATGTAAAACTTCTGACCCACTGGAATTGTGAGAACGTAGATGTCCTAACCGACTTGCCAAAACTATAGTTTGTTAACAAGAAATTTGTGGAGTGTTGAAAAACGAGTTTCAATGACTCCAACCGAAGTGTATGTAGACTTCCGACTTCAACTATACATGAATTCTCAAAGAACCACATCATGTATCCCCTTTCCCTCCTATACCAAAGTTATCATCATACATTTAATTGGGGTGCTAAAGGGATGAGGCTCCCTAGTGGGTTGTGGCGTGAACAGTCTTGACTGTTTTTTTCTGAAAGTAGAGCCTGCATGAGATGGAAGGCCCTCTGTAGACTGGTAACCATGGGAGACCGCAGTCAAAAAGGAATTTCCTTATCACCTCACTGTTTATTCAAAGCAGGCTATAAGATAATTCCCCCTAGCAAAAAATGACATTATTTAGCATTTGTAAGGGCAGCACCGCCAGATATGGCTCCCTTATCTATGTCCTGCACTGTATTAGACATAACCTATTATTAAATGACTTTTCTGCCAAGCATTTTAAATAAATTGCAAATCCTGTTTTTTTCTAGCTGCATATATTCATAATTTTGGTGAGTGCTCTCTCCAGTGAGAAATGGACTAGACAATGCAAAAAAAGTCTATTTAGCAGTATGCGACTCTGCTACAACAAGTCTGCTTACTTTGATTTCACAAAAATATTGTCAAACACCGCGAGCAGTCCATGATTAACATGTGAAATTGAACATCAAAAGCTAAATAAATAAACCAGATAATTTGATAAAAATCTCCATAAGATATTCAAGATGAGCTGACAATGTGCACAACTACATGACATACTGTGACTGTATGTGCAGTTAATTTGCCATCAATAAGCATTGTGGTCAAGAGGCTGTGTTTGATGTAGTACAACATGAGATATAGAGACAGAGCTTTGACATCCCTGTCTTGTCTGTCTTGTGATGAAAGGGCTCCAGCCTCCTGCCACTGATGATATATTTTGATGCTAAGAAATTATGTTAGATATCAGTCACATCAACAGCCGAAAGGGAACAGGCAGATAGCTATGAGCTCCTTTCATCTCCAGACTCATTGTTCTTTGTTAAAAAGGAGTGATCCTACAACCTATCCATTCAAATGAGAAGAGTGTACAAAGCAGGCCTTCGTTACACAAAATTGCCGTTTGAAATCATTCAGAAAATCACTTTCATTTGTCAACAATGCTACAGTACAACTCATCATACTTGAAGAGATTGTCAACAAACACGAGGAATTCATGTATTACAGCTGTATGAAGGCATTTACTAAATACCCCAGACAGTGAATACACCGAAATGATCCATATTTATTTAATTATAGCTTGTCACCTGGGATCATGAATGTTTTGACGAAGAAGTGGTCAAATAGCAAACATGCGGTAAACTACCAGAAAATATGTATGAGACAGGTGGTGTTTAAGTTGAAGTACTATTCAAAAATGTAAAACAGTTGAAAATAATGCATTTTACACAAATACATTTTGGAATTTAAATAAATCATAATTTGAAAAGTCTATTGGGCCTAGGTCTATTGAGGTTCTAGTTCACAAATGAAGGAACACAGGTTGAAAAATGAGGGTAATAAAGATTGCCTCAATGTAAGCCAAGTCTGCAATCACTGCTTCCAACTGGGTCTAATGCTCGTGCATGATCCCAGGTGACAAGATAAAATTAAATAAACACAGAGATAAGTATTGACGGGGCCAAAACTAAAATATCCCAAGCCCCTCGTAATGCTTCTGAAAACAGCATACTATTCCAGAACATAATGATCCTTGAAGGAACCCTTCTGTGAGCCAGTAAGCTAAATCCAGCAGGCGAAATGTGCGCTGACACTGACAGAGTGGGACAGGTGGCGGAGGCTGGAATAGATGCCATGGCTGATTGATAAAGAGCTAAGGTGTTGCCGGGTTGGCACTCAGTCACTGATGCTCTCTGTGGCCTCTGCCCGGAGCGAGGGGGCATGGCCTGGTCACAGTACCTCCTTCGACTACCACAATGCTCATTGCCAGCCTCCACTTTCATCCACTAGACAAGTGCTCGTGGCAAGCTTTTGTTGTGGTCCAGCGGGTAGAATGTTGTTTGCCACGGTTACAGCTAATAGAGTTCTGGGTACGTGAAGGGTCAGTGGGTCAGCTTGTCTGGTCGCTCTCCGATAATCTGTGGGGCAGCAGGTAATTTAGAGGTTAAGCACATTGGGCCAGTAACTGCAAGGTCACTGTTTTGAATCCCTGAGACAACTAGGTGAAAAATCTGTTAATGTGCCCTTCATCAATTAACCCCAATTGCTACTGTAAGTCACTCTGGATAAGAGCATCTGCTAAAATGTACAGTTGAAGTCGGAAGTTTACATACACTTAGGTTGGAGTCATTAAAACTCGTTTTTCAACCACTCCACAAATTTCTTGTTAACTTCTTATGGCTGCAGGGGCAGTATTGAGTAGCTTGGATGAAAGGTGCACAGAGGTGCCCAGAGTAAACGGCCTGCTCTTCAGTCATAGTTGCTAATATTTGCATATTATTATTAGTATTGGATATAAAACACTGAAGTTTCTAAAACTGTTTGAATTATGTCTGTGAGTATAACAGAACTCATATGGCAGGTACAAAGGTATCTATATCCACAGTAAAACGAGTCCTATATCGACATAACCTCAAAGGCCGCTCAGCAAGGAAGAAGCTACTGCTCCAAAACCGCCATAAAAAAGCCAGACTATGGTTTTCAACTGCACATGGGGACAAAGATTGTACTTTTTGGAGAAATGTCCTCTGATCTAATGAAACAAAAATAGAACTGTTTGGCCATAATTACCATCGTTATGTTTGGAGGAAAAAGGGGGAGGCTTGCAAGCCGAAGAACACCATCCCAACTGTGAAGCACGGGGGTGGCAGCATCATGTTGTGGGGGTGTTTTGCTGCAGGAGGGACTGGTGCACTTCACAAAATAGATGGCATCATGAGGTAGGAAAATTATGTGGATATATTGAAACAACATCTCAAGACATCAGTCAGGAAGTTAAAGCTTGGTTGCAAATGGGTCTTCCAAATGTACAATGACCCCAAGCATACTTCCAAAGTTGTGGCAAAATGGCTTAAGGACAACAAAGTCAAGATTTTGGAGTGGCCATCATAAAGCCCTGACTTCAATCCTACAGAATATTTGATTAGAAGAGCTGAAAAAGCGTATGCGAGCAAGGAGGCCTACAAACCTGACTCAGTTACACCAGCTCTGTCAGGAGGAATGGGCCAAAATTCACCCAACTTATTATGGGAAGCTTGTGGAAGTCCACCCAAAACGTTTGACCCAAGTTTAACAATTTAAAGGCAATGCTACCAAATACTAATTGAGTGTATGTAAACTTCTGACCCACTGGGAATGTGATGAAAGAAATAAAAGCTGAAATAAATCTTTCTACTATTATTCTGACATTTCACATTCTTAAAATAAAGTGGTGATCCTAACTGACCTAAGACAGGGAATTTTTACTAGGATTAAATGTCAGGAATTGTGAAAAACTGAGTTTAAATGTATTTGGCTAAGGTGTATGTAAACTTCCGACTTCAACTGTAAATATGTGGACATTAGCCCCAGCACCAAGATTTGGTCCTCTGCATGAGATCTCACAACAGAGGTTGAACAACGTGTTGCAGCTTCATTTGGAGGAAGTGTCTCATTATTGTAGCTGATGCACATCAGGGCAGTTTTGCACGCAATTATTAATATGAAAGTCTGTGGCTTTTGAGTTACAGAACTGTACAAACCACCAAATGTCTATGGCAAGCAGTTTTTTGAGCCATCAGACGTGTTAAATGTTTAGCTGACAGACTGGTCTCACTCTTCACACAAAAAATGATCTGCCAAAAGGCAGTTTTGTTAAATGGTGAAAGACTTAAAAAACTGTGATTCAGCACTAGTCCCCTTTCACACATGAATTGAGTAAGTTCTCCTCTCTGAGTGAACTCTGTTAATAATTCCCTTCAAGTTTGTTCAGAGGATTGACAAGGAGGAACATTATTAGCAGTGGTAGAAAAAGAACACATTTGTCATACTTGGGTAAAAGTAAAGATACCTTAATAGAAAATGACTCAAGTAAAAGTGAAAGTCACCCAATAAAATATTACTTGAGTAAAAGTCTAAAAGTATTTGGTTTAAAATATACCTAAGTATAAAAAGTAAATATAATTGCTAAAATATACTGAAGTATACTTAATATACTTTTGGTGGGGCATTTAGCCTAGTGTTTAGAGCGTTGGGCCAATAACCAAAAGGTTGCTGGATTGAATCCCCGAGCTGACAAATATTTCGTTCTGCCCCTGAACAAGGCAGTTAACCCACTGCTCCCCAGAAGGCCGTCATTGTAAATAAGAATGTGTTCTTAAACTGACTTGCCTAGTTAAATAAAGGTTACATTTAAAAAAGCTAAATAAATAATAATCTTGTCCTGTTAAGCATTCAAAATGTAACAAGTGCATGGAGTAAAAAGTACATTATTTTCTTTAGTAATGTAGTGTAGTAAAAGTTCTCAAATATAAATAGTCAAGTAAAGTACAGAAACAAAAAACTACTTTAAAACCTCTTAATTAAGGACCGGACCCTTTTTTTCAAATTTTCACCTAAAATAACATACCGAAATCTTGCTTCAGCTCAGGACCTGAAGCAAGGATATGAATATTCTTGATACTTTTTGAAAGAAAACACTAAAGTTTGTGGAAATGTGAAATGAATGTAGGAGAATATAACACATTAGATCTGGTAAAAGATAATACAAAGTAAAAAACGTGCATTTTTTATTAATTTTTTTATCATATTTGAAATGCAAAATAAAGGCCACAATGTATTATTCCAGTTTTGGCCCAATTTCGATTTCGGCCACTAGATGGCAGCAGTGTATGTGCAAAGTTTTAGACTGATCCAATGGACCATTGCATTTATGTTCAAAATATTGTATCAAGTCTGCCCAAATGTGCCTAATTGATTTATTAATACATTTTCAAGTTCATAACTGTGCACTGTCCTCAAACAACAGCATGGTATTCTTTCACTGTAATAGCTACTGTAAATTGGACAGTGCAGTTAGATTAACAAGAATTTAAGCTTTCTGCCCATATCAGATATGTCTATGTCCTGGGAAATGTTCTTGTTTCTTACAACCTCATGCTAATCACATTAGCACATGTTAGCTCAAACGTCCTGTGGGGGAGACTCCGATCCTGAAACACCAACATACCTGTATAAAGATTGTTCTGTGTAAAATCAGGTAAAAAAAAAAGCTATTTCTCCCAAAGTTAAACTCTCATCCAAGCATAGACGATTATCTCTAATGCTGGTCATGGACTGACATCACTTAATACCACTCTACTTCCTTCCCCCAACTCCCCTGACCCGCCTCTCTCTCCTGTCTAGGGGACGTTCATTGGTATGCAGGGGATGTGGGGCAGCTAATATATCAACATACAGTGCAACTGAGACTACCTAGTCATTGCAAAGGAAGCTGTGTTTCTACTCTGCCCTCCCTGGCCTTCTTCTTCCTCCCCTGTGGCTACTGTTGTTTTTTCTCTTGGTTGTGGACCATTAACTGTTATACTGTAGCCTATTCCATCATTAGTTCTGTAGTTGGCCTTGTTGAATACATTTCCAATCATTCTTAGACTGGGTGGTATCTTGTAGGAGGGGAAATAAATATCTAATTTGCATTCAGGTGCTTCCTAGACTTGCCACTGACTGTAGGAAATATTCAACATTCAGGAGGTGTCAGATAGCCAAACTGCCACCAAGCAAGCTATAGTTGGATTGGAATTATTGGTTCCATAAGTGTCTTTGTCATACCACAAAGGAGTGCAGAAAAATACATTTAGATTTAAAACACACAAATGAAAATGTACTTTTGTCACATAATAGGACAAATGCTAATTTATAAATGCCAGGTGCAGTGATGCTGAGTTCTTTGGTTTATCTCTTTCAGGAGTGTCTTTCTGCGTCACCATGAGGAATAACATAGGTTTTTATAAGATCCAGGCAACATTCTGAGCTACAGCTTTGATATGTACAGTCCATTCTGTAAATTCACTGGATCTGTTGATATTTAGACAAACTAATAAATAGGGCTGACTTTGTTCAATATCCCTGCATTGTTTCACAATCAATATACCAAATGATTAGTCACTTCCTCTGATAGAGTACAATAATTATTGTTTCCCTATCAATACATTATGAAAGGGTCAAGTGTGATCAAACGCTTATCTTTTAGTGGGGTGCAGGGCTGAAAAAAGTTGGTATAAATTAAATAGAGCCCGCACACTCAAAAGCTCCACCACGTACCCTTATTCACACAAAAACAACATTTAGATCCTGCAAGGATCAAAACATTGTTTGTTTGTGTATAAAAGTATGTGGAGGAGCTTATGAGTGTGCAGGCTCTATTTCTAATATACTTTAAGAAAATAAAATAATAAACAGTAAGACCAGTCAAATGGTTGATCTCATCTTAATACTGTTATGTTCCTAAAGCCATTCTCTCACTCACTTCAACATTTCTCCCGTCTCTAGCATCCGTACATTCATCAGCCATCTTCATACTAATAAATTAATGTTTGAAGGCTCTCTATGGTCAGGGCGTGACAACGAGGGAGGGTGTTAGCCAATGTTTCATCCTTTGCTCGAGCTACCTCTCCCCGCATTCCAACAAGGCTACGCCATCCCCCTCCTCAAAATGCTTGCCAAGCAGCTCTGCTGACAGAAATGTTATGCTATTGCTTTAAGTGACAACTGTATCACAAGATTTTCCTTCCGCTTCTGAAGTGAGATGACTTTTGGTTAACTTTCCTTAACCTCTTTATGATAGGGGGCAGCATTTTCACTTTTGGATGAATTGCGTGCCCATAGTGAACTGCCTCCCACTCTGTCCCAGATGCTAATATATGCATATTATTATTGGATAGAAAACACTCTGAAGTTTCTAAAACTGTTTGAATGATGTCTGTGAGTATAACAGAACTCATATGGCAGGCAAAAACCTGAGAAAAAATCCAAACAGGAAGTGAGAATTCTGAGACTGGTCAATGTTCAACTCATCGCCGATTCAATTCCCTGTAAGATATGGATCTGTTTGCACTTCCTACACCTTCCACTAGATGTCAACAGTCTGTAGAACGTGGAATGAAGCCTCTAGTGTGATGTTGAGCCGGATGGGAGGTGTCTCAGTCATTGGTCTGGCAGAATGCCAGTTCCTGGTCACGCGCTTTCCTCATGATATCGCCTTGCGTTCCATAACTTCTACAGACATGAAGGAATGCTCCGGTTGGAACGTTATTGGATATATATGATAACAACATCCTGAAGATTGATTCTCTACTTAGTTTGACCAGTTTATTTGACCTGTTATATAACTTTTTGAAGTTTATGTCCGAATTTGCCTGCATTTGCGTGAGCGTTTGGACATGTGCACTAAACATGCTAGCAAAAGTAGCTACTTAGACATAAGTAATGGACATTATCGAACAAAACAACGATTTATTGTGGATCTAGGATTCCTGGGAGTGCATTCTGATGAAGATGATCAAAGATAAGGGAATATTTATGATGTAATTTCATATTTCTGTTGACTCCAACATGGCGGAGAAATGTTGTTATGTTTGAGCGCCGTCTCAGATTATTGCATGGTGTGCTTTTTACGTAAAGTTTTTTTGAAATCTGACACAGCGGTTGCATTAAGAACAAGTGTATCTTTAATTATATGTATCTTTCATCAAAGTTTATGATGAGTATTTCTGTTATTTGACGTGGCTCTGCAATTTCTCCGGATATTTTGGAGGCATTTCTGAACATGGCGCCAATGTAAACCGAGATTTGTGGATATAAATATGCACATTATCGAACAAAACATACATGTATTGTGTAACATGATGTCCTATGAGTGTCATCTGATGAAGATCATCAAAGATTAGTGATTCATTTTATCTCTATTTCTGCTTTTTGTGACTATCTTTTGCTGGGGAAATGGCTGTGTTTTTCTGTGGCTATGTACTGAGCTAACATAATCGTTTGGTGTGCTTTCGCCGTAAATCCTTTTTGAAATCAGACATGTTGGCTGGATTCACAACATGTGTAGCTTTAATTTGGTGTCTTTCATGTGTGATTTCATGAAAGATTAATTTTTATAGTAATATATTTGAATTTGGCGCGCTACAATTTTTCTGGCTTTTGGCCAAGTTGGACGCTACCGTCCCACATATCCCAGAGAAGTTAACATTGCGTGACGATGAGACTTAGCAAATTATTGACATTGATGATTGTACTGCTGAAAGTGTTTCAAACTCTAGACCTATTAATGAATACCTGTAACAGATATATGTAATTCCATAATGACTTGGAAGATGAATGCAAATTAAGATGCCCGCCTACTTACAGTGAATATGTGTTTAATTTATGAAGCAACATGGTCAGAGATGAAGCAGACTTAAAATAGCACTACAATATGCTATATTATGTTGGATATGAACATGTTCTCTGTGTGTTGTACTGTACCTATATTTTGAAGTATAGTTATACAGTAGTAGTTCCACTGTGTTACTGTTATATTTCATATATACCCCAACGAGACTAAATTAACATCAGCAGTAGCAGCAAGATGCTCCAAAAACAAGGAACTCAACTCACACACTGAGAAATAACCGTGCTGTATACGTCTATATTAAATTTATGCTGAATGTTATTAGCTCTAGAGTATAGAACATTATCTATTCAAAATACATCATTTTGTTAAGCAAGCATATTTACAGCTCCCACCGGGTAGGCAAAATAAGTCAAGTGAAAAACAAAACCTTAATTTGAGCTGCAGAGACAGTGCAAAGTGTACGTTATTTATTTCCTTGTTGGGGAAATATTTTCACTTGTATTATAAAAAATACATATTGTATATACAGTGGGGAGAACAAGTATTTGATACACTGCCGATTTTGCAGGTTTTCCTACTTACAAAGCATGTAGAGGTCTGTAATTTTTATCATAGGTACACTTCAACTGTGAGAGACGGAATCTAAAACAAAAATCCAGAAAATCATATTGTATGATTTTTAAATAATTAATTTGCATTTTATTGCATGACATAAGTATTTGATCACCTACCAACCAGTAAGAATTCCGGCTCTCACAGACCTGTTAGTTTTTCTTTAAGAAGCCCTCCTGTTCTCCACTCATTACCTGTATTAACTGCACCTGTTTGAACTCGTTACCTGTATAAAAAACACCTGTCCACACACAATCAAACAGATTCCAACCTCTCCACAATGGCCAAGACCAGAGAGCTGTGTAAGGACATCAGGGATAAAATTGTAGACCTGCACAAGGCTGGGAGGGGCTACAGGACAATAGGCAAGCAGCTTGGTGAGAAGGAAACAACTGTTGGCGCAATTATTAGAAAATGGAAGAAGTTCAAGATGACGGTCAATCACCCTCGGTCTGGGGCTCCATGCAAGATTTCACCTCGTGGGGCATCAATGATCATGAGGAAGGTGAGGGATCAGCCCAGAACTACACGGCAGGACCTGGTCAATGACCTGAAGAGAGCTGGGACCACAGTCTCAAAGAAAACCATTAGTAACACACTACGCCGTCATGGATTAAAATCCTGCAGCGCACGCAAGGTCCCCCTGCTTAAGCCAGTGCATGTCCAGGCCTGTCTGAAGTTTGCCAATGACCATCTGGATGATCCAGAGGAGGAATGGGAGAAGGTCATGTGGTCTGATGAGACAAAAATAGAGCTTTTTGGTCTAACTCCACTCGCCGTGTTTGGAGGAAGAAGAAGTATGAGTACAACCCCAAGAACACCATCCCAACCGTGAAGCATGGAGGTGGAAACATCATTCTTTGGGGATGCTTTTCTGCAAAGGGGACAGGACGACTGCACCGTATTGAGGGGAGGATGGATGGGGCCATGTATCGCGAGATCTTGGCCAACAACCTCCTTCCCTCAGTAAGAGCATTGAAGATGGGTCGTGGCTGGGTCTTCCAGCATGACAACGACACGAAGCACACAGCCATGGCAACTAAGGAGTGGCTCCGTAAGAAGCATCTCAAGGTCCTGGAGTGGCCTAGCCAGTCTCCAGACCTGAACCCAATATAAAAACTTTGGAGGGAGCTGAAAGTCCGTATTGCCCAGCGACAGCCCCGAAACCTGAAGGATCTGGAGAAGATCTGTAGGGAGGAGTGGGCCAAAATCCCTGCTGCAGTGTGTGCAAACCTAGTCAAGAACTACAGGAAACGTATGATCTCTGTAATTGCAAACAAAGGTTTCTGTACCAAATATTAAGTTCTGCTTTTCTGATGTATCAAATACTTATGTCATGCAATAAAATGCAAATTAATTACTTAAAAATCATACAATGTGATTTTCTGGATTTTTGTTTTAGATTCCGTCTCTCACAGTTGAAGTGTACCTATGATAAAAATTACAGACCTCTACATGCTTTGTAAGTAGGAAAACCTGCAAAATCGGCAGTGTATCAAATACTTGTTCTCCCCACTGTAGTTATCACTAACAGCCACGAAAAAAAATCAGGATAGAGAAGCAGAAGAAAAATAACAAAATAGCAGCAGTGTTATATGATTGTATGTTTACATGTCATTAAAGTGTGTGTGTGTGGCCTCAATATGCGTGTGTATTTGTGTGTGCGTTAAGTGTGTGTGCATATGTAATTGTGTGTGTGTGTGTTTGTATGAGAATGTCAGTGTGTGTGTGTCACATGCATGACACACGCTCGAGAGACGAAGCAGGTACGGGGAGTCAAACATTTCATATAGAACGGACATGGAACTAGACAGGAACAGCGTCAGCAAACGAGTAATACGGAAAAAAACAGGTAATGCAGGAGCAAGGAACAGAGCAAGGGAACTGACAGATATAGGGGATGTAATAAACAGGTGATGAGTGAGTCCAGGTGAGTCCAATATCTCTGATGCGCGTGACGAGGGAAGGCAGGTGGGCGTAATAGATGGCAGGAGTGCGTGATGCAGGGCAGCCTGTCGCCCTCAAGCGCCAGGGAGGGAAGAGCGGCAGCAGACGTGACAATGTGTATGAGTGTGTGGATAAAGTCCCGTAAGGGTGCATAGAGTCAGTGCAGTCCGGGTAGCCATTTCATTAAGTATTAAACTTAATAAAATGGGGATGGGGATGGAAGCAGTAGCAGTAGTGGAAAAATTGACATACTTGATGTAACAAGTGCGCTGAGAATCGGGAAGCAAGTTCAGGGAGTGAGTGTTTTAATAAATAAAATAAACAATGAACACGAAACACAAACAACACACCGACATGAAAACAGAGTCAATAACACCTGAGGAAAGAACCAAGGGGAGTGACAGATAGGGAAGATAATCAAGGAGGTGGAGTCCAAGTGAGTGTCAGGTGATGAGACGATGGTGACAGGTGTGTGGGATAATCGATAGCCTGATTACCTAGAGGCCGGAGAGGGAGTATACGTGACAGTACCCCCTTCCTGACGCACGGCTCCAGCCGCAGGACGCCGTCATAGGGGACGAACCCGGGGATCAGGAGCGGAACGGTCACTCCTGCTGATGCGTGAGAACCTGCCACGCCAGCTGAGGGCCGGGAACCTGTTGAGTCAGCTGGGGCGCGGGAACCTGACAGATGGGTTGAGGCAGGGGAGCCTGGCGATCTGGTTGAGGCCCGAGAGCCTGTAGCATTTCCCAGACCCGACGTCATTACTCTAACCCCATTTTTTTATAACAAAAACACTCCCAGATGCTTCCCTTAGGTGAGGTGTTATTCTGTAACGAGTGCGCTAAGAGTCGGGAAGCAAGTTCAGAGTTGAGTGTTTTAATAAATAAAAGAAACCATGAACACGAAACACAAACATTGCACCGACATGAAAACAGAGTCAATAACACCTGAGGAAAGATCCAAGGGGAGTGACAGATATAGGGAAGATAATCAAGGAGGTGATGGAGTCCAGGTGAGTGTCATGAGGCGCAGGTGCGCGAGACGATGGTGACAGGTGTGCGGGATAATCAGCAGCCTGATGACCTAGAGGCCGGAGAGGGAGTATACGTGATGCTTGAGTAAAAGTAGAGATACCTAAATAGAAAATGACTCAAGTAAAAGTGAAATACTACTTGAGTAAAAGTTTTAAAGTACTTGGTTTTAAGCATACTTAAGTAACAAAAGTAAATGGAATTGCTAAAATATACTATATATATACTATGTATATAAAGTAAAAGTATAAATAATTTCAAATTCCTTATATATATATATATACATATTTTACGGCTAGCCAGGGGCACACTCAAACACTCAGACATAATTTACAAATTAATAAATTGTGTTTAGCGAGTCCACCAGATCAGAGGCAGTAGGAATGACCATGGATGTTCTCTTGATAAGTGTGTGAATTGGATCATTTTCATGAGTACTTTTGGGTGTCAGGGAAAATGTAGAGTAAAAAGTACATTATTTTCCTCATGAATGTAGTGAAGTAAAATAAAACATATGAATTGTAAAGTAAAGTACAGATACCAAAAAAACTACTTAAGTAGTACTTTAAAGTATTTATAAATAAGTACTTTACACCACTGGATATAAGCCACTGTATCTCAGAGCCTGTTGGTCTGAGACCCAATGCTTTGGTGCTGCTTGCCAGACGGTAGCAGAGAGAACAGTCCATGGCTTGTGTGGCTGAAGTCTTTGGCAATTTTTCAGGCATTCCTCTGACACGCCTGATATAGAGGTCCTGGATAGCAGGGAGCTCGGCCCTGGTGATGTACTGGGCCATCCGCACCACCCTCTGTAGAACCTTGCAGTCAAGGGAGGTGCAGTTGCCATACCAGGCGATAATGCAGCCAGTCAAGACGCTTTTGATGCTGCAGCTGTAGATTTTCTTGAGGATCTGACGGCCAATGCCAAATCTCTTCAGCCTGCTGTGGAAGAAGAGGCTCTGTTGTGCCCTCATCACGACTGAGATTCAGAGTCATCATTTCTTTGGAATTTGACAGTCTGACCATTTCAGTCAGTAATTTAGCTACATCCTAATCACGTGGAACCCCTCCGTTCACTATACAACAATGCAACCTATGTGCTGTGGTTAATAGTTCTAGATTGTTCGTGACATGACATGTCAAACTTTTCCATGACTGTAAGGAGGGATCACCTCCAGCTCCAGACGACAACCCATGCAGCTCTAGGTACATACCTGTGTCTGCGCAGATGCAGATGAGAAGCAGTTCTTGTCAGGCAGGCAGTGAGATGTCAGTGCTCTAATGCAGATAGCTTGTTCCCTCCATGGGAGGACAAGGCGCCTGCCAAGAGGAAACTTGACCTCCTCTAAAGGGTATCTTGTTAGGTCATTAGCTGAAATAATTGATTATTTATACCAATATCTGAGATGCCTTTGATAACTGCAGATTGCTAGGCAGTTCATGGCACTGTATTAATCAAACAGTGATTTTCTCGTCACACAGTGGATGGCATTAGACAGAATTGGAAAGGAGGAGCAGATGCTAATGGGGAAATGCTGAGGCTGTTAGCCGGATGGGAAAATTCAGAGCTGCATTTTCAGGTTCTGTTTGGTGGCTTAAAAGCATTCACGTCTTCTTCCCAGAGGTTATCTGCACTCAGCCAGCACCTTTCTGCAGTACATCTCACGAAGACCCCGGCTATCTCCATCCTCAGCGTGATTTTAAACCAGACCATTAAACAAGGTTGTAATTCTCCTTTTATTCGATCCAACACGCTCACCACTGATGACCTCCGGAGCATATGCTGGACTCTCCCATTAAGGAGAGCAGCGGGGGGGTCCAGGAATTAATGTTGGGAGCCGAGGTAGTTGATATTCATGGGCAGGGATGGGAGGTTGAGACGTGGACCCCCCACCTGGAGAGCTTGGATCACGCTCAGTCTGGTTATTTACTGACCAAGTGTGACTCCAGTGTCTTAAATATTCATAAGTAATCTTCATACTCCTGATTCCCTAACCAATCAAAGGCAGCTAAACTGTGCTGATGAGAGAGATGAAAGGGGGGATGAATAAATCAATGAGGTTTTTCTGCTATGCTACCACACCCTGAATGTGGACACAATGATCCAAGGGGCAATATTTTCCATTGACGTGAAGCAGCCAGAAAAACCTCAGCAAGTGTTCGAATCTGATGCTTCCAGAAGCACACATTTTGTTTGGTCTCCCTTTAGAGGGAACTTTTCCTCACCTAACAGACACACACCAGTACTCTGTTTCTTCTCTTGACAGCATTTGTTCTTTTTACACCATTGTCTAACCTGTCAAAGCCCTGCCAAAATATGTTTTCTTTCCTCTGTGCTCGGTACACACAACAGCAAACTTCCAATTATCTAAAGAGAGGGTGAAGAAAACACCATCGATAAATCTAAGGGCCCTCTGACAGTGAAATGTTTCATGAGGTGATTCTTTTTCCTCTTCTCGCCTCGCCACATCATTTTCCTGAACACCATCTTTCCTTATCTTCCTCATAATTCTTTCTCCTTCACTGCACCACTTCACTAGATTCTCAGTTTCCTTAGAAGACAGATACATGGCCTGGTGATGGTTCCATGTCATTTCAGAAAAAAATGACACCCACCATCTCAGATTGCTCTGAAATAATTTTTGTGGTAAGAAACATAGATGATTTTTTTTGTTATTTTGTTGAAATATAATTAGATCTCTGAGAAATTAAGCTAATTGATTGCAACCAAATTGACAATTGTAATGTATAGGATTCATAAAATATGCAATAACAATGAGTAAGACATGAGGAATCCAAAGAAATAGTCAAAAGCCACTCACAGACTCCCACACCCCACAATCCCACCGCAACAATGACTATACAGTACCAGTTCTCTGTCTGACAAGTAGTATGGCGCTGTGGCACAGAGTTTTTTTTCTTCATGCTATGTAATGTATTCTCAGTGAATTTGCTGAATGTTTTTTCCCCTGTTCAGAGAAGTTAGTCATTGAAGTTGTCCCTTCCTACAACCTGATATTACCACCACCTATATGGTGCTGTTCCTGCTATTGAGTGATTTAAAACAAATACATTACATTGGTTTCCTTACCCTGTAAGAAGTTTATGGACAAGGTATGACAGCAACCTATGCTTTGGTTTTGTTAACCTGGCCATTGTTTCAAATGCTAACTTTTTACCATTTACTGCACAAATCCAGTTCAAGTCAATGGCACCTATATTAGCATTTTTGCGCTTCATATCCAAATAATTTATAAGTTACATCATTGAGTTACACATAAAATCGCAAATTTGGACTCATCAGACCAAAGGACAGATTTCCACGGTCTAATGTCCATTGCTCATGTTTCTTGGCCCAAGCAAGACTGTTCTTATTATTGGTGTCCTTTAGTAGTTGTTTCTTTGCAGTAATTCGAATATGATGGCCTAATTCACGCAGTCTCTGAACAGTTGATGTTGAGATGTTTGTTACTTGAACTCTGTGAGCATTTATTTGGGCTGCAAATTTCTGAGGCTGGTAACTCTAATGAACTTATCCTGTGCAGCAGAGGCAACTTTGGGTCTTCCTTTCCTGTGGCTATCCTCATGAGAGCCAGAACTTCATGGATTTTGCGACTGCACTTGAAGAAACTTTAAAAGTTCTTGAAATGTTCTGCATTGACTGACCTCCATGTCTTAAAGTAATGATGGACTGTAATTTCTCTTTGCTTATTTGAGCTGGTCTTGCCATAATATGGACTTGGTCTTTTACCAAATAGGGCTATATTCTGTATACCAACCCTACCTCTGTAACGTTCGTTCTCCTCCTCGTCTGAGGAGGAGCAAGGATCGGACCAATATGCAGCGAGGTATGAAGACATAATGATTAATTTAAAGAGAGACGAACACGAAGCACACTTGATAAACGACAAAACAACAAAACGACGTAAACAGACCTGAACTTGAGAACATATAACAATGAACGCACGAACAGGAAAGAACGAACGAAACGAAACGAAACAGTACCGTGTGGTGCAACAAACACAGACACAGCAACAATCACCCACAAACAAACAGTGTGAACAGCCTACCTTAATATGGTTCTCAATCAGAGGAAACGTAAAACACCTGCCCCTGATTGAGAACCATATCAGGCTAATTGAAAAGAACCCAACATAGAAACACATAACATAGAATGCCCACCCAGCTCACGTCCTGACCATACTTAACAAAGACAAAATAAAGGAAATAAGGTCAGGAACGTGACAACCTCGTCATAACACAACTGATTGGCTCAAATGCATTGAGAAGCAAATAAATTCCACAAATTGACTTAAACTAGGCACACCTGTTCATTGAAATGCATTCCAGGTGACTACCTCATGAAGCTGGTTGAGAGAATTCCAAGAGTGTGCAAAGCTGTCATCAAGGCAAAGGGTGGCTACTTCGAAGAATCTCAAATATAACATTTATTTTGATTTGTTTAACACTTTTTTGGTTACTACATGATTCCATATGTGTTATTGTATAGTTGTGATGTCTTCTCTATTATTCTACAATGTAGAAAACAGTACAAATAAAGAAAAACCCTTGAATGAGTAGGTGTGTCCAAACTTTTGACTGGTACTGTAGGTACCATTGACTAGTTACCATTGAAAACAGTGGACAACAAAACCAAAGCATGGATTGCTGTCATACCTTGTCCATAGACTGCTTACAGGGTAAGGAGGGTGTGGGAGGTCTTTGTGTGGCTTTTGACCAATTCTTTGGATTTCTATTTGGATTCCTCATTGATAGAAAACGTTTGGGTCAAATTGGATGTTAGGTACTGTATTAGTTGAATAATATTTGAATTGTATACATTGAAATGGGCAATTTGGGTGCAATCAGTTTAATTTCTGTGAGATTAAATTATATTTCAACAAAATAATGTTGCAGAAATGACAATCTTATTTTTCTAACAGAAACAATTTCAGAACGAAATGAGATGATGGTTGTCGAAATCCTCTTTCTTGTGCTTTTTGAGGTGGAACGACCCTTGGGACACAAAGGTGGTGCTGAGAGGAGAGGAGGCTCTAAATTATCTGGCTACCGAACATTGTTGGTGTCTACTGTCTCGCCGTTTCTGATCCAGCCTGCCTTTTCACATCCCTGCCCTGGAAACAATGCCTCATCAACAGAGCACAGTAATTAAGTCACAATAGTCTTTGACTCTCTGGGGGAAACAAGTGCTGGTTACTTGGCTCTGTGCTCTGAGGCATGGATGAAATGAGCTACTGGAAGATTTTATTTGCATACATAGTACCATTGCCCCTGAGCTCACCATACACAGTACTGGGAGTGTGGTGCCTGGAAAACAACCTTTCACTCAACGTCAACAAAACAAAGGAGATTATTGTGGACTTCAGGAAACAGCAGAGGGTTCATCGACAGGGCCACAGTGGAGAAGGTGGAAAGCTTCAAGTTCCTTGGCATACACATCACTAACAAACTGAAATGGACCACCCACACAGACAGTGTGGTGAAGAAGGCGCAACAGCACCTCTACAACCTCAGGAGGCTAAAGAAATTTGGCTTGTCACCTAAAACCCTCACAAATTTTTACAGATGTACAATTGAAAGCATTATGTCGGGCTGTATCACTGCCTGGTATGGCAACTGCACCGCCCGCAACCGCAAAGCTCTCCAGAGGGTGGTGCGGTCTGCCCAACGCATTACCGGGGGCAAACTAACCTCCCTCCCGGACACCTACAGCACTGATGTCACAGGAAGGCTAAAAAGATCATCAAGAACATCAACCACCCGAGCCACTGCTAGAAGCACAAACAATAACATCTGCTAATCATGTGTATGTGACCAATAAAAATTGGTTTGATTTGATTTGACCACCACACTATTATTTTTATTTAATGATAAGGAAAAAGGCCAAAGCACTAAAGTGACTAACATAGGTTGGCCTTTATAACTAATGATCATTGAATGTTGATGTCTCACTATATCTCATTTAAAAAAAACTGCATCTCCACCAAGGCAGTGTACTGTGGTACTGAGTTATGATATAATGTGATTTAATATGGTCCAGTGAGAAGGGATCCACCTTTCCATCAGCATTCTGTTTCCTGAGGTCTACCATCCAAGCACTAACAAGCCCTCCCCTGCTTAGTGCTCCTGCAAACAAAGCCACACCAAGCGGCAGGGAGGAATGTCTGCAGATTATATGTTTCATCATAATGGTCCTTATCCTCACAGTGGGGCCTTGTGGTCGATCATAAATATTGAAAAATGTATTTACATGAACTGTTAGTAGTCGTTTGTGACTCATACGATTATCTCTGGTCAGTTTTCTGTTGAATAACTATTGTATCATCAACATGAAGAATAACAAAATTAGTATTTCAGATTTTTTCCTGCTGGGACAATGTACTGTAGAAAATACATTGTTAGTGTGACTTGGGGCTCCTGTGTGACTCAAGACTGTTGGCCTACTGAGCTGAAGCTTAGGCATTAACGCTCTTAGTTGACACGATTCCTCTACAAGGCAAGGCTACTCGTCACACAAGAATACATAACTGAACCTTCATTACATTAGGGCCAAGAGCCTACTTTTTACTCCTAAATACTTCAATACCTTTGACTGGCTTTAAGTGCTCAGACCTGGCCAGGCCCTGCACGGCAAATGTTTTACGTCCAGCTAGGTTAGACCACAAAGCAGGCAGCCAACATAAACACAAAGAGGGACAAGTGGGACCTTCAGGACAGAGAAAATGTTGCATTGAAGGACAGCGAGGGAGATGAAGAGAAATCAAAGGCCAGGAGCCAAGAGAACAGAGACGGGCTGAGAAAGTGAATCAATGATAAAAGAGAAATATAATTTCACGAACATGATAACATAATTGAGGTAGGAAGCGCAACTCAGTCTCTAGGGGCTGTCTTCCCTGTGTAAGAGAAAGAGAAAGAGAGAGAGACCTGCAGAGAGCCTACAGTAAATAAAACATTACACACTCAAACACCTCTTTCTCTCTCTCTGTCACATTCTCTCTCTCTCTCTGTCTCATTCTCTATTTCTCTCTCTATCTCATTCCCTTTCACACACATGCTCATACCTGCTCAAAGTGCTCTTTTGAAGAATTTTGATGTCATAAAACGGTGTGGCAACACAAAATAAACGGCAAATAAAAGTTGTGAGCAACAAAACTGTTGACGAGTTTGGATGGATTTTAACAACCATCAAATTAAGTTTGTCATTGTAACCTTCATTTACTTGCTTCTGGTGAAATGTAGGTCGCAGTGTGTTTGCTGCGGGCATACCCTCGCGTAACAATTCTGATTTGTAAATCCTTTTTTAGGGGGAGCTTTTGTATAGTGAGTCCACTGATATTATATATATAATGGCTCTGCAATTCTCAAAAGTCTCCATCTCCTTCATAGGATTAGACTGACTGAAGATTGACTCTTGTGTCCTCATATTAATTGTGTAAACAACAGTGTGTGACTGTAGCTAACGTAATAAAACGAAGCAGGCACAAAATCTGAAGTAAAGATTTGAAGTAAAACGTATGCAGGTACTGTAGGTTCTATTGAGTGAAACATGTTTTTATTTGTTCAGCATTTGAGCAGTTTGACCTCTACGCTGACATTCGGAACCGGAACCATAGACTCACCCACCCATGTCTTCCCTCTGTTTCAAATGAGGTGTGCAGGAAGTCACTTAAGACTGCATTAACACAATGAACACATCTAAACTTACATTTCCTAACGATCACACGCAAATAGGCAGTTCAAGATGGCTGATGATGCAACAAACACAATGACTGCCACACTCAATTCATTGGCATTTAGTGAAGATAATCAGACTCTGTCATCAGACATTCTCTACCGCCGTCTGATCACTCTGGCACAACATTCAAACTGATTGTGTTGTTATAATGCAGAAGTCTCTCAATCTTCCCAATCCGGGGCATCGTTTATGGGTTTTCTTGAAGCAGGCATTATCTTCCTCGGAGGCTGATCTGATTGCCTTATGGCATGCCTGTGAAAAGCTCTTATTTTCTCTAATCATTCCTCCCAGGGACATGCCAAGCTCCTCTCTAATTGGAGCCCAAATTATCTTCCTTTTTTAGGGGACAAGTGGGGTACATATATCAGCACAGGTCAACAGTAGCAATGGAAGCAATTAGCAAGTTCCATGTGCAACGCCATGGGCAAAGGGACAGAATATAAGCAAATCAGGGGGTTGGAGATTTTTTTGAAAGTACAATTTATTTCGTTTTGTGTTTTTGTTTTGAGGAGCAGTTCAAGTACAAAAACGATCAAAGAAATGCAGAGAAAGATAACCCCAACCTATGTCTCCATCCACCTGCCCACATCCTCCTTCCCCGGAGCCCAAAAAAGCATGCCTCCGACTCCTTCCCATCCACCCCAACAAACGAGGTTGCTTATCAGTCCATCCATCATTTGAGTCTCCACTTACATTCCCCCCAATCCCCCCCGTACCACCCCTTCTTCAGTATATTTATACTGAAAAAATATATAAACGCAACATGTAACGTGTTGGTCCCATGTTTCATGAGCTGAAATAAAAGATCCCCAAACTTTTCCATTTCTACCAAAAATGTATTTATCTCCAATTTTGTGCACAATTTTATTTACATCCCTGTTAGTGAGCATTTTCATTTGCCAAGATAATCCATCCACCTGACAGGTGCGGCATATCAAGAAGCTGATTAAACAGCATGATCATTATAAAGGTGCACCTTGTGCTGGGGACAATAAAAGGCCACTCTAAAATATGCAGTTTTGTCACACAACACAATGCCAGAGATATCTCAAGTTTTGAGGGAGCGTGCAATTGGCATGCTGACTGCAGGAGTGTCCACCAGAGCTGTTGGCAGAGAATTTAATGTCCATTTATCTACCATAAGCCACCTCCAAAGTTGTTTTAGAGGATTTGGCAGTATATCCAAGCGGCCTCACAACCGCACTCCCAGGACTCCCAGGACCTACGGGATAGTATGAGACCAGCCACCCGGACAGCTGCTGAAACTGTGGGTTTGCATACCCAAAGAATTTCTGCACAAACTGTCAGAAACCGTCTCAGGGAAGCTCATCTGCATGCTCATTGTCCTCACCAGGGTCTTGACCCGACTTCACTGGGCAGATGCTCACCTTCGATTGCCACTGGCAATTCATGCACTTCGAAATGAATAGTGTAACTTTGCCCCAGAAGCATTTAACTGCAAGGCACTCCCACATCATATGAAGAAATGTGCCTAACTTATTTAGGAGAGGCAGCAAACAGTTGGTAGTTGGAGCAAATTTTATTTTAAAACATTTCCTTGGTGTTAAATAGTCTGTGATCAAACTTGGTTCAGATTACTGGATGCTAAGGTCATATTTTTCCATATTCTGTTCCAGTTAAAGGGTTGCTGAGATTCAATTAGATCTATGGACCATGTTTTTTTTCATGGCTAGCTCAGAATATGAGCTTTCCAAAAGTTGTACGATATACTGTATTATAGAGATCAGTCCATTCGGGGGCCCAGATAATTTATTTATACATTTCATAATTGGATGGTTCGGTAGTTGGGTTTCCCAAGGGACTGCATAGGCCAGCATAGCTGACCTAAGTTGTAGATACAAAAAAACGGAATTGCCTGGTAATATGTATGTATCTTTCAAATCTTGGAATGTTCTGAAACCACTACAGTCCATGATATCTGTAAGGGTATGGATTCCACATTTGGACCATTGGGTGGGATGCAAAAGGCCGCCCTCCAGATCACAAGGCATTATTTTGAAATATTAGAGAATGGGCATGCCATTTTGATTCCCAGTTACATTGATTTAAAATTTTGCCCAATATAGAAATTGTGTGAGCAATAATAGGAACAAAGCGTGAGAGGTATCTAAGTGAAGACCACCTCATCCAGGGCAATAGGACACACCATATTTATCTTTATACTCACGCAGGGGGAAGAAGATTCATGTCTATACCAATTTAGGATGGGGCAAAATGCTAGTGCCTGGAAATACAATAAAATATTTGATACGGATAGTGTTATCTGGGATCGTTTACCTTGCAATATACATTTTGAAACCGGAATATGAATTTGATCTCAATAGCCAGAAGGGGGAGCCATGGGAAGCATTAAACTACAGAAATTCAGTCATGGAAGTTTTGACAATAGATATTCTGGCGGTTAAAGCAACTGGGATATTATTCCATCTACGAAGATCAGATTTAATTGATTTGAGTAGTCTGTTAAAGTTTCTGGCAGTGGGTTTATCTAAGGGAGTAAATATATCTACTCCCAAATATATAAAATGAGAATTCCATAAGTACAGATGGAGTCCTCCATCGGGGTCTTGAGAGGCATTAGGGCTGAATTGGTCAGATTCAATTTATAACTTATCTATGATCTTCAATGCATTGGGAAGTGACTGAGATACATTGTCTAGATATAGTAAAATATCATCTGCACATAATGATATTAAGTGATCAGTAGATTTTAGGGAAATAGGTGTTATTTCCTTCAATTGACGAATTGCCTAGGCCAGTGGTTCCATGGATAATAAGAATAGCAAAGGTGAAATTGGATCACCTTGTCAGCTGCAACTAGTGATTCTGAATGGAGCAGAGCAGATATTGCCTGTTATAACTACGGCTGAAGGATTAGCATATAGCATTTGAATCATATTCATGAGATTCGAGCTAATTTCCATGTGTTCCAAGACAGACCAGATATATGACCATTCTAGTCTATCAAAAAAAAAATCTACATTGAGATAATACAGCACACGAGCTGTTGTTTCTGATGAAGAATGTAAGATATATAATAGTTGAAGGAGGTTATCCGAGGATAAATTATCTTTAAGAAACACGCTTTTGTCCGTGTGGACCAATTTGGTTTAGTAAGTCTTGAGACGGGACAACAACATTTTGGAAAACAGTTTAATATCGGTGTTTATCAAAGATGGGGGTGATAGTGAAAACACTGGGTGGCATCCTTAAAAAAATGTAGAAAAGCGAAATTAGTGCTGTATTTACCTCTCTCCCATATTAACCTTTGTTGTAGGATGTATTAATAGCAGACCTAATTGATTATAACATTTTAAATATACCTCAGGAGGAATACCGTCCCATCAAGGTGATTTGCCTTTATTCACGCTATCCAATGTGAGTTAATTGACAGAGATTGGTGGCTTCCTTTGTTGAGAGAAGAGGAGTTCTTAATTATTTTAGAAAGGACTTTGTCTGGCTTGGTGTGGATTTACAATCAGATTTGTACAGTTCTTTGTAGAAGTGGGAGAATCATTGATTGATTAATTTGGTCTCTGATAGTAATTCCCCTGTTTCAGATTCAATAGTTGATACATCAGCTAATTTATCATTACTGAGTAGCTTGTTGGCCAGCAAACGATTGGGACGATGACCATGGAAATAGAGCTTGAGTCTAACTCAATGGATGTCATAATCTGCTCTCTGTCTTATCAATAAATTAAGTTATGTCTTGATTCTGGAAAGAGTAATAGCTACCTGGTTTGAAAAGTGTTTGTTGAGAACATTTCCAAATCTGAAATCTTCTTTAATTGTGATTTATTCAACCTAGATGCAAATCAGTTACATTATTTTTAATAATCTGGGGGTCAACGACTGAATTTCTATTGATCATTATGAATTAATTTCATGCCATTTGAAATTGATCACATAATGTAGGATTTTGTAGAAATCAAATGTTGAAAGGCCATCTTGTGGCTCTTTTAGAAGATTCTGAGTAGTAAGGGTGGTGGTCAGACAAGCTCATGTCGAATTTCTATTTTCTTGATTAAAACGAATGAAGGTGTAGATAATAGTATTTAATCAATTTGTAATAATGATGTATTCTTGTTTGAGTAGAAAGTGTACTCTTTTGCTTTAGGATAATGTGCTCACCAGGCTTTAATGAGGTTGAAATCAGAGAGTATATGCTGGAGAGCCTTGATTGTGTGTTGATTGTAGTTGGTCTTATTATATTTATCCCGCATGTCCAAAATGGTATCCATGTCTGTTCCAATAATCAGATGTGCTAGATGTGCTTCATGAGAAGTCGTGAGCCTCCTTGGCAGTGGAAAATGTGTGTGTTCTATTCTGATAGTTCAAGATTAGTTTTGCCGGGTGGATGAAGCTGCATCTCAGGTTTAGCTTGCGTAGAGAGCTTTAAGAAAATTCAACCATGGTGTATTATTAGTGCCGACAAGACTTAATCATTAATAACTGAAGTGGATGTTGGTCAAGAAATAGGCAATGTGGTAAGATGTATGAGAGGCATTAGATGTATTACAAATCTTCGACTACAGCCTCCAACAAAAATAACAATGGACAAAGGTCCAGTGCACACACAATTATATATAATCAAATGAAATGTTATCTGTCACCGTCACCGAATACACAGGTGTACACTTTACCGTGAAATGCTTACTTACGAGCCTTTTCCCAACAATACAGAGTTAAAAAGTAAGAAAATGTGCAAATAAACATTCAAAAAATTAAGACAATGACGAGGCTATATACAAGGATTACCGGTACGGAGTCAATGTGTGTGTGTGTGTGTGTGTGTAGCGTCAATTTGTATGTGTGTGTGTGTGCATGTGTGTTTTGTGTTTGTGAGCATGTGTACTGTGTTGGACTGTCAGTGTAAGTATGTTTGAGTATGTGGGCACAGTCCAGTTAGTGTGCATAAAGTCAGTGCTAGAGAGTTGGTGCAAAAAAGGAGTCAATTCTGGTGGTTGGCAGCCAAATCTGTTCTTAATGCTCTGTCATTAAGTAATAGTCTAATTATTTCCTGGAGGCCAGAGATAAAACCATTCCTTTAAGATGGGATTTTTGTCCAGCTCTCTCTCCCTGGAGGTTTTGCGAAAAGGCACTAGAGCCAAAAAGATTTGTAAGGTTTGACAAAAGTGGCCACTTACAAGCTTCATACAACTGCAACTAAAGATGGTCTCACCAAGAGAAGGCAACCAACATAGATGTCTCATGTTTAAAGAAACAGGTTATCAAGGTCCCAAAATGTTCTATCACTTCAGGGTTAATGCAACACTCACATGCCTGTCAACATTATCCTGGGGGGTCACTCTGAAGAGAGGAATAGAAGAGTGTAGAACAATTGTAAGTATAGACCACATATAGCAGACAGTTTTCGGCAAATGTCCAATCATCATTCAAACAATCTTCGTGGGTCACATTCCACCTTCTGATGTGCTGCCCATAGGGTAATAGCACCTGTCTCCTTGTTGCCAGACCCTGACCCAACACACACACACACACACACACACACACACACACACACACACACACACACACACACACACACACTACAGCAGAACTTAGAATCGTCTCTAAATGAATGTGTACGTGTAACTGTTCATGTAATAGTGTGTGTCGAGACCAGATTCCATTAGCCTAAGAAACCCCAAGGCCGCTGGGACAGAACTGATGGTTAGGGTTTGATGGTGCGTGTGTGTGTGTATTCACATGTGTATATAAACAGCAAAAAAAGAAATGTACATTTTTCAGGACCCTGTCTTTCAAAGATAATTAGTAAAAATCCAAATAACTTCACATAAAGGGTTTAAACACTGTTTCCCATGCTTGTTCAATGAACCATAAACAATTAATGAACATGCACCTGTGGAACGGTCGTTAGATGCTTACAGACGGTAGGCAATTTAGGTCACAGTTATGAAAACTTACAGGTAACATTTCACAGCAAGAACTGGCAAATCTGGTGAAGTCCATGAGGAGGAGATGCACTGCAGTATTTTATGCAGCTGGTGGCCACACCAGATACTGATTGTTACTTTTGATTTTGACCCCCCCTTTGTTCAGGGACACATTGTTCCTTTTCTGTTAGTCATATGTTTGTGGAACTTGTTCAGTTTATGTCTCAGTTGTTTAATCTTGTTATGTTCATACAAATATTTGCACATGTTCAGTTTGCTGAAAATAAACGCAGTTGACAGTGAGAGGACGTTTCTTTTTTTTTCTGAGTTTATGTGTGTGTGTGTACTTGGGACTGTGTGTGTGTGTGTGTGTGTGTGTGTGCACATGCATTTGCATGTTTGTGTGCTTGGGATCTTGAAATGAAAGAACAGAGAGATTAACAAATCCATGGTAATCTTTGCCAGCATGGTTTACTCCCATGAGACATGTGTGGATCAGATTGGGTGGGGTCTTCATGCTCTTATTCTAATCTGAGTGTGTTTTAAATGGAAGAGGGAATTGTATACATATGTATCCCATATGGTAACTACAGTACATGACAAGGTTTCAGTGGATGGATCTGGAAAAACATAAACATTCTTTGAGACATTAGCTAAACTAACCCTCTCTACACACACTGAAAGCTACAGTTTAGCCTTGCATTTGTTCAAGACAAATTGTAAAAACAAATGCTTTGTTTGTAAATTATGTCTGAGTGTTGGAGTGTGCCCCTGGGTATCCGTAATTTTAAAAAACAAGAAAATGGTGCCGTCTGGTTTGCTTAATATAAGGAATTTGAAATTATTTATACTTTTACTTTTGATCATTAAGTACATTTTATCAATTACATTTACTTTTGATACTTAAGTATATTTGAAACCAAATACTTTAAGACTTTTACTCAAGTAGTAGTTTACTGGGTGACTTTCACTTTTACTTGAGTCATGTTCTATTAACGTATCTTTACATTTACTCAAGTATGACAATTGGGTACTTTTTCCACCACTGCCTGTTTTTTCTTCGTCATCATGGGTATTGTTTGTAGATTGATGAGGGAAAAAAACGATTTAA